>NW_027286819.1:3490000-3975000 GCF_022747635.1 Hetaerina americana
CCGTAAATTCTTCACCCTCTACTCTTCAGCCAAGCTTCTTTCAACCATTTTTCCAAATTCATCTCAGGATATTGATTATCTCTTCTCATACATCTTTTTATTTAATTCTTTGTTCACTCTTTTTTCCTACTTTTCTTTTTGACGACCCCGGTGGCGGCGGGGTAACGTCCTCGTCTGCCATTCCAAGGGTCGCGGGTTCGATTCCCGCCTGGGTGAGTTTCTCTCCAGGGCTTGGGTGTTTGTAAATGTGACCATTGTTATCGTTGTTAATAGTTCGATGTAAAGGCCAAAATGTGCTGTTTTCGGACTAATACTGAATAAATAAATAAATACTAACGTTTTACCTATGCTCTCCCTCTCATGAATACTCAGACATGGAATTTAAATGAATAGTGTATTATTGGCACATTCGAGACAAATAGACGAATCCCAGCCGATAGAATTAGATCACTACAGAAGGTTGAGAACCCTGCACTCCGGTCGAAAGCATTCCACGAAACGGCGCTTGTCACCAGCGAGAGCAACTCAGACTGCCTCCCCTTCTAACGACGATACACACGTCCCTCCCCACAGATTAAAACCTTGAAGTATATTGGAATGGCTTACGTGGTCCGATGGCGTATATACTAATGCTGGGGGAAGGAACCAACTTTCCTCCAAGTAGGGTCACTCGCGCCAGAGGTCGAAAGGTAGAGACCAAGAATGAACGTATTTCGTGCAACGCTTTCTCCTCTTGGCGGCGGCTGCAAAAACGCCCGACTACAACGAGGTGGCTATCTCAAGAATGATATCACGATAAAACACTCTTAAGGGACGGCGGCATTCCGACTTATTTTGTGGTAACTAAGGAGTTCACGCTGAACATGAGGGAAGAATTAGATATCGTACATTATTAATTAGAGGAATGGGTACCCTAAGTAAACACTTGACAATGCCTAGGGATTAAAATGTGATGGTTGACCCAATGGGAGAGATAGAGTGAAATATGGCAGAGCGGTTCGGGGTGAATCACATAAGTGCATATTTTGCGGTAGAAAAACCTTAATTATTACTTGTGCCTGGTTTAAACACTGCAGTCAACTTAGGTACACGTGAAAATATCGGGATATATAGGGAGATATCAGTTACACTTCATTATGTTGGGGTACAGATTTCAGAAAAGATCGATTCGGCTCACAGTTGATTGCTCGTGAAGTGCAATGTTAAATTTAAGATAATTATGAAGGGATGGAGGATAAATGAATAGAAAGCGGAAATTTTTACAGGGGCGTTGGGGAAGGTGTTGAAGGAGCAGTTGACAATATATTTAATGAGACGAATATGAGACGAAGAGGACGGGATGGGCAGAAGAAAGCCGGGAATATCGAGTAGTCGAAAAACAAAGAAAGCGATGCACAATGGCAAAGTAAATATTATAAATATTTGAACGCAATGAATTACAGAGACAATGTTTTAGACAAACAGATAAGACACGGAAATGAAAGAAAAACGACGACCAAATGATAGCCAATTTCCTCCAGAAATTGATTTATTAGACGGACGGTTTTCATGTACTACATAATCTTAAGTTGCAAATTGCAGTCAAGTGCCGTCTCATATACATAAATTGTTATCGGAGAGGGAAATATGTGGTAGGGAAGAGTAATATGACTTGAAAGGAAGAAGAGGTCACAAGGGAAGGGTTAGCTCTGGATAGCGAAGTACAATGTTAAAGAGAGTACGTACACAAAATAGAAGGTAATCACCCACTACTGAGTAACCACCACTTCGGTGATTAGGCAGCCTTCTCGGGGCAACATATTACGGTGCATCGAGAATAGGGGTTTGAAACAATTAAAAGCTATTGAGGAAAGGGGTATTAGAGCGGGAGATGGAAGGAGGAAACGTAGACATTTTAAATCTGTGCGGTAGTATACGAAAGTACAGCGGCTAGGGTACTCGGTTTAGGAACTAGGAGTTATCGTGGCGAAAAGAAGTAGATTTCTCAAGGTATTATTTGATCATTACCACCATTTGTCTTAAACGACGCAACAACACATACATAGAAATTTCTAAGGATTCGGAGATGTAGCAGTAAGACTTCATAAGGGTTAGCCAGGAATTCAAGGTAAAATAAACCAATTCTCACAGTTTATTGGTAACGGATGCAAATTTAGATCATAATTTAGCGGTGATGAAATGTTATCGTCGGATTTAAGAGGATAGAATAAAGAAGACGGTTGAGGAAATAGAATTTCGCAGAATTAAACGAGACGAAATGAAGTTGACCCCTAAAGCTCTCTCAGGAAGCATGAAGTAAAACACCATGTACACTGTAAAGATAATGCTGTTAATTTGTTAATTTAACAATGAAAACGCATGATGAAATTAAAGGCGAACGATATTGGGCCAGTCATTTTGAATATGGCAAAATATACTATGATGTAGGTGTGTATTGCTCAGGCCCAGGCACACTTAAATAGATAGGGAACTAAGGGAATTAGTAATTAACAAGACCGGGGGGATTGATAACACTCCTGAGAAATCACTTCAGATTTTAAGAAAACGTGGGAGTGTTCATCAGCTAATTCGTAGCAAAAATGAGGGAGAAATTTGGTCGGCAGATTTTATTAGATCAGTGCTAGTTTCCATTTTAAAAGGAAAGGCAGCCAAGGGCTTTGGAACGACAAGCTTAATTTCGCACGCCGAAAAAGTGGTATTTAAGGCAACAGATTGCTTATTTGATAGCATAAGGCATCGGTTTCCCACCGTAGCTTGAGGCAACGCTTCGCACTTTCTCTCTCTGTCTTGTTCCCATATCATAACTGCGGGCTCCCCTTTTAAATTGATGAAACGGGAGGAAGAATAAAAATGTAATCGATGGGGACCAAGAGAGGAAAGTATTATTCCTGGGGCATGGAATATTCTTGTCCGCGAGACATGGGAAGGAGGTATGAGTGAGGGGTTGAGAGATTTTTTAAACGAATGGAAGAATTGGTGCGTGGCTGAGGGGTGGGTGAAAGGGGCTACGATGTTCGGGGGGAGGGCCAAGGGGAAGAAAAAGAATTCTGCCTGGAAAGGCGCCAGCAGATGGCGTGCGTGCGGCAGTGGGGTGGGTCGGGGGTGCAGACGGGGCGGGGAGGGGGGAGGAGGCTTTAGCCAGAGCATCATCCGCGTGCCACAGAGGGCGCGATAGTGCGACGCCTGATGTTGGAAACGGCGTGGAGTATATATTGGCAATCTCGTCTCTGGGAGCAAGAGAGGGTTTTCGGGGAGGGGCGCCGCTCGGAGCGGAGGGTGGGTGCGAAACAACGCCAGCGAGTGGTGGGGGGGACGTTGGGATCGGGAGGGATTCGGATGTGGAGGGTCGTTGCGGTGGAACGGAACCAAATGTCTCGCGGGCTTGTGTGCGCTTGAAAGAATGCGTGTATCAGTTAGCGGGAAGGTGGCGGGAGGCCAGGCTTTCATGAAATTTGTGGATGGGTCGACATGGGAAAATACCACCACCAAACGAGGGAAGTGCTGTCTTGTTGCTGAAAGTAATGGCGTCGTGCCAATTTAAACGCATACACTTCGAACTGCGGACGCGGAGTTAAAAAATTAAGCTTGAACCACGGATTTTATAGGTTGAATTTAAAAGCAGATGAAAGCATGAAATCAGTTTTCGCTTCCGAGGAATAACGATTTTTGAGACACTGAGATGGGATGATAAATAATATCGAGAAAAATAATTTTTAGTGATCACTAAAAGGAGAGAGCCAAACGTTTATAAAATATCAGGTCGTGACTGATTGATGTATGGCATAAAAGTATTCTTTAGGCAACGATTTTTTGACAAATAATTGATCCCGATGGTTAAAAAATGTGTTAATTATTTTGAACTTTTATTATATTTTTCAATTAAAAGAGAAGAAAGGCCACACTTAGAGTGAAAAAGGTTATCTCAGATGTTTTTTCAGATGATGTTTTTAACTTTTACCATCTTCCAAATTAATGAAACAAACTATTGGGTCCAATTTAAAGTTGAGTGAAGCTATGCCCAAGAATCAAGCACCTGTTATTGTGATAAAGAATTATGAAAAACAAAGTAACGTAAAGAACCTTACTAGATAATTTAAACTCACCAAATGAAAAACTTATCCTCTACTCACAGAAATAGAAATGCGTTTCACAGATTCTTCCTTAATGTATTTTATCTAACACAAAATTTCACGTATTATTTTAACACGATGAAATCTATACTTTAAACTCAATTGACTAGAAATGCAACGCGAAATGAATAGGACCAAACGAATAAGCGGTCACAGATTTATAAAATACAAACCAAACTTTTAGGTTTGGCCATATAGATGAGCCAATTCTACGTTACGATGTAACAATTTCAGAGTGTAAAAATCGTTCATCCTTGATTGGGATTCGAATCCGGATCCCTCGATTTCCGGGGAGTGCTTTAGCCAGTTAAGCTATCAAACCGTTGATGGAACAACTATCCCGGCCAAGGCGAATGATTTTCACGCTCAGAAAGTTTTGCATTGTAATGCAAATCAGCGGATGACTCCGGCAAAATTTACTGCTGCGGTATCTCCTCCCTCAGTGTCTTGGAATTTACAATAATAAGTACATTTTTGCAAATAATGTACTCGTTTGGCAATGGAAAGATAATGCAGTGGTACAATATTCATTGTTAAATTGTCCCTATATAATTATTCTTGCCTTTAATAAAAATCAATAATCAAGAAAAGGAGCTATTTAAACTTATCTAGTTCAAACCAAACATTTCATTCTTTCGATTGAAATGAAACATCACGGTTAAAAATCAGTATTTGCACATAACATGTACGTGAGGCCATATTGCTACGGAAGGAACACTAATAAGAACGCATCCCCTCAAACGTGTGATGAGTAAATAATAATTTTACTAAGTAAAATGAGCAAATTATGCCCTACTAAATTTAAAATTTTTGCGTTTAACGGAAAAAAGGTCAGTACACTTCTGATCTATTTACATACATTTGAAGAATAGAAACATTCACTACTGTCCTTTAAAACACCCTTTTTATTTTTTGTACCATTTTATTGTTTACCTGCAGTAAAGAGTCTTCTAAAAGTACTTAAACTAAGGAAACAGCTGTGGTATGTCTCTTATTCGCAATTTCAAAATATGAGCTAACTGTCGTTGCCCATTACTACGGACGTCTGGTTGGGGAAGTTCTGTGTACATAGGGGTGCAAATTAATGGTTCTGAGAGCTGTTTACAGTCCACCATTGAACTAGTCCCCCTCACGTAGGGGTGCATGCTTCATTACCACACATTCATGAATCATATGTCAAAAGGTGAGAGTACCTACCGGAGAATAAAATTTAGGAACTAGTGCAGCGGAGGTTGCACTAGTATGCTACTACCTTGCCATGAGAAGGTCAGCTGAGTAATGCTACTACCTTGCTATAAATGCTACTGCATTGGTATGAGACGGTCAGCTGAGTAATAATTCACATATGAGCTCCCCTTACTCTGACTTCTATCTATTTTATAACTGCAGCACAAAATAATAAAAAATACATCAGAGGAAAGCATGTTGAAACCGTGAAAACTAAATGATACGCATAGAAAAGCAGCGGGCAGGAGCGATAAATGCAAGCGAGCGAGTTTTGAGCGACGCATGACTGTTCAGCCGTTAGGGGTTCCGCCGCTATCTCCATTACATACCACTCGCCAATTTGATTTTAAAACACGTTTAGTGAACTAATGCATTTGCATCTTAAAAATCGGAGATCGCAGAAAATCGTACACGGTGAGTAGAATTCCATACTCGCACTGGATCGTAGGCAAGGATTAAATACCTCAATGCTGATTTTGCATAATTCTGCTGCATAATTAACGTCACTGATTATTTGATTGATATCCAACTTTTCCAATCACATTTCATTTGATTTCGCGCTATCGTAGGTTACGTGAGGCAAGTTGAGCGCTGCGCTTCAGTTGCCCCCGCGTTAGAATGGGTAGGCGAGGGGTTCGGCTGAAGCACAGACATGAGTCTTACATAAAAACTCAGAGATACCCAAACCCCACATTCTCCATTCACTGCTCTCACTTGCGGTCACCATTCCCTCGATACGGCTCCGCTGGGAACATGACGAGGAAAGTGGGGTGTGCGGCTAGGGGCGGTCGAAGGGCGCCCAAGTGGGTGAGGTAATGGAAAGCAATGCAGCGCAAGGGAAGGTTTTTCTTAGTGTTGGGGAGAGACGTAATGGGGGGAGGGATGGGGCGGAGAACTTGGCGGCGGTCGTGGGAGGGGCGGCTGGGACTCCGGGGGCAGGGACGAGGGCGCTTTTAATTTAGATAAGCGATAGCGGACCCAATGCGGAATTTTTAACGAACAATCCCGGGAGGCTGGGGTCTCCCTCCTCTCTTAGGTAAAGACCAAGATTAATAAGTTCCACTTGGTATGAAATAAAGTTTTCTTGTGCTATCTCTTCGCATAATCTCAAATAGCAAGACTTAGTGATGGCCCGAGACTATTTTTCTGGAGAGAATACTCGTCTTCTTTAATAACCGACCTTAAGATAAAAAAACTCCCGAGGGATAATATGAAAATGCATACTAAAAGGAATGACTCCAGGGGTATCACTGAATGGGAGCGGCACACGAAACTACACAAGTGTACTTCAATGATTCTCATAACAGTTTACTAAAAATAAAAAATACTATTATTTCTATATACACACAGATATATATATATATATATATATATATATATATATATATATATATATATATATATTTATTTATTTATTTATATATATATAATTATTATTAGGTAATCTACCGGTTACGATTTTTGGATGGAAATAATTTTTAATTAATTACTTAATTTGTGACCCCTAGCAAAACACAACATCCCACTCTACATCAGGCCCCTCTTCAGCTCTGAGTACTTTCTTCCTCCCTTCATCCCGTCCAACATCCCTATCCTGTTCCTTCCCTTTCCTCGTTTGCCTAACATTCTCCCCTCTATCACAGTCTTCAACATCCCACTGCCGGTCAACACCCCCTTCATCCACTTTTCCTGCCTCCATAGGATTTCTCCCACAAACCCCTCTCTTCGCCCACCATACCAAGTACTTCCTCATTTGTTTTCTTCTCTGTCCATTTCACCTCCATTCTTCTCCACTCCCACATTTCAAAAGCCTCCAGTCTACGTCTATCCTCCTGCTTCAATGACCACGTTTCCGCGCCGTACATAGCTACACTCCATATCAAAGGTTTTAGGAGTCTTTTCTTAATATCCTTCCTCAACGCCCCTGTCATCAACTTCCTCCTCCTTGTAAAAGCCTCTTTGCCCAGCGCAATTCTTCTCCTTACGTCCCTACTGCTTTGACCGTGTGTGTCAAAACACTACCAAGATACGTAAACTCTTCTACCCGCTCTAATTTTTGCCCTCCTATTTTAATGTTAAGCTTTACCTTATTCTTTCTAGAGAATCGCATAACCTTAGTATTATTAATATTGATTTTCACACCATACCTGTCACACTGAAATTCCAATTCACTGAGCAATGCTTGTAACCACTTGGCTGACTGACAAACTAAACCTTGGTCATCAGCGAACATAACTGATTTTACGAATTCCCCGCCCACTTTCATTCCTAACTCCAGTTCTTCCCATGCCTCTTTAATCATTTCCTCTGCATACAGGTTGAACAGCAACGGAGATAATGGGCAACCCTGCATTACACCTCTTCCTAACACTACCCATCCGGACTCCCCGTTTCCCAACCGCACCTGAGCAGTCTGAGACGTGTACGGGTTGCGGATTAGCCTCCTTGCCCTTCAATGTATTCCTATTTTCTGCAATATAATCTTTAGTTTTTCCCAATTCACTCTATCAAACTCTTTTTTGAAATCTACGGAACAGGCAAATCGCTCCTGGTTGTGTTCTATATTCCTCTCGATTAATAATCTCATTACTGCAATGGCATCACGTGTACCTCTCCCCTTCCTAAACCCAAACTAATCATCCCCCAAGTAATCATTTGCCCTACTCTCTATCCTTTTGTTTATGATCCTGAGAACAACTTTAGCTGTGTTGGAAATGAAGCTTATTGTCCTGTAGTCCTCATGCCCTCTTTATCTCATCGCTGAGTATTCCTGGACCCAAGGTATCTTTCTCTACGTCATGCTCCTTTTCTATGTCTAACTTTGTTTGTCCAAGTTCTTTACTATACAGTTCTTCTATATACTCCTTTCATCTGTCTTGGATCTTTCCTTTGTCAACTATTACCGTACCCGCCTTATCTCTTCCTTTCTTACTTCCGGATAAATAGTTAACTTATATATATATATATATATATATATATATATACACACACACACAGGTATATATATATACAGGTTTACATCGATTACATGGAAACACTCACACGTGCAGCACAATAATGGGATGGCACATTAGAACACAAATAGAATAACAACATTTAAAAGAACATTCACACGGTAAATTGTTCGAGCTTTCGGCCCTCTCAGGGGCCTTCTCCAAGTCAATTGAAGAAGGCCCCTGAGAGGGCCGAAAGCTCGAACAATTTACCGTGTGAGTGTCCTTTTAAATGTTGCTATTCTATTTGTGTTCTAATGTGCCGGTGCATATATATATATAATTATAGCTATATATATATATATATATATATATATATATATATATATATATGTGTGTGTGTGTGTGTGTGTGTGTGTGTGTGTGTATACAGTGTTTAACATTGATAATTTCCCATATTTTACACATGCCTCATTTTTTACTTTTCACAGGTTTTCCAGTAAAAAATTGATCTTAAAAATTCTTAATTGATAAGGAAAACGAGGCTAATGTAAAATGCGAATGATAATCAGTGAGTGAATCACGAAGCACTATTCGGTAGTTTAGGTCATCCTTTATTTTGCCTTTCGCTCATTTTCGATAGAAGACCTGATTATTGAAATCGTTATTTTGGACTGCATTGAATATTCTTTACTTCCCGACAATATTTTTCATCCTGGAACCACTGCTGTATTGATAGTTACGGTAGTGATACAATATACAAGAAAACTTTCCTTTGTGAGGGATATTACTCAGAGTTCGTAATGCATTTACATAATTTCTTGCTAAAATCCAAATTGACGTTATTCAGTTAATTTTTATTGAAATTTTTATGAAGTAAATTCATTTACTGATTTGGCCAAATCTTTGTGTTAGCAGTCGCTGCAGGTTGAGACATGTTCACTTCGCCGATAGTACGATATAAGCACCATGTGACACTGCATTAAAATGTTACTTTTTCTGCAAAAAACACTATCACTGATTTTTACCAAATGGTGCACAAGAGCCGTGGAGACTCAGTTCTTTCCGTAACACAGTTGAATGATGATTTTGATATTTTTACCAGAGGAAAACTCTCGTTTCAAAAGTAAGTGGAACTATTCCTCCAATCACTATTCTTCTGGGGGTATGCATTAACACTGCCACTACCACGTAGGGATAAGATGTTTAAGCAAATATTTTAAGAATTATAAATTCAATTTGTCCCATTTAACCCTTGATAATTACCCAAACACGCTCCACTCGTGTATGTGCGCGGTGGGTTCCGCCATATCCACTGTAAAATGGCAATAATCTAGCGAAATTATATGCAAAACGCGGCACTTATCCTCCCTCTAATGCACACCTATACACATGCGTTCATCTATTTTTATCACTAAATGTGAATAAACACCTTTGTGGAAAAAATTTAACATCATCAGAAGCAGCCGTAGGCGAACTGAAAACGTTTTCACTAGCGGTGGCTACAAGCGGCGAAAAATATAGTGTGTGCGAAATTAAAGAATATTATTAATTTTAATGGACGGCATCATTCGAGCCACGTAATTTTCATGCAATATTTAAATATTTCTCCATTAAATTTATTTTCTCACATCCGAAGTAATTACTAGCGACCTAATGCAGCAAAGATTTTAAATGTTTTCCTCATTTAGAGATAAAAATAGCGAAAGGAGAGAAATGATTTGGCACTTAGTAGAGTGTAAGTAAAAGTGAACAAAAAAAGATTCTTTAGAAATATTTACAAAAATATTAAAGCATAAATGAAACTAGCATAGCAGGGCGATGGAAGGAAATTAAAGTGATTGCAACTGCCGTAGCGGACTAGCAACTTGAGACGAAAGCTGCCAAATCTAAGCGGTCATACACAGCAATCCAAAGAAGGAAATCCATTGAGACAAGAAGAAAGTACAGGCGTAGATTGAATGAAACTGATGAAATCCTTAATAAAGTAACGGAATCAAGTGATACGAGAGTGGGAGAAGGGCAAAGAAGAGGGGTTGGAGGGCTACTTTGGGGAAATCAATCAATGATAAACACAGAGAAGGAAAAGAGCAACATGAATTGGTGTGAATTGAATAATTGGAGAAATGGAAAGAAGCGCTCAGCATGTTTTGCCAAGGTGCAAATGCAAGGTACAATTAAGAGACGAAGACATTAGGAAGAGATGGAGGGAGCAAGTTGAAGTACTCCAATAAGGGGCCCGAACCACTCAGGGTGGTGACTTCATGAAAGAGGAAATGGCGATAGAAGAAGACAAGCAACACCCGAAGAAGGGAATTCCACAGAGCCGTGAAAACATGTTTACAACATCAGAGGGCATTAAGAGTTGAAAAACAATTGGACAATATAATTCATGGCACCCTCATATTTGAAGTAACCTGTGACACAAGGAGCTACGGCAATGGAAACTATCACGGGGCGTGGAAAAGTGTGTATCGATCGTAATATGTACCAAAGGAATCACATGACACATAAATAAGAGAAACACGTGAGCCTGAAAATCACCAGGCTTAATGTCTTACGGGTCGATAACACTCCCCCGGATAATTGGCAAAAAAATAATAAGAAGGAAGAGAGATAAAAGTCTCAAGGAAAACCAATTCGAATTCGATAAAACCCGAGCAGCAAGAGAAGAAATACTCAGCTGGAGAGTAATGATGAAAACCCGATACATGTAAATGGTCTCCAACTTGCCACTCTGTCTAATTCCTTCTCTTAAAGTAGTGGTTTAGTTACCAACGGTATAAAGACACCGAGGAACTCGTGGCCGCCGTTGTCAATTGTCTGTAAATTCACAGACAACTCACGTCTGTGCTGAGGGATTGAAGAAGTTTGTGCATCGTTGTAAAAACAGCTTTGAAGTGAGCAGTGATTATGTAAAAAGTGAATTTGGTTTGCTAGAAAATCATCCACCAGATACTTGTGAATTTAATTTTACGACCGGGTTTCGATGTACACCATCTTCAGGTTGGCCCGGTCGTAATATTAAACACATCTATTAGAAAATTGTTACTATATGTTCTCTATTTTGTAAGAATTCCACCACATCACGCCTGAAACTATTTAAATTGTTAATCAAAATTAACTTTTTTGAACGAATATTTTTTTAAATCAACAAACAGCTCTTACGAGGGTGGTTAAATAAGTACTCGTGTTTGACGTAAGGGCGTTCCAGAGGGAAGTTTATATTATCATCGTGTGCTGCCATCTATCAAACGACGGCGAAACAAATTTCAGACTGATTTAAAGGTTAGTTTGGATTTGGCAGCCATTCGAGTAGGACGTGTTTCGTGATTTTCGCTAAGATGGAAAAAGAGCAGTATCGATCGGTAATTCGCTTTTTGTTTTTGGATGGGAAGAAATGCGAGGAGATAAAAGCAAAGTTGGATGCTGTTTATGGGGATACTTCGCCATCTACGACTACAGTTAGATAATGGTTCAACGAATTTCAACGTGGACGAGCATCTGTTTTTGATGAGGAGCGACCAGGACGCCCGGCAGACGTGGTTACCGAGGAAATCATTCAAAAAGTGTCCACGCCATGATTCTCGCTGATCGACGAACGAAAGTGCCCGAAGTAGCAGAGGCCGAGGGAGGTGTGTCGACCGGAACGGCAATTAATATTATACATGATAAGTTGGAGGTAAATAAATTGTCGGCCCGATGGGTTCCGCGATTGCTCAACAAGCTGATCCAAATGCCAACTTCGAAGCAGAGTTTTAAGCAATTTAAGCGAGATCCGAAGGTGTTTTTGCGTCGAGTTATCACTGTTGATGAAACCTGGATTCATCATTACACAACAGAAACTAAGCAAGAATGAAAACAATGGATTTCTCCCGGTGAATCTGCTCCAAAGAAGGCGAAGATGGTCCGATCGGCCGGAAAGGTCATGGCGACGGTTTTTTGGGATGTAAATGGCGTCATCCTCATGGATTTTTTAGAAAAAGGAAGGACGATCACTGGGAAATACTACAGTGAGTTGATGAACCGCTTTGACTAAAAATTTAAAGAGACACGGCCGCATTTGGCGAAAAAGAAGGTGCTGTTATACTACGATAACGCACCAGCACATTCACCCGGAGTTGTCGCCGCCAAACTGCATGAACTACGTTATGAATTGCTGCCACACCCCCCGAATTCACCCGATCTGGCTCCCTGCGACTTTTTCTTATTACCTTACATGAAGAAATGGCTCGCGGGAAAAAAAGTTAGCTCAAACGAGGAAGTTATCGCCGAGACAGAGGCGTATTTTGGAGAGTTCGACAAATCCTATTTTTTGGAGGAGTTAAAAAATGCCGGAACGTTGGGAGAAGTGTATCTTTCTAAAAGGGGACTTTGTTGAAAAATAAAAAAATGTGTTTAATAAATGGTTTCTTCATTTCTAACACGGGTACTTATTAAACCGCCCTCGTATATTTTGATATGCTGGATGCAGTTTAAAATCTTCAGAATACCTTAGGAGAAAACCCGTGACAAAAGCAAGCGATTTCATTTCATTGGAAATTTTTCAAAAAATAAAAATGGTACATACTTCCTCGTCTTCTTAATGCCAAATCGTTTCTTCTTGACACTTGGCTTGCAGCTGCCCGACGATATAATCATTCGGCTGCTGTGTTTCCGGCTTCTTAGCCCGGCGTCGATGAAGGACGGTCCAATCAACTCCTTTTCCTTTTCAGCGGTGGTTGGTCGTCATCCCGTCCCGTTGCTGCTCTTGGGCGTTTGTACCTTTCCCAGGAGACAGGTTTTAAGCCGCCGATCGACCGAAAGTGTTCTGCTTTTTTCCCTTCAATTTCTTCATTTAAGGGATTCACGTGTCGCGCGAGTCTTGATTCCATCTCCGATGGGTGTAGCATCAGTTAACGCGTGGAGAATTTCTGCGGCACTGTTCCATCCGAACCCAAGTGTACTGTTTAGAATCACCTCCAAATGGTGGAAGGCCGCCGGAGTCATTCGGCCACTCCATGCCGGTGAAGGGTACATTAAGATTGGGCAAATTGCCGCCACGTATAGATACAGGGTTCGTCTTGATGGAGAGGGACGGTGACCGCTAGGTCACCTCTTCTTCCCACGGCGCCTCCTCGGTGCCCACGAGGATTTCTTCGGTACTCGCAGTCCTCCAGGTGAAAAAAGAATCGTCTGCATCTTTGCGTTGTTGACGCTGATTCACCACGGGGCGTACCAGTTTGTCTTCTGCTCGCTGCAGGTACGAGCAGGTTGAGGATGAGGAATGCCCTCGACACATCCACCAACAACACAGTGCGACGAAAACGTGCAAAAGGTGAGGCACATGCTCCATTCCGATTGACCCCTGAAGTGTCAGGATGTTAGCAGAGGAGAGCAATATTCAGAAAACCACAGTGATTTCCATTCTAACAGAAGATTTAGCCATGAGAATTGTTGGTCTCCGAGGTGATGTCGGAAGACTACTTGTGTGACAATCTTACCTTGGATCTTTTGGACCGAGGTGAACGTGTCCCGCATTTTTCAGAAAAAGGTGGTTACTGGTGACGAGAAATGGATCTTTGAGTACAACCCAAGTATAACCCCTTTGAGTACCATTATGCACCACTGGATTACGTCTATGAGGCCACAACGAGGTGCCTGAAAGAGGGTCCCGTCGATACCTGACGGGAAGCATACCACAGCTGGCCGCGGAGGCACTGGCATTGGTGTGTTGATACATAACGGTGCTCTTATGAAGAATTTTAGCAGTTTGTACTTTAATCTGCAATAAAGTTTTCCCCAATATTTATTCCACTTCTTTTTGGGACAAACCTCATAAATATCGTTGTGGGCCCGAGTTCGATTTCCTTGTATCCCCCTCGGTACACTCATCTTCATTCCTAGTTGTGTGATTAGTCGGGTTACCAGATCTCCAGGGGATACTATCGGCAGCAAAGGGAACGGAACAATATATAATAATACCCACGATTCCCTGATGGGTGAATTACACAAGCCGTTGGCCTTAGTGCTATCAGGTAAGCCTTATCCTCATCTTTTAAACCGAATTTCGGGTAAAATATTATAGATCGGTTATTATTATTGAGTACACTAACGTATCAGGTAGGTTTTGTATGCAGACACGCTGAACGGTTATCTATTTTACCCACTCTTAAGGGCATACAACCTAAACCCTGACATTTCAATACATCCTTTTTTAATTCTGCATTACTTCCTCCTTCCTTGACAATGTCCAGTAATTATATCCTTTTCCTATCTCTTCCTCAATTGCCAATCAAACTACTCAGCATTTCCTTTTTCGACCTCTTTGGGATCCATCCCAAGCCTTTGTGGGGTATACTACAGTGAAATGCCCCAGTTAATATTCATAAACTGCCACCATTGAAAATACGTAAAGAATACCATATAACTTTAGCACTTTGGGACGAAATCAATAAAAAGCTTTCTTCAATGCATTAGACTTACCTATGATGATAAAACGTGGTTCAAATTCACAATTCTTCAGGAACCTTTAGTCAGAATGGGATTCATTCACGAATATGTTTTGGTGGGGTAAATTTGTATACGGTTTAAAAATATTTGTTTATCATTGAATTTTCCCCTTGCAGGCATTCAAAAACAAAGAAACAAAATCTTTTAATCACAAAAGCAACATATTTAAATGCATTAATTCGTGTTAACGAGCCGTGATTGTTGGCTTTTTAATTAAAAAGGCCCCATAAAAGAGAGCAGGATGCCATTCCGAGGCTATCACGCAGGTCGTCGTGCAACGGAACCACACAGCATATTCCCGAGAGGAATTATTCGACGATTTTTGAAGAGATTGACACACACTCTCATTGCGACGAACATATTAAAAGCATTGGTGTGAGAGCGCAAGCGAAATTATGTAAAATTGAACGAACTGTGTGTTTCAAATGCGAGGGTTTGCTGAGAAATATTTTGAAACGCTTGAAAATATATTTTGTGAAAGTGTCAACTTTTTTTATCTCCAAAGCAGAGGGGAAAGAAAAAAATACAAATTACCACTCGAAATTTCATCAACCAGGTAATTTCGTTTTTAGTGCTGTTTTCATCATTCTGGTGCCAAAACATTAACCTTATGCTGCGGTTGGCACATCGTCCGTTCCCGTATACGTTCATATAGTGTTCCCCGATGACTGCAAATAGATATCTGAACTCGGGCTAAAATCACAGAGTGCTTTGTGTTTGTAGTTATGTTTAATTCATAGACCTTTCAGTACAAATGACTTCATACCAAAGGAACGATGAGTTATAAAATGAAAAATATATTAATTGGACGGTTAATTAATTCCAAAACCCACCGCAATAAAATGATTTCAAAATAGGCAGGGCAATTCCTTTTCTGTTGCGTCTCTCTGCGATGTAAGATTCGAGTATTTTATTGGCCGCATCCACGGCAATAGCGATCCAATCATTTTTTATGGCTACCCTGGTTGAATAGCAAGTGAGTCGACAATGGCGGAATGCTAAGCAAACACGTGTTTTCGGTGGAATAAAGAGAGAGAGAAGTGGAGGGGGAGTGAGGGGTCCCGGAGGTGAGGGAGGGGTCCCGGAGGTGAGGGAGGGTGGAAGAAATAAGGTGCGAGGCGTGCGGGAGACGTTGCCCAAGTGAGAGAAACGTGGTGGAGGGAGGGGAGGGTGACTGTGGGACAAACAAAAAAAAGGAGTGTTTGGAGGGCGTAGGAAAGTGGTGTAATGAAAGGGCCAGGGGACATAAAGGATGGGAATAAAATTCATGAGAGCACGGAACTAAGGGAGAGAAGGGAGGGGAGGGAAGCAAAGGGCTGAAAACACCGGTTTGGAGATAAATTGCCGTCGAAAGGAAATGCGGGATGAGGGAGGGGGTGGGGAGAGATAGGGGCGCCCCCCCCCCCTTCTTGCGTGGTGCGCGGCCAGAGGGCGGAGTGGCCGTGGACGAGAGAGGGAGGGAGACAAAGTGCGTGGCAGGGCAAGTAAATGATGAAATATCGCGACGGCAAAATTTTTTTTTTTTTAACAGTCCGTGGAGGGTGGAGTGATTACAGTGGAGGGGGGGGGCAGATGTCTTCATTCCTTCGGCCCCGCGCTGCTTTAGTGGACCAAAGCCCTGTCACATCCCACTTCACGCATTTTAATCACTCCCATGATTATATTTAGAGGTACGTAATAGGAAGTGCTCCACGAAAATAGCTGTGGGCAATAAAAAAGCATAGATTTGAATTTGTTTATGTAACGCATCTAGATTAATATTTTTAAATTTTTCTGATTTAATTTGTTGACAAAGCCTGAAAGGAATTTTTGTAGTTTATTATTTTCGGAATTAATATAAAAATATTACACCGAATAAATGTTTTCATTCAATTAAATTTTGCTCTTTTTCAAATGCATGACATTATTTTAAGTATGATTGTCCCTCCGATGGACTACAACCAGGACGTGGCGGAAGAGCTTTAGCGTCCCGCTGACTACTGGAGGTATGCTGGCGGGAGTGATGATAATTGATCCTGGTTGGGTCACCAATAACAGATAGGTCAAAGGGTAGGAGCCGAACCAAAGGTAGTCCGCGCAGCGCCTGTTCCTCATTGAGGCGGCTGAAAAGGCGTTTAATCCCAGCGGGGTGACCATTGAGTAATGGTATCACGTTAAGAACACCATTGAGGAAGGCAAGGGAAGAACACCTAATTGTTATTCCCAAGATCACTATAATGGGCAGCATAGAGAATTTGAGTCCTGGCGACTCCGGGACTTGGCGTAATTTCCCGTGTTTCATGCCCGAACAGCGAGGTTTTCGCGGTCGTCATCTCACGAAATCCTTGCATAGCAAAACCGACAGAAGCGGCTTTGAAGACGCAGGAGAACAAGACCAAAAATTAGTTTGAATAGGAACTTGGAATGTTAGGTCAATGTTGAGGACAGGAAAATTAGAGAATATTACGCGAGAGATGGAAAGAGGAAATATAGATATTTTTGGTCAATTTGAGGTGAATGGAAGGAGAGCGAGGATTACTGGAGTGATAGTTATGGAGTGCTACGCAGCGAGGGGTTGCCATTATATTGAATGAAGAGGTAGGAAGAGAGGTATGTTAGGCATCGATCAAGCAGCTGTTAGAATATTACCAGTAGAAGTAAAAGCAGAACCGAAGAACTTGGTCATTGTTTACAGGCCACTAAACCATCATAAAGAGGAAGATATTAATGGAGCACACAATTAGTTAGAGGAAATATTAAGTTTTGTTCCTACATGGGAATATTTGATAGTGATGGGGGATTGGAATGCAACGGTAGGCGAAGGAAAAGATGGTGATGAGGTGTGGGGCTACGGTTTAGGTGCGAGAAATGACCGCGGGGAGGAATCATTTGTGCTTTACTCGATGCAGAGATTAATCATCAACAGCTCTTGGTGCAGACAACACAAAAAGCGTATCTATTTAGGAATAAATCCGATTGACGCAGAATGGTATATGTGAGGTTGTGTTATGATTAGGCACAGATTTAAGAACAGCATGATCGATTCGCACAATTTCCCGAGAGCGGATGCGGACTCTGTTTTAAATTTCAAAATTATCACAATTTAGTACTCAGGAAATGTAGCGTCCGATTCAAAAAGATTAGGCTGGGATGGTTGGTCAGAAAATGAATTAAGAAGCAATAACAGGAATGCTAAGGAATAGGTATCCGCAGGCCGATCATAGATTCATTGGTTAAGTAAAGAAGTTTGTACTATCGTGGAAAAATCGGAATATATGAAAAAAGGGATATCGGATGCCGCACTAGACTCTGTGGGAATTGTTGATAGAAAAAGGATAAGGAAACCATGAATTATGAAACAGATAATTAGAGAGATATATGAGAGAGTGAAATGGACGAATGAAAATTCAGAGTTAGGCGAAAGGAAATACAAAGATTTAAATAATAGATTATGACGAGTGACAAATAGAGGAAAAAAGTGTAGTGAATGACGCTGTGGCGGGATCTTGGAAGTAAACAGGGGAAGAATGAAAATAATTTCCCATACGAGAACGTTACAATATTGCTGGAAAATGGGAAGGAAAATTCTGTTCTAACAATCGCGGACTAAGTCGGTAAACTATTAGTTAAACCAGAAATATATCCAAGCAAATTGGACGGAATAAATAGAAAAACTGTGTGGTTAAGAACTTAGGCCAGGAAGAATAGGCATAGAAAGAGAATAAGACGTAGAGAAAGAATCCTTAGGTCAAGGCAAACTCGACGCTCAGAAAGAAAAGGTGAGGTATCAAGGGAAATGAAATCAAAATATTCCGTGAGGGTTGACAACATTGCTGAGGAACAACTTATAGGTTTAGAAAAGAGTGGAGGGTGAGTTAAAAGAGCTAATCCGTAGCATTTATGAGATAGGAATTAGGCTGGAAGACTTGCTTAGATCAGCGTTAGATCCTGTTTCGAAAAAGGTAAAGACTACATCATGTGAGGACAAAAGGACAATAAATATAATTTTCCACGCCGCTTAAGTTGTTCTCAGGAGCATCAAAACGGTTGGAGAGCAGGGCGAATCATTAATTATGGCATCTATTAGTTTGGGTTCAGGATTTATTAATACTATATTAATATCAGGCAATATACCAGTTAAGGTAAGTTTTTTGATGGACACAGTTGCTAAATAAAATTTGTGACTCATAGCAGTCCCTACTCAGGTCCCTCTTCTTCATCTCTGAGTACCTTTATATATATATATATATATATATATATATATATATATATATATATATATATATAACGATTGAACGGAAAAACTCGCTCGAGCGGCACAATAATGGGCTGACAAAATATAACACAAATAGAATAGAATAGCAGCATTTAAAAGGACACTCACACGGCAAATTGTTCGAGCTTTCGGCCCTCTCAGAGTTCTTCTTCAAGTTATCAAGTAAGTCTCACTTGAAGAAGGCCTCTGAGTGGGCCGAAAGCTCGAACAATTATCCGTGTGAGTGTCCTTTTAAATGCTGCTATTCTATTCTATTTGAGTTATATATTGTCAGCCTATTATATATATATATTTCAACCAAAAACACATTAATAAACCCGAAGGTCGGTTTGGTAGGTGATTGTAGAGTTCACCCAGTACTAAGCCCGACGGCGTGTAAAATTCACACATCAGGGTACGGGGGCCAGTTCCTTTCCCTGTGCCGGTTATGGTTTCCCAGAAAGACCTGGTACCCGAAATATCACATAGCTTGTGTAGAGCTGCAGTTGCCCAGAGTGCCCGGTAATGGAACCGGGGACCCTCCGGTCAGTAGTCCAAAGCTCAATCCCCTGGACTACCGCGACTCACATACACACATAGATATATATATATATATATATATATATATATATATATATATATATATATATATATATATATATATAATTATATTTATATAGAAACAGATAAAAGGAAAAGGCATAATAGGGAATAGGAACACACATAAAGGACGAACACAATAGAGACAACGTCCTTTATGTGTGTTCCTATCCCTTTTCCTTATATCTGTTTCTATATAAATGAGTATTTATTCGCCGTTGGCGGGATTTTGTGTTTGAATGTATATATATATATACATACATACATTTTCACGCATTTCCTTAAATTCATGAGTATTACACTCCTTTTTCTGCTCCCAGTCGCCAGCCGTTTAATCGAGTAAATGCCGTGGAGAAGGACATACTTCTCTTCAAACCTTATCCTTAGAGGCAACCCTCCGCTTCGCCGCCTCTCCCCCGTCTTTGTTTCAGAGATAAATTTTGGGGTCGGACTTGGATCAGCCAACGGCGGGTGAAGGAAGGGGTTGAGCACATGTGTTCCGAAATAGGGTCAACCGAGTTTAAATGTTTTCGACGTACTACAAATAAGCACAAAATTGATCGAAATTTTGTGCATTGTGGTAAAATGATTAATCTGCTCAAAGCACGGAGTTAATATCATTCCAAAGAAATCTCCAATTAAAAATTGCATTGTACCAAATTTGCATTTTTGACATCGTATGTAGAAATGTCTGCATTTGTGTGCTATCTATGACTGCTTTAGAAAACACTTAAGTTTTCCTACTTGGCGTAATACAAATAGAAATCATACTTAAGTGTGGAAAAGCCGATTTTTTTAGTTGAGATAATTTTGACGGACAATCTTTAATTGAAAGTGTTTTAGGTTAGATGCATTTATTTAAAGATGATTCAAGGTAATATCACGCGTTTATTCAATCCTCCCCGGTAAAAAGCACAAATTGACGCAATGCTTCCTACAGCGTTCATTTGATGAGCGAATGTTTAGTACTTTGGGACAGAAAATCAGAGCTACCTCCAACGCTACTTTCGATAACTTATTACACCGAACCCTAAAAAACCGTAAAGCTAATGTAATTTAATGATAAAATTTATACAATACATAAGCGGAATTTTTTGCTAACTAATCCTCCTCAATGCTTGGCTAAAGCCCATTCAACAAAACCTTTTTACGCCTTAGCCATCTCGGATTAAATCCTGCTGTCACAGATTAAGATTCCGGATTACGAATAAATGTTATAATAAACGAAATTAGTGAAAACAGTTTGGCGACTATAACGGATTTTTTCAAAACGCCTGGAATTGTACTCGTCAATATCCCGCCTTTGTTTCATTTCGACCCATCGGTGGGAGGAGTAGAAACGATGCCAGGTAGAGAAAAGAGAGAATATGAACTAACTCTCTTAAAATGAACCTTTTCATACGGACAAGAAACTCTAGACCAAAATCCCGCACTTGAGGAGAAATAAGCTAAATTTCTCGCAGACCATGAAGGTCTATCCCCCGAAGACATTTTCCTCCTGTCTACTTTTTTACCGACGCACCCTTCATTTCCACAATATCCTCCCGAACGTCCATGAACCGGCCGTCCGATTACGTCCTCCCGCAACTTCCCAACAGAAAGTGTTTCTGCATATACAGACTCACGATCGAAACTTACATTTACAGACTAAAGACTACCTTCACCCGATCTTCTACTGTTACCTTCATTCATTATAGACCCATGTCATTCCCTGGAAAGATTCCAATCAACCTCACTCTCTCCAGGTGTTCAAATTACCCCTTGGCCATGGATGCACCTCTCAACACCTCCATTCAGAAGTTCCCTCCTTCCTCCAATAGTACCTCTCCTAAGTCATTAAGCCACAAATACCCAGCACTAAATTTAGTCTTAGCCTGCTGATTTCATCCTTACCCGTAATTCCTTTTCCTTTGATAGTAAATTCTGCCCTCAGAAGTACGTCCAGTTTGTCTTATACCCCCAACCTTGGTCCCGCAGAAAAAGAATTCCTCTTCATACAACCTTTGAAATCCCTATTTTGGTTGAAATACAACCATAAACATAGTAATCAACCCACAAGAGAGTGTAGCAGGTGATGGTAGAGTTCACCCAGTACTAAGCTCGACGGGGGTCAGTTCCTTTCCCTGCGCCGGTTATGGTTTCCCAGGAACATCTGGTACCCGGAAAATCACATAGCTTGGGTGGATCTGAGGGTTCCCGGAAATCGAACCCACCCCCTCAGGCCAGCAGTCCAACGCAATACCTCTGGACTACTGCGACCAACCCTGCTAACGATATTGACCTTCTCTGGCCACATGGTAAAGAATCATTTAGAATATGCTGCAAGAGTATGGGATCCTCACGAAGTTGGATTAACGGCCTGATTGGATGGCGTGCAGCGTAGAGGAGCTAGATTTGTAAAACGTTGTTATTTTAAATTTAGAGGCGTATCCAAAATGTTAGAGGAGCTAGGCAGGAAATCATTAACAGAGCAAAGGTTAAATTACAGAGTGAATCTCTAGCATATATTGTTCGGATGTTTAAAATATATTATTACCCAATCTAACTACGATAGGAGAGATCATGTAAATAGAGAAATTTGAGAGATAATGCGTAGAACATACAGATTTAAGATTTCATTTTTCCACGAACGATAAGGGATCAAAATAACATTGTCCGACCGCAGTAGGGTCACTTTCGGTTCAAAATTACTCTTGTGTGTATTCACCCCCTGCCACACATCCTGGCCTATAAGGGGCTAAAATAAAATATACATAAAAATACCTTAAAACCTTCATCTCCAACCTCACCCCTTCATCCTCTATTTTATTTATCCCTTCCCAAATCACATTCTTAAATGCGAACATATCACTTATTGACACGAAATTCCACACTTCTGAACAAATAAACCAAGAAAAATACATCAATTTTAATAATTTCACATTCATCAAACTAAACGCTCTAATCCATCTTCCTTCTAAACACGCGGATACAGAATCTGCAATCACCCCGACTCCCTTGATATATTCCTCTCAAATCTATAATTTTCTCTATTCCAATGAGACAACCATGAACCCCTTCCAAACGAAATCCAAAAACATCCCAGCCTTCCTCTACTAAAGGCAGCGAACCCTTTTTAATATGCACGACCTAATTCCCTGGCATTGTCTCAGACATGCATCCTAAAAAACATCTCCTCCATCCTCAAGGACCACAATTTCACAACCAACCTTTTCCTCAAATACCTCTCCGTTACATCCAAACGCCCCGCTAACCAATCAAATGTCTCCAAATAAACCAATCCATTTATAAAATCTCTGCCTCGTCCTTAAGCCCCTCTCACGCCATGCAATAAGACGAGATGTAAAATGATTGTGAAGAAAGAGGCTACACAAACACAAAACGACAACTCGTGGCGCAAACATAAGTACACTCTTATTAAAGAGATTAAGGATAGTCGTTTGTTTGTTTAAGATGAGGAAAAAATACAAATATTGCTTAGGTGATAATATTTTAGCATTGAAATTTTTTATCACATCTCCTCCGTAGTCCAAGCTGAAATTCAATGCCCTCGAGGCAAAATTATTGAGAAACCTTGTGACGTTCTTGCTGATCTCATTAAAATGAAATCATAGGAAACTCTAGCATGTGCACTAAGCGTTTCACTTATTCAAAAGAAGTAGTAGCAACGAAGGAGAGGTGATTACAACAAAAGTCTGATTAGATAAATTCTAAGTAATTAAAGAATCGCTTCACAGAGTATGAAAGTTACGAGTGCGGAGTAAGTGGCACCCATGAATAGCTTTTTAGAGACTCCACTCATCATTACAATCGTCAAAACTCTCAAATGTAACGTCTCAAATTTCAGATTTTGTACTCTTACAGTCATTTTTAAATTGAAAATCATCGTGATCAATTACGTTTTCTCAAATCTGATACCAACCCATCACCGACACGAAAACATTTGTTCGAGAGTTTCTCTTCCTTCACCTGCTCGGAATCCATGCAAAAATTACGGCTAGAAAACTAATATCGCATTTGAATAAATCAAAGTGATGAAGTTTCCTGATTAAATTTCTCATTTATTTTGAAATTCGTCCTGGACACCTTCTTCAGGGCAATCCCCCCGTGTGTGTCGTGGACCATCTTCCCGCTCACCCCTCTCCTCTTCCGCCGCCTTACGCCGATCGACCCGCTGGAGCCCACTCCGAACCACCGGAGAGGGAGAGCATCAAAGTTATGCTTCATATTAATTCGGGGGGTGGCGCCGGCGGGAGAATAAGGCACGGCACCCTCGTTACCGGAGAGTGTCGCCGCAATCAGACCGTAGGCGACGCCGTTGTTGGCATTCGGGAGCAGGGTGGCGCCCGGTGAGGGTGGGAGGACTGGCCTCCCAGTCGGAGGGGGGTGACTCCAGGCCTCGGCGTTCCGCGGGATACCCTCGGAATGCTAAATGTCCGAGTGCAGGGAGAGGGAGCGCGGGGGGTTCCAACCCACGAACCCCTCTCACGGTTTCCGGACGGGCGACTCCCCCAAACTTCATCCCCGAGTTACTCCGTCGCAATAGGCGGAAGGAAGCAGTATCTTTTATTACTCTCGGCATATTTTGGGAATGTAATCAGATGAAGTTTCCCGCGCCTCACTTTCGACTTGGCGTAGATAAATTATGCGGTGGCAGATTTGGAAGTATTACTGAAAAATTATTTTCACCCAGTGTGAAATATTAGATGGGATATTCTTCGGTTCATGTTCTCTGCATTATTCAGGGCATAGTATGTGTATCAAGCATTCATTCTGAAGGAAGTGTAGCATTGGGCTCCTATCCTTGATGGTCCCTGCATGGAAAATTATGTATTCGCCCGTAGCTTACGCTTAAAAATCGATAGAAATTAATATATTTAATATGCGTTTGCACAATGTATAAAGTATACATAAAAAATGATTACGACATCGAATGTTATTTTTAAATACTTGCGATCAATTGGTTACAATAGGGCTAAATATATGCAGGTTACTTAAGAGAACTTGAACGATTAATATGTAAAATATTGCAAATAATGGAGATAGTTTTAACACTATCTCCATTATTTGCAATCTGCAGGTGCTTATAAAACAGGCACTCCTCCTTCACTGTAATGCATTCTTCTTTGCGTTCGAAGTGATTGGCTAGTGACCGTAGGTGGATGGCCAATTCAAGTTGTGACGAGGAAGCCATTCGGGCTGCCTACGTCATCCTTGATAAATGAGTGTCCTTTTCCAGAACTTCAGAGTTTTTGCTATTCTTACCGTCCCGGTCAATATTTCTAAATTCTATATCTTCGACTTTCTTCGCTCATTTATCATCCTGGCTATGAATCTATTAATAATTTATATTATGACCTAAATCCGCATATCCATATCCATACGATTGCTCCCAAAAAACCCTCTCTCCGCCCACCATACCAAGTACTTCCTCATTTGTTTTCTTCTCCGTCCATTTCACCTTCTCCATTCTTCTCCAGACCCACATTTCAAAAGCCTCCAGTCTACGTCTATCCTCCTGCTTCAATGACCACGTTTCCGCGCCGTACATAGCTACGCTCCATATCAAAGTTCTCATCAACTCCCTCCTCCTTGTGAAAGCCTCTTTGCCTAGCGCAATTCTTCTCCTTACGTCCCTACTACTTTGACCGTGTTGGTCCAAAACACTACCGAGATACGTAAACTGTTCTACCTGCTCTAGTTTTTGCCCTCCTATTTTAATGTTAAGCTAAGCCTTTTTCTTTCTAGAAATTCGGATAACCTTTGTTTTATTAATATTGATTTTCATCCCATACCTGTCGCACTGAATTTCCAATTCACTTAGCAATGCTTGCAGCCCCTTGGTTGACTGACAAACTAAAGCTTGGTCATCAGCAAACCTAACTGATTTTACGAATTCCCCACCCACTTTCATTCCTACCTCCAGTTCTTCCCATGCCTCTTCAATCATTTCCTCTGCATACAAATTGAACAGCAACGGTGATAATGGGCAACCCTGCCTTACATCTCTTCCTAACACTGCCTACCCGGACTCCCCGTTCCCCACTCGTACCTGAGCAGTCTAAGACATGTACAGGTTGCGGAATATCCTCCTTTCCCTCCAATCTATTCCTATTTTGTACAATATACTCATAAGTTTTTCTCAATTCACTCTATTAAACGCTTTTTCGAAATCCACGAAACAGGCAAATACCTCCTGGTTGTGTTTTATATTCCTCTCGATTAATAATCTCATTTCTGCAATGGCATCACGCGTACCTCTTCCCTTCCTAAACCCAAACTGATCATCCCCTAAGTAATCATTTGCCCTACTCTCACGTCAAATAACAAATATTGAGTGTCCTTTCTTTGTGTCTCTATATTCTAAAAATCTAAATCTGTGTTTATATATATATATATGTATATATGTATATATATATATATATATATATATACACACACACGAGGGTCATCCGGAAAGTAGTACCCGTTCGTGCCGCATGAAGTGCTGACGACGCGAGTAGCCGCTGGACGAGGTCAGATAGCTTCAGTGGCTTGTCTGCCTTCTCTGAGCCAAGTTGCGTGACGCTAGCATTGCCTGTGTTGTTTCTGTGATTGTTTACAATGTTTAAAAAAATTGAGAACGCCGCCAGTTGCGAAGTGAGGGCAGTGATTAAATTCCTCAATGCAAGAAACGTTCGCCCATGTGATATTCATCGCCAATTAAAGGAGGTGTATGGAGACAATGTAATGGACGAGTCGTCTGTTCGGCGGTGGTGTCGCAACTTCAACATGGGGAGGGGGAACACACACGACGATGAGCGTTCGGGGAGACCGTCTGTCATTACAGACCAACTGGTGAGCTCAGTTGACGAATTCGTGAGGAACGATCGGCGCGTCACAATTGATGACATCTGTGAGCATTTTCCCAATGTTTCTCGAACAATTGTTCATGAAATTGTTAAACACCATCTGCATTATGCAAAAATTTGTGCAAGATGGGTCCCTCGCGTATCTCAATGAGCTGGCGGCGAAGGACTATGCAGCAGGAATACAGAAACTTGTCACACGTTATGACAAATGCCTTAATTTGCTTGGAGATTATGTTGAGAAGTAGTTTAAAGTATCCTCTTTCAAATAAATTTTTTTATGTTTGTTAATATTTACTTTTGTGTCTTTATTTCACGAACGGGTACTACTTTCCGGATGACCCTCGTGTGTGTGTGTGTATATATATATATATATATATATATATATATATATATATATATATATATATATATATATATATATATATATATATATATATATATATATATATATATATATATATATATAATTAATAGTCGCATTTCCTCGATCAAATACATTCTCGCGTCCTATTTATTTCTTCCGGAGGCCGAAAAAAGTTTAGCACTCATTTTCCCCGAATACTTCTTAATCTGCACTTGATAGGAACTCATTGTCGTTCAAAAAAAATCTCTACAATTTCAAACCACTCAAAAAAGTTGGACAGCAAGACGACAGCACATGGCGCAGTCCCATGGAAGTGAGAGTCCACGCGCGAAAGTTTGCCATTTTTCAACCACCCATCCCTCCCCACCCCGGGACAAACAGCCCTCGAAAAAGCCTTCCAACTGTCCTACACACCCTCCCCTACCTTTCTCTCGGCTCGCCCTCGCAACATCCACATCGGCGAGAGGCGTAGCAGCAAAGGAGGAAGTCGGTGGAGAGAGGTCGGGGGAAGAGAGTTGAGGTGGGTACGGCAAGGGTGGGCGGGGGGGGGGCGTTATTAAATTTCTGGAAAAGCGCAGCGACCGTAAGGGAATCGTATTACCACTAACGGCCACGAGGGAAAATTTGGCGCTGGAGTCACGCACGCACGCGGTCCCATCCCGGGTAACTTCGCGGCGACGTGGACGTAAAGCAAATCGGGGGAGGCGTCCCCCCCCTTCGGTGGATGGGAGGTGGAGGCCGAGGGACGTGAGGGAGGACACCTGCAGGAGCGAGATGGGAGGAGGGGGCGGGAGGGGGGAGAACTACGCAGGGGGCGGAAGAGTCGGAGGAGGGAAAGGAAGGATATCGTCTGGCGGAAATTAAAAGGAGGGCACCCCACGAAACCCCTCAGAAAGTTTCCAATTAACCCCTCTCTTCCAACCGCCCTCCCCCCCACTAACACACTCCCTTCCTCGGCGGACACCCGAGGACGCCTGCCTGGCCGCCGCCCCGGAGGCCACCGCCCTCTCCCGCGGATCTTAGTTCGGAGTCCTGCGCAGACATCGAGGATCGACAATTACGTGAAGGGCCATGTGTTAAGGGAGAGGCTGGGAGCAGTGGGCTAGAACGTTGCCAACCCATGCCAAACTAACAAAAGGCCAACAGTGTGGGATTGAATGACCCAACTGCAGGTTTGCCGTCGAACTGCGCAAAAATTAGGGTAATTTTAACCCGAAGACTGAATTATCGAAGTATGTTTTAAGTAGGATAAACGTTCCCAGGCCTTTTCGCTATTTAGTCAAATTTTAAGCAACATTTAGCAGAAGAAGAACTAGCAATAAAATAATAGCTTTTCAACGATATTTTCAATCGACCGTTAAAATTCCCTGGAAGATAAAAAACCGTATCATTTGGCTAAAAGAATGAAAAGTGTTTCGTGGCGTTTGATTAAAAAATTGCTCTTGTATTCGCAAATTTATTACTATAAGATTTAAACTTTTAAAAATTCTACATTTTCCTAACTGAATCCTTCCTATCACATGATATCATTACATGAAAATGGAAACGTGTGAATGCCATTCATATATCATACAATAAAAAATAATGATGAAATAAAACGGTTATAAAACATTTCTGAAAGACACAAAACAACAGCCAATTCCGTTTCTGCCTCATGGGCGTAAATGGATGTTCATGACGAAATAAAAGCAATGAAAAGATATACTATGTACATTGGATAGAAAACGAGTCATTCAACGCAGATGGACGGAGTGGGAGTTGATGAGGGCGCAGAATGGCGCCCTTGTATGTTTGGCGCACCTCCCACGAGGGGAGACATCTCCGAATAAGATTTGCCATCCGTGGTCCACGGCCCCTCCCCCTCCCCCGCAACCCAGAGCGCCACTCCCCGCTCCACTCATTCGCGCTCTGCCCTTGGTTACCCAGGCCTCTCAACGCCTCCCTGCCCCCATCAAAGCCACCCCCCTTCCCGCCCCCCTCGGCGCCGCACGCCTTAAAACTTCTCCAGCTTCCCTCCCTTCCCGCCACCCCACTCTCTCCCCCTTCCAGCAATCTGTCCCCACGACCTCCCTCTCTTAAATTTCGACAACCGAAAATGTGAAATCCGTGCCCCGGTTACAAACCGCACTTAATTACAAGACCAGACCCCTTATCCTGGCACCCCCCTCCGCCGCACCCTTTCACAATCGTCCCCCCCCCTCCCGCAACTTAGTCCATCGCCGCCCCTTCGCCCCGTGACCGGGACCTCCCACGGCAAATACCCACCCTGCTCTCTTCGGTCACCTTTGCAGGTCACGTGTATGCGTGGGTTCGATGGTTGCTCTACATAAATACTCTGGTGGGAGTAAGGGGGGCACGGGGAGGAGGCGATCCAGGTGACTGGAGAGCAATGCACTGAGAATCTGACGGCGAGTAACCACAGTTCAAACTTCAATTACGAAAATGGTAATAAGTCTATTTACGTATGAAAACGTTGCTTCCAGTGAAGGAGGAACATTTCAGAAATAGAGTAATTAGGTTGCCGAACGAGTCTATTTCACCACAGTCTTTTAAAGAATTATTTTATATCGCGTCATTCAGCATTGGAACCGTTGTTTTCAAATGACGGCTCTTATAGAGTAATGGGGAAACCAAATCGAAGATTCCTCAAATATTTTCCCTGCTGAATGTATGTATATGTATGTATATATATATATGTATGTATATATATATATATATATATATATATTTTTTTTTTTTTCGAATTAGCTCTATCAAACACTTTTGCGATATCTACGAAACAGGCAAATACCTCCTGGTTGTGTGCAGTATGCAATATGTACAGGTTGCGTATTAGCCTCCTTTCCCTCCAATCGATTCCTATTTTCTGCAATATACTCATAAGTTTTTCCCAATTCACTCTATCAAACGATTTTTCCAAATCTACGAAACAGGCAAATACCTCCTGGTTGTGTTCTATATTCCTCTCGATTAATAATCTCATTACTGCAATGGCATCACGCGTACCTCTCCCCTTCCTAAACCCAAACTGATCATCCCCTAAGTAATCATTTGTCCTCTCTATCCTTTTGTTTATGATCCTGAGAAAAACTTTTGCTGCGTTGGATATCAAACTTATTCTCCTGTAGCCCTCACATGATGTAGCCTTTACCTCTTTCGGAATAGGAACTAAAACTGATCTCACAGTCTTCAGCCCTTCCTCATAAATACTACGCATTAGCTCACAAAGCCTCTTCCTCCCACATTTTCCTTAACCTTTCAATAGTTTCGCTGGTAGGTTTTTGGATGGACACAACTACCAAACAAATATTTTATTACTCCTAACAAAACACAAAATCCATCAACCTACTCTATATCAGGTCCCTCTTCATCTCTGAGTACTTTCTTCCTCCCTTCATCCCGTCCAACATCCCTATCCTGTTCCTTCCCTTTCCTCTTTTGCCCAACATTCTACCCTCTATCACAGTCTTCAACATCCCACTGCCGGTCAACACCCCCTTCATCCACTTTTCCTGCCTCCATAGGATTGCTCCCAACAAACCCCTCTCTTCGCCCACCATACCAAGTACTTCCTCATTTGTTTTCTTCTCTGTCCATTTCACCTTCTCCATTCTTCTCCACACCCACATTTCAAAAGCCTCCAATCTACGTCTATCCTCCTGCTACAATGACCACGTTTCCGCACCGTACATAGCTACGCTCCATATCAAAGTTTTTACGAGTCTTTTCTTAACATCCTTACTCAAAGTCCCTGTCATCAACTCCCTCCTCCTTGTGAAAGCCTCTTTGCCTAGCGCAAAACATTTTCGCCGCCCCTGCCTTATCTTTTTGAAACGTACGCTACATTTCATAACAACTAAATTGTGGTCTGAGTCCGCATCCGCTCCCGGGAAGCTGTGCGAATTTATCACACTGTTCCTAAACCTGTGTCTAACCAGGATATAATCTAGCTGATACCTTTCTGAGTCACCTGGCATTTTCCATGTATACCTGCGTCTTTTGTGGTGTCTAAACCAAGTGTTGGTGCTGACTAACCCCTGTCTCCTGCAGAACTCAACTGCTTTCTCCCCGCGGTCATTCTTTGTGCCTAAACCGTAGTCCCCCACCTCATAACCATCTCTTCCCTCGCCTACCGTCACATTCCAAACCCCCATCACTATCAAATGTTTCCCTGCAGGAACATACGCGATCATGTCCTCTGATCGTATATCCTATCGACCTCTTCTTCCTTATGGTTGTTCGGTGGCATGTATACCTGAATAATAACTAAGTTCGTCGGTTCTGCTCTTATCTCAACTAGTACTATTCTATCCGTTACCTGCTCTATGTTGACTACGCTTCTTCCTACCTATTCATTTAATACTATGGCATCCCCTCGTTGGCTCTCGTCCCCACCGCTGTATATTATTCTATACTTATCACTCCAGTAATCCCCGCTATTTTTCCATCTCACCTCGCATAGACCTAAAATATCTATATTTCCCCTTTCCATCTCTCGCTTAACATTCTCCAATTTCCCGGTCCTCATCATTGTCCTAACATTCCACGTTCTTATTCTTACTAATTTGGTCTTCTTCTCCTGCGTCTTGTCCTGCTGCTGCTGGTTTTCCCTTGCAAGGGTTTCGTGGGATGACGACCGCGGAAGCCTTGCCTCCCCCGCTGCCGGGCACGACACACGGCCGATTGGGCCGAGCCCCGTAGTTGCCAAAATATCTCTATTGTCCATCATATTTTTCTTGGGAATGATAATTGAGGTGGTTTCCCGTTGCCTTCCTCAATAGTGTTTTTAACGTGTTTTTAACGTTAACACCATCACTTACTGGCCGCCCCACTGGGGTCAGACGCCATTGCAGCCGCCTCACTGAGGAACAGACGCTGCGTGGACTACCTTTCGTCTGGCTCCTAACCTTCGACCTATCTGGCATGGGTGACCCTACCAGGAGCAATTTTTATTACTCCCGCCAGCACAGCCCTAGGGGTCATCGGAACGCACAAGCCCTTCCACCACGTCCAGGTTGTAGTCCGGGGAGGGATATATATATATATATATATATATATATATATATATATATATATATATATATATATATACACACACACACACACAGACACTCAACACAAATACCAACCACATGGATACAGATATAAGGGAAAAAATAGGAACATATACATAAAAGACGAACTCAGGAATGGCGTGGAAGGTGGAATCGAGCGTAAACAGGTTTCTCCGAACGTCGGATGTCGAGTTGCCCGCCCGAGATGCTCTAGTGGTTCTTGTATTAGCTCTTATCGGATTAAAGTAGTTTTTGGCTTATTCTCTATTTGCCCTTCTCACGCTGTAATATTTTGAAAATTTGATTCTAGTTTTTAGATACGGAAGTGTCGGCATGATTTCTTCCTATTCGTTTCATTAAAAAGTGATTCGAACGTGAAAAACAAAATTTAAATTAAATTTTATTTCCCGATTCGAGAAAAGATATCTAACGGAGGTAACGATGTTGAAGGCACTGCGATTGTGGTCAGCAATAGGAGTAACGCGGCGAAGGTAGCCGTAACGCCAAGAGCTTTGCTTGCGCGTACTTGCCATCTGCACGCGAAAAACAGCGCACCCCAGCCTAAAATGGGAAAGGGGAAGGCATGTGGACCATGCCGTTACGGAGTAAAGGGTAAAAGAGCAGGCCTGGGAAAAGCATCCTGTGCCTCTCAATCGTGTTGCCCGCGCTTAGAATTAAGGCAAATTTAATGATTCCTGGCGGTGCCTTTTAAATGATGAGTTGAGCGCCCGAGTCCCGGAAGATTCTCTGGCTGCACGATGAACCTTCTCGAAACGTGCATTGCTCTATCCGTCGCGGGCAAACGCTGAGTGGCAATTAGCGGAAAAAGGATGGGCCTTCCTATGATTCTGAAATGTTTTTGTATGGGTGACCTTGGCAATTAATCATCAGTTGCGACATTAGCGGCCCAATCTATCGAGGACACTCTATCGGAATAATTTAGTGTCCTAATTTGAAAAACAATTGGCGAATGAAATTCATTCCATGTTAAAACTTTGATATTGTGAAAGGGCCTTTACGACTTATTTAATACGTTCTCTATCTATGATTTCCATCACATACCATATATACTGGCATAAACAAGAAAATACATATTCCACCCCTCAATGATGATTAACCGCGTAGGCCTAATAAATATTAAGCAAATTTTTTCCCTTGTATCATTAAATATGCTTAAAATTTTACTTAAAAACCTAATTGAAATTCTATAATTTGCGTAAATATATTTTGACAAAAATATTTCGAAATTACCGCGTTAAATTTATGATTTCAAAGTATTTTATTAAAATCTGGGGGCAAAAAATAACTTATACAAGAGTTCTAAATCTAGTTCCAGTTCGTACTTAATAAAATGAACCTAAGAAAAATTGTTATTAGATTATTTAACAATCTTGAAGATTATCAAATGGGTGACAAAGTGTGTACTCCAATGTTAGGTCTCCGTTTCTACCATTTAAACAAATATACTTCAAGTCTTAGCAAGAGAGTCACTCATTTCATCGAATTTAGCAGAAGTCAATAACAGCGATTTTTGAATATTAATTCATCTCTTAAAGATTCTCTCCGATATGCGTTTCACACTGTGTGAGTCAATTCCAAATAATATACATTTTTGGTACACGTAGGAATCTGCAAGAAAATTGCAGAGGTAGTTGGTTGGCAAGTGTTACTTCCTACTTTCAAAATAATGGTAATGAACACAATGATATCCGAACGCTTTAACATCAAAGGGCATAAATTAAAATGCTCTGAATAATTTGCTACTTCTTCTCCTAAAATTCTATAAATAAGAAATCAGTCAAATACGCAAATAATAGCAAGCTTTTTAATCATAAGGATATCTAAATCTTAACATTTTTTTGTCAGTTTGGTAACTCAAGTAGGGCGTCTCATTTCCTGCATAGATAGAATATAAATACACACGAGTAACATAAAATAGGTCCAATTTTGATATACTTTTAAGGAAATCTTTTAGAAAAAAATTTCAAAATAAATCTTTTACAGCACACAGATGGCAGACGTTCCACTCATAATGAAGATTTCAATGATTTCTCTCCAAAAAGGATTGACGATTAAACCCACGCATTTTTTCTGTGTCTATTGCATCACTTACAAACGAATATTATGATTTACATATGGTTGATAATTATATCGACAGCTGGGAAGAGGATTCGTGCATTGTTAAATGATATTGCATTTATTCCATTATATTTCTTTAAGAGCCCACTTTCAAAATACACCCGTTCGTTATTTCGCATTCACTGCTCGTTACGCCTGGTGTAATCAAATTGCATTTTTCCAAATCATCTTCGGATGAAGAAACAGCCCAGGTACGTAGAAAGATCATAATACGAATCAAATCCCATTATAGCTGTACAGGTAAATTATTGGAGTTTGGTAAACCAGGTGTGGTTGATGTCAAATGTTATGAATAACATGGTTAAACTCAAATACTCCATCGACGAGTATTGATTCCTCCTTTACACCTGACTGCACTCCACAGAGGTGAAATGGGATATAACGTGCTTCTGCAGAGCCATGGTTTAGTAAGTATTCCCTAAATTACTCAAAGACTTGACCGGACGCATGAGCCGAAAGCACTCACCCCTCACTCTCACTGCGGTCATGAGCGATCGTTTAACAGCGGCGAGGGCTTAATCCGTGGGGTGAGAACGTAGGTGTATGTACAGGTATACCAAAAGAGGTGGCGGAGTGAGAGATTTGATGCGAGAGCTCTTCGTAATAAGCACCTCGGCGTAATCAGCCTCCGCTCGCACCGAATATGGAACGGCCGGCCGCGTTTGATGACCAGGGAGAGGGCCTCACGACGCGTGCGCGACTGGAGACTTCTTCTCCTTTTTCCTCTGCGGAGGCCCTCGGAGTGGGAAATATTTGGAGAAGGAACGAGAAGAGGCGGAGACGTAATGCGGTGAATACTGTGTTCGTTGTTAGACGTGATTAAAAAAAAATCATTTACAAATACATGCCCCGGTTGATACGACTAATTATAATTTTCATATCTTCCGTACAAATATTTATTAACAGGTGAAATAAACAAAAAGTATGGCGATAAATCACTGTTGGTATCGAACCGACAGTTTTAAGGAATTTAGTTCAGTGAAGCAAAAGAGCGATCGACGGAGAAAAGGACTGGAGCTTATTAAAAAGTTCATTCTTCCTCTTGAATGTATTTAATGGTATTTTATTTGCCATTCTTAAGCTTTTTATCTACGGCCCAAAAAAATGTGAGCAAATGTCACCAGTGAGTCAACAGATAAGTGGGAAACGCAACCTTGAAAGAGTTCAATGGAACTAAAACTAAGAAAGGAAATAATTTCTGCGCATATGTGACAACACTGAAGACGCTTTTACGCTAAATTCATGAACGCTTTTCGTGTATTTACTGAGTCTGAACCGAATTCCTAATGTATCCTTATAATGCTTTTATTTGTCCATCATTTATTTGCAAGTCAATATTTTAATGACAGTTCCCGGTAAATAGTGAAAATAAATTTGACTTCGCCATTTATTTTAGGATCGAACCTAATTAAAGTATTGTTTTTTCTCAGATATTGTAAAAAAATAAAAGGAGAATGTTTAAATATATTATGTTCAAATATATTATAATTTAAAATGTGAAATTAACTTTTTACAGGATGAATATTTAGCTGCATCGATTTATATTTTCATGCTGTCACCTAGGCCTTAGTTGTCGCATAGGATGACGTAGAGACATGAAGATTAAGCCTTCCGCGGACTCCAAGCAACAGACATTCCATTTTTACCAAATTACCGTTTGAAAACACGCTTGGATAATGTAAGCATCCACTCGCAATTGAGTGATAAGAATTATTCAGATTACTTTGGAACCATAGCAAGGATATTATTTTGCCATAGCATTAATGTAAATGCTATTTAATTGGTAGAAGAAATTTTACTTCAAGTTTCAATTTGGATTGCCAGGAAACTATAATAACGACTTTAATAAAGAGATTGCTTTCATTCCATTGTATAATAATCAGTTTTCGCCAATATTCACGCATTAGGGCATAGTGGAAGCTCACAGGCGCACGCAGTTGCCGGGTCGCTGCACCCTCGTTGGTGCACGGACTGATGCCTAGTGCGTTCGTCCAGCTGTAGAAATGAAGGTAGGCACAGAAAAGCAAAAAGGTGACAGCAATCGCGTAGAAGTTAATTAATATGGGCGGTGCATACGTTTGTCGATATTCTGCATGTTTATTCCTGTACGTATCCTGTTTTTGAATGTTGTTCCAAGTGAGTAATTTCGTGTAATTAAGATTTTTCAAGTACATTATAAAACTAATATGTTAGTAGAGGTAACATGATTTGGTTTTGCATATGGTTTTTTCTAGTTTACGGGTGATGACCTAACACCTCCCGCCACACACCCATGCGGCGGCTGGCGGGGCATTGTATAGATGTAGATAGGTGTAGTTCGTGTTCTCGTAGCTGAGGGTGCTGGAGCACGCGAAATTCATTATACAGGTAAAATGAATGAAAGTAGTAAGACAATAGAAATAGCTCAAAAAATTATTATCAGTAGCATATATGTTTAGGGTAGGCATTGAATAAATACTGGTAGAAACCACAATTGTGCTCCCTCGTCCTGATGAAAATAAGACAAAATATTTTAGAAAAATATTAATGATATTAAAAAACTCTCTCTTTAGCTTTGAATAAGGTTTATGACTTCTTTAATTTCATCCAATATTCCAATTCTTTTTCTATCTCCACATCGATTTCCCAACATTCTCCTCGCAATTACAGCCTAACAACCTTCTCTTCGTAGTTTGATTTCCATCAATAACATTTGCCTCTTTCTTGAAAAGCAAGAATTACGCAATGTCAAAATCATTCGGCTTGTATATAATAAATGTGAAACTCCAATAGCCGTAAACAGTTTACCTTTCTAAACAAAGTAAAAATGAAATTAATTGGCTAGCGCCACAAGTCAAGAAGGGGTAAAAGGTAAAAAAGGATAATGAGGTAGGTAAAAGGGGTAAAAGGTAAAAAAGGAGAGGATAAGAAAGGTGAATACGAATACGCGTATTTCGGCCACAAAGCCGTATTTCGGCCTCTTCAGCGTACTGAAGCGTAATCGTCACTACAACACAAGTCGAAGTGAGAAAGGGTAAGGGCAATCCGAAGAATATATAGTGTTACATGTGTGGGGGAGGGGGGGGGGGTGGTGAAAAAGACAAAAGCCAATGGACGAGGCTTGTACATCCCAGTCAAGGCAAATGATTTTTATATCGTGAAATTCCTGACTCTAAATTCTATTCAGTTGAATAGTCCGTTGAAGTTAATGTTGCGGAATTTTCCGAAGTTTTGGATTTTTTTATCCTTCTCCATATCTTTCTATAAATCCGACAATCTACGCTTATCCTCCTGCTTTATCGATCAAGTTTCCCAGTCTTTTAAAACTACGCTCCATTTTAATGCTATCTCTAAACTTTTCTTTGAATATTTCCTTAAGCTATCCATCACTAATTCCACCGTTGCATGACTGCTCTCTTACCAAGCGCAACTCTTCAATTCACAGACGTGTACCTACAGGGTTCGTCCGGAAAATATGTGTACTGACTCCTGGGCTGGGTGCGCCGCTCCAGGTGCGCCCAGCACCGCTTTGACGGGCTGCGATTGGAGGGGGGTATGTTGGCAAGCGACGCTGAAAAAGGCAGTCGGCTCTGAGCTGTGGTGTAGTGAGGAGCTCTGTTAACGCGAACCTCCACGCTTCGACCCACGTCACGGAACGTGATGCCGAAGCAGCATTATTCCATCAAATTTGCGGTAAAGCTTGGGAAATCGTCTACCGAAACTGTCGGTATGATTAACCAGGCTTACGGGGAGTCAGCCATGTCCAGAAACATGATCTTTCGGTGGCACAAGATGTTCGTGGAGGGCAGAGGTCGACGACGTGTCTTCGAGAGGTTCCCGATGATGCCTTCGCGGGAGCGTTCCAGGAATGGGAACGCCGCTGGAACAAGTGTATCGACTCACAAGGGTCCTATTTTGAGGAATATTAGCTTAAGATATGCAAAAGTGTAATAAATTTTTTTTCCTGAGCTCAGGACACTTATTTTCCGGACGAACCCTGTACTTACCTACCACGCTCATCCTAAAACCTGAGGCATTCCACCTACCAGTTCGAAATGCAGATTTTTTTATCAATAAAAATTTCGGAAGAATGATAAAAAATAGCTTTATTCAGAGTGTGATCCATTGCTAGTTAGACATTTCTCCCATATTTTGGGTAATTTCTAGACAACACGCCAGTAAAGATATTTTCCTTTTGCCGTGAAACATTCATCGAGCCACTGCTTCACATATTTTTGGCGGTTTTCCGTGCTCCTTGTCTGCAATCATCGACGTCACATTTCCAGAAACGTCGAATCCATCACCCACCCGTATCTTGCGATTGAGCAGGTTTACCATTTGCACCTCGAAGTAATCGCTATGATTAAACAGCAGTTTTCTTCAAATGAAAATAAAAAATTGATGCCATCCGCGAATACTCTTTGTTTGGTATAAATATCGACGCAATGTACGCAACGCCATGCAAACCCTTTTTCAATCCATCACTCGTGGGAGTGTGACACTTGTTAATAGCGCAAAAAAATGGTGTGTGTGTCGAATCTTTACACCGCAACTGAATTGTTGCACCATCTGTTGTCTGAAATCCGAATTTCATACTTTTATACACCTGGTATTTTAATCATTTTCCAAAAATTTTAATGTTACCCTTAGCCTTTTACCTTCTAAAGCATATAATTACCTTTGTTTTCTCATGAATAATTCTCATCCTATACGGTTTACACATTCTGTAACGTACAAGGCAATGATTGCATCCGCAAATCTCACTGAGTGGAAGAATTTGAAAATATTTAAATTTCAACTTACACCTCAGCCTCTAACTCTTCCCAAATATCGCTTACTATTTCATGAGTGATAACAGAAAATAACTGTTCATATTGGATGTACGCGTATTACTACGCTGCCCACGATTACTCATCCCGACCCTTCATTCATTATTCGCACTTTGACCTCCACAAGTTCCCGATGCTTCGAGCTTATCTTTCTAGACAACTCCTATCCTACCCAAAGCGTTCATTTTATTGTTCGCAGTTTATTCCGAAATAACGCATTCCTAATATACATGAAACAAACGAACACATTCAGGTTATAGTTAGCACTCCTTTTGAAAAGTGAACAAATCATTTCTTTGACACCATGCTATGATACCTATGTCCATTTTTTAAACCCAACTAATAGTTTCCTTAGCATTCAATTCCCCTCTTCCCCATTCTTATGTTGATCTCATCCTAATTACACTCTTTTCCACGTAGGAAAGAGAACAGTATTTCTGCTGATATATTATCTATTCGCAGAACCTTTTTCATTTTCACCTTTTTTAAAGTTAGGTCTATTTAGGATTCAGGTATTTCTGGTGTTTATTCTTTCCTTATTAGACCATGATACCTCTCCATGTGCGTACACACATTACCATTACGAATGGTTCCTCCATATTTACTTTCCGCCTGCCGAGAACTTTTTTTTCTTTCATCAGAATGTTAAATAATGTGCTCTTAATAATGAAACGGATCTCTCTCCTTCGAATTCGACCAAATCCGTTATCTTTCTGTCTTGAAATCACATTTCCCAAATCATTGTAAGCTGTCATACGAAGCAAGAAGAATATACCGGGTACAAGCAATTACAAAGGGCATTTGCGAATACACTTTGTATAAAACAAAGAATATAACGTGCTGCTGATAAGGGACTGAAATGTGGATTTTCAAAGGAAAATAATTGAGTCAGGTGAGTGTAGTTAAAATCTAATTTGCGGCCAAGGGGGTAGAGTAGAGAATTTTGAGACAAAAACACCTTCCTTTAAACTAAAATCGGGTCTAAATTAAGATACAACGCAAAAAAACAGGGTGGATTTATACACACACACACAGACACATACACACACACAATTATATATAAATATATATATATATATACTTATGTTTAAATAAATAAATAATATATACATATTTATACATTTATATATATATACATATTTATACATTTATACATATATATATATATATATATATATATATATATATATATATATATATATATATATATATATATATATATATATATTTATAGGTCAGGTGAGGACTACAGGACGATAAGTTTAACATCCCACGCAGCTAAAGTTGTTCTCAAGATCATAAACAAAAGGATAGAGAGTAGGGCAAATGATTACTTAGGGGATGATCAGTTTGGGTTTAGGAAGGGGAGAGGTACGCGTGATGCCATTGCAGTAATGAGATTATTAATCGAGAGGAATACAGAATACAACCAGGAGGTATTTGCCTTTTCCGTAGATTTTGAAAAAGCATTTGATAGAGTGAATAGGGAAAAACTAATGAGTATCTTTAAGAAAATAGGAATAGATTGGAGGGAAAGGAGGCTAATCCGCAACCTGTACATGTCTCAGACTACTCAGGTGCGAGTGGGGAATGGGGAGTCTGGTTGGGCGGTGTTTTATCTTTTTATTTTATATTTTTATTTCTCGACTTAATAGGGCAAGGTTGGGACTAATAGTCGTTACTTCCACCTAACCCTACATTACAGACATTATATTGAAGACAATCACATACAACCAAGCCCTAGATGGAGGGAAATCCACCCAGGCGGGAATCGAACTCGCAATCCTAGGGTTGGTAGGCGAGGACGTTACCCCGCCGCCACCGAGGCCGGCGTGTTAGAAAGAGGTGTAAGGCAGGGCTGCCCATTATCACCGTTGCTGTTCAACCTGTATGCAGAGGAAATGATTGAAGAGGCATGGGAAGAACTGGAGGTAGGAATGAAAGTGGGCGGGGAATCCGTACAATCAGTTAGGTTCGCTGGTGACCAAGCTTTAGTTTGTCAGTCAGCCAAGGGTTTGCAAGCATTGCTGAGTGAATTGGAAATTTAGTTCGACAGGTATGGGATGAGAATCAATATTAATAAATCAAAGGTAATGCGATTTTCTAGAAAGAAAAAGGCTTAGCTAAACATTAAAATAGGAGGGCAAAAACTAGAGCAGGTAGAACAGTTTACGTATCTTGGAAGTGTTTGGGACCAACACGGTCAATATAGTAGGGACGTAAGGAGAAGAATTGCGCTAGGCAAGGAGGCTTTCACAAGGAGGAGGGAGTTGATGACGGGGACGTTGAGTAAGGATGTTAAGAAAAGACTCATAAAAACTTTGATATGGAGCGTAGCTATGTACGGCTTGGAAACGTGGTCATTGAAGCAGGAGGATAGACGTAGACTGGAGGCTTTCGAAATGTATGTTTTGAGAAGAATGGAGAAGTTGAAATGGACGGAGAAGAAAACAAATGGGGAAGTACTTGGTATGGTTGGCGAAGAGAGGGGTTTGTTGGGAGAAATCCTATGAAGGCAGGAAAAGTGGATGAAGGGGGTAATGGCCGGCAGTGGGATGTTGAAGACTGTAATAGAGGGGAGAATGTTAGGCAAACGAGGAAAGGGAAGGAACAGGATAGGGATGCCGGACGGGATGAAGGAAGAAAGAAAGTACTCAGAGGTGAAGAGGGACCTGATACAGAGTAGGATGCTGGATTTTGTGTTTTGATAGGAGTCACAAAATGTTTCATTTATTTTTATTATTAAAAATACACATGTGCTGATAGACATTTGTCAGGTGGCACACATTTAGTAGCTTTCTCCATCCAAAAACCCACCTTAACCGGCAGATTACCTAATAATAATAATATATGTATATATATGTATATGCTTTTATATATATATATATATATATATATATATATATATATATATAAACACACACAGAAGCAACAAAGACTCTTTCCTGGAGAAAGGTGGATTGTTTTCTTTGAGTTTCATTTCTATGTTTTCCTTTAATTTTTAATCACTAGCGCTATCGTATTTTTTTTCAATTTATTACCGGAGAAAGGAGATCTTTGTACACCCAATATTATTGAAACCTGAATGTACTAATTAAGATAGGTGATACGAAAGTTAATAATTTTGGAACATCATTAATATTTTAAAAGTCCATAGTAGTGTTTCAGACATTCAAAGTAGTAAAGATGAGACCTGTGATTTTCGTCAAAGTCAGTGCATATTTTCCCGACTTTAATAGTTGACAATTGGGAACATTTTTTATAAATTCAAATTCGATCGCTTGCGTGGAATGCTAGTGCATATACCTGCATGGAATTCTGGTAAAACCGCAGGCTTTAATAATTTTTTTACTCCCGAGCTGTATATTGAGAAAGGCTTTTGTTTTCCCATTACGATCGTGTGTGAAAAGTTGGGGAGGGCCAAAGGAGATGTTGAGGGAAGAAGATTGGAAAAGTCAGGCGCAGAAAGAAGGGGAGGTGGGTATGGGATGACGGGGTGGGTGAGGGGGGGGTGGGTGACAAGCGTAACGGCACTCCTGAGAGGGGGGTTTGTGGAATGGGAGGGTGGGAGAGATTCCGGGAGGGGCCATAAGTTCCTGTATCAAGCGGCAGCCCTCACACTGCTATATAATATTTACTGCTCCCCGGAGAGTATTCTGGCGGTAGGCTAAAGCAGTGGAGCGGGGCGAATGCATGTAAAGGGGGAGAGAGAGAGAGCGAGAGGGTTGGAACATAAGCTACGACCACAGGTCCGGTGAGACGAGTTCATTTAACCCGGGGCAACGCTCAACTGGTCATTGGCATTATCGCCCACGGGCGCAAGAAATATTCTATCCGATGGCTGACTAAACATGCCATTCATTGGGGATGCCCAAGGCTTTAATGGTTGAACTTTCATTGTAGTCATTAGCAACAGACACCAAATAGCAAACTTCTCGGCTCATTTAATTATCTTCTTAGCCACGGATATTTTGTGCGACCTTCAAGGAGTGTCCTAGCTTCTAACAGAGAGAGAAACCACCAACAGTCTATGGATCATGCTCCAAGTTTTGAGGAATTTGCGGACATTTACACAACAGCCCATTCCACTATCACCCGACCGGATATTCTTTCCATGTCTTTTTGGCGGCAATATCAGTAAAACACTAAGTGAAATGTTCGCTTTATTGTGCATTTTAAATTGAAACTAGTCAACAAGCTAATATATTGTCCTAAATACTTTACCATACTTTAAAGACCAATCTAATCATTGGAATGAAAATTAAAGTCAACCGCTGAAGTCTTACATAGTAATACGTTCTTCTGAAACAGATTACATGCATCTTAACTGTACTACGTTAAACTAAACTTTTATTTGATTACAAAAATGTACTCTAGCACTTATGCTAGATATAATTACACATACAAGAATTTTATTCATGAAAATCATCAATATTACAAATTTCATTGTGTCCTATGCCGCATTTTGCGAGTATTATCAAAACCTTTAGCAGAAAGGTACATAACTAAGCAATTTACAAGCGACCTTTACAAATAATAGTCACATGGCAATACATGGACATGTAAAATGAAATTATCTAAATGTAAACAGGCATCCATACAGGCAATAATAATTTCTATGGCAAACGAAAATATACTCTGCATAAGAAGTATAATCACTCATAAAATAATCTTTAATAAAGAAGTACATATTTTTTCTAAATTTTTGATCGATGGCTGCCGTCAAGATCTAACAAATGCAAGTATCTGATCTACATTTAATTCGTAAAAAAGAAACAATTTTCCTTCAAACACTAAGAAAGTATACCGTACATACGAGTACAATACCAATACAATATAATTCCTCCGGAAAATCCCAAGATCCTGAATGGAAGTTATATCAAATTAAGAACCAGTTATCATTGAGTTGATGCTCTACAGTAACCCAAATCATTTGTAAAAATGTTATGCGTCGTAATTGGCGAAAGGAATTATTCAACTACATCAAAACAATACCCCGTAAGCCGCCGCAAGGGCGTGTGGTGGGGGGTGTTAGCTCTCCACCCGTAAAAAAGAACAATAGATTTGCCTCGCCTAAAGACGCCACGCGAGGATTTGCAAAGGATCTTTCACGCGACTTCGGGATCCCACGTCGAAATACAGAGCGGCACGACGACGCCCTTGGGTCCCCCCGCGCTTTCTCTCATTGGCTGGCTATGGAATGCAGCCGCCCCGTTCAACGCAGCCATGCAAGCAGCGGACCACCACCCGCAGTCGACGCAGAGCCACGCTCCAGGAGCAACACCTTCCGCGATTACGAGTTGAGCTGGCCCCCAACACGTGATTAACGGTGCGACGGATTTTTAATTACATACTTGAAGCCAGCTTTCACCCGCACGATTTTGATGAAGGCGCCTGCGAGCGATGAATGGACACGCTACCGCAAGCAGAGCCGCCGGACATAAACTATTACTGTGAAGTCTTCGCGGGTTTTCCAAAGGGGTAGGCTTCCCCTGCCAACCGTCTGATAGCCAATCCAATTAGGTATTGTACCAACGAAATGTTAAAAAATAAATTGCGAGTGCTTTTTATATGATAAAAAGTTTTATACGCTATCGCCATGCTTGTGATACTGACGATGACGACCGTGCCGTCAAAACGTCAACTAAATATGTCGTAGTCGTGTTCCTGTGCACTAAATTCTTAATCAAAATGTTCATATAATTGTTTCGTCGCTGAAGATCATTCTTTTTCGAATATATATATATATATATACATATATATATATATATATATATATATATACACATATATATATATATATATATATACACACATATATATATATATATACACATATATATATACATATATATACATATATACATACATACATATATATATATATATATATATATATATATATATATATATATATATATATATACACATATATATATATATATATATATATATATATATATATATATACACATATATATATATACACATATACATATATACATATATATATATATTATTATATTATTATAATATTATTATTAGGTAATCGACCGGTTAAGGCAGGGTTTTGGATGGACACAGGTACCAAACAAACATTTTATTACTCCTAACAAAACACAACATCCAGCATCCTACTCTATATCAGGTCCCTCATCATCTCTGAGTACTTCCTTCCTCCCTTCATCCCGTCCAACATCCCTATCCTGTTCCTTCCCTTTCCTCGTTTGCCTAACAATCTCCCCTCTATCACAGTCTTCAACATCCCACTGCCGGTCAATACCCCCTTCATCCACTTTTCCTGCCTCCATAGGATTTCTCCCAACAAACCCCTCTCTTCGCCCACCATACCAAGTACTTCCTCATTTGTTTTCTTCTCTGTCCATTTCACCTTCTCCATTCTTCTCAACACCTACATTTCAAAAGCCTCCAATCTACGTCTATCCTCCTGCTTCAATGGCCCCGCTTCCGCGCCGTGCATAGCTACGCTCCATATCACAGTTTTTACGAGTCTTTTCTAAATATCCTTAATTATATGTACATGTGAAATTTAAACGGGGATGCGGATAGCGCCAGTGAACAATAAACAGAAAAACACATTCAAATGAAAATCATGCGTATTCCAAATTTTCGGTGGCCAAACCACATTCACCAGGAACTCGCTCCATTTTTCTTTAGGAGTTCCTTGTTTTCCCTGAGGATGGGGTTTTGGCCACCGACATTTTGGAATACGTGAGGGTTTTATTGGTATGTGTTCCTCTAAGTTTCTGCCGCTAGCGAGATTTCGTTCCTCAATTTAAATTATTATTCACATTCATGAGGCATTCCGTCAAGATATTTAATTTAATATTCACACGTACACACAGGCATATACGAGTGTACATATATGACAATTACTGCATATATAGGTGTTTGAGACGAGGAGGAGCTAGGAAAACCCGCGCAGAAACATCCCGGGGGTGGAGTCCACCAAGGTAACAACTGACTTCCAAGCATTTCCGCATTGACGCTTTTGCTTCTATGAATGGAAAAAGAATATCATTACCGTTTCGGTTGATTCTGTTAGCCTTCTCCCTTGACTTCCAGTGGTGAGTCAAGAGATTGGAAATTATTTATTTGTTTAGATTGGTTTTAGACTGCTCTATTGCATTATGGTATTGTCGATTTGAAATGCGGTTATCATATTACCGTCGTACTCACATCAAACCTCTCGTCATTCGGAGGGAATGCAAAAGAGTTAACCCAATGGAGATCATATATCCATTCATCTTTCCGGTGGCTCACCGAACAAAGAAAGAGAATCCTGGGGTCGTAAAGGAGACGCGGAGGAATATCTCTGGCGCCGTTATGATTCACACGCGGGAGCGGGGGTCTCGGCCGTGAATCCCCCGATCAACTGGACCCTGTCCAGTCCGTGTCCAGAGCCCGACAGCGGTTCGAAACGCTTTCCGCAGCCGCGACGCCTGCGCTTGACACCCGAAAACAAGTAGCGGTACGTATTCCGCGCCGTTCACGCAGATTGCAAGATGCGGAACGGGGAAGGAGTGTGCTCCCCGAGGGCGATGTGGGATGGGTCACATGAGGAAGTGGCCGGGGAGAGGAGGTGGGGGAGAACTCGAAAGGCTTCTTCTCACTTCCGCGGCGCAACAGGTTGGCCAACCTCCTCCACTCGTCCTCCCCCTGCTCTCGTCGGCACCCCTCGCCTCAACCCCCTTGGCTCACGCGTCCCTCCACTCCGGGGGGGCGACGGAGGATCCGGGAGGCGGCGGCCGCCCATTGGCCTCTCCGCCTCCTTTCCTTTCATCCGTTATTTGCCGCTAAAGTCCTCGCCCGCCGCTCGTCCCCCTCCCGCCGCTGCATCGCCCACCCCGGATTCGCCACGCCCTTCGCTGGAAGGGATCCGGCGCCACCAGGCCCTCCTCCCGGTCCGCCTCCACCGCGCCTTCCGCCCCCTCTCCGGAATGGGACCCCGCGAGAAGCCCAACCGCTCGCTGCCCCCCTCCCCCCCCTTTCCCTCGGCCTGCGACCCGGGCACGCCTCAAAGCACTCGCCACAAAAGCAGTCCAATGGCTCGTGAGTGCAGCGCCAGGAGTCGGCAAATTGTCTCAATACCGAAATTGAACTGCCTCAACCGATTCAGGCGTCACGCAGCTCCCGGCCCATGGATACTTTCAGAAGCAGCTGCAGACGAAGCAACAAGAGCAGCATACCACTGAAGACAAACCACTCCGTGCAGAACTAAGTATTTCGATTCAAAATGCTTGGGTTGTGTTTGAACAATGTAAGGACCATTATTAAAATAAGATAATTCTATCGACATTTAAATATACTTGTACTAACATCCTCGCATGAGTTATTACATGCCTAATACTAATATTAGCATTTGAATGTACAAGTATATTAGCAATGATTTCTTACATATTTCCAAAAATACCACGTTTTGCAATCCCTAATCTTATATAGTCAATTGTTGCCGGCTCAACCTTGTGGAAATTCATTTTCATTAAATGAAGAATACAAAGTATCTTTCCACTGTCCTTTATTTGCGTACGACCGGTTTCAACGCTCAAGCGTCATCATCAGGTACAAAATAAATCAGTCTCCGTCCACTTATATACCAATCATGAGGGAGAGGAGGGGTGGGTGAGAGAGGGGGGAGAAGGAGTCGAAAGAAAATGGAGTTGCGATCGGCGTTGATGGGGAGGGGGGAGAGGGGTGTTAAGTGTCAGGACAGGTGCTTGCTTGGTTTACAGTGGGGTTTGGTGGGGTGGGGTGGGGGGGTTGTCGGGTCTATCTGTGAGGGAAAGGGGTACTTCCAGGATTGGGGAGAGGTATTCAAACAATAAATCATTAACCACATGACCCGTTTTTAAATTCTTCCTGATATCGAGCTCTTCCCACTTGTCCATCCTCATTCCTTTTTCACTCTTGTGTAACAGTACTGGGTTGAAATCACTCCCAAGGTTTTCTTCCCATAGATGTTTAGCGAAGTGTGATTGTTTGAGGTCACAAGTTCTAAAACAGTGTTTATGTTCCTCCGCCCGTGTCTTTAATGACCTCCCCGTTTGACCTATATATATAGCACCACAGTCCCCACAAGTTAGCTTATAAACACCAATTTTATTTTGTGTACATATTTTGTCTTTTGTGGTATTCAAGAATGATTTTAAGTTACTCGTATTGTAAAAAGCTATTCGAAATTTCTCCCTAGGAAAAAGGTTGGCTAACGTCTGTGAAATTAATCCATAATATGGGAGTTTGCACCATTTGTAACCCATTTCCTCCACATTAACGGGTTTGAACAAAAACCCAAATTAAATTTGAAAAAAATAATTTTTTTATTTAAATTTAAATTTTTTATTATTAAGTTTGTACAAATTAATTTTTTTAGATATCCCAGTGTCGAGAAAGGGACGGGACTTTGAATTTGCAATTTTCCGGAAAAGTACCACCACAGACCACATCATCCCCTCCAACTCCCGCCATCACATATCGCATAAGCTTTCCACTTTTCATTTCCTTTTAAACAGACTGTTGGCCAATCCCCTTTCCAAAAGTAGTTTTGTTAAAGAACTCAAAACGATTACAGGTTTAGCAATGAAAAATGGCTACAAAGAAAATTTAACTGACAAATTACTACAAAGAAAATGTTCCTCCAAAGCATACAATCTTTAGAAAATAATGGACCAAATTAGAAAATAATGGACGATAATATCTACTATGGTTGCGCATAGAATATTCTAGAATAATTATACTTTTATTTCTAAGCTATAATTCCTTCATTACTACTTTATATAGCTATACTGTCATTAAAATGCAGTAATAACTCTAAATTAATTTATGAAAGATATCATTCAAAAATCTGCACATATAATGATTTATTTACAAAAAAATTTGATTTATAATTTTCATTAAAAAGAACCAATACTTATAATTTCTTCGCAAAACTGTCGAAAATTCCTTTCGGAGGAATGAATGCAACAAATTAATGTGGAACTATGTACAATAAAACTCAAATTAGCTTTTATTTTCAAAAAAATACTTAATTTTGTCCGAGAACGAATGAAGTCTGTACTCACCCCGTATTTCCCACAACTTTGAAAATCGTATATAAGATTATAATTTGAACAGGTGACTAAATCTGTCCATCGATGGTTTCAATACAAAAAAATATCAACCTATTGAAATGCACTCATCATTCGTCGTAATTTGCGTTCCCTTTGAGGAAAACTGAGGGACTCGACCCTCCGTCTCCTTTTCTCTCGCTCCAAATGGGCGTGCGGAAAACCAATGAAACGAGGTTGCCGTCTCAATCGTCAACAATTCATCCATCAACCCGAGCGAATATTTGCTCCCATCAAAATACCCTCTCTGGAACTCCTCCTTCCCCAACCGCCCCCGCTCACCTCTCTCCCCGCCCTCTCCCTCATCCACCCTTCCTCCTTGGCGAGAAGGCACATGAAAGACAACGCAAAACAGAAATTACCCCCTAGGATTTCCCGATTTCGAAGGGCATAACTTTCGTTCACTTTAAGTCTACTCAATTAAGGCTTTAAAGCTACGATAGATCTCGAATCACAGGTTGAAAATGCAAAAAGTATTAATAGAATAATTTCAACGGCCCTAATTTGCTAAAGTACTCGTAGATTGAATAAGAAAAAACCACAAGGGAAGCATACGTAATGCCGCAAAATTTCCTGGGACAAGATTGTCTATATCTTATTTACTCTCTAATAATGTTTTTCAAAATATACCATCAAATATGCTGAGGAAATGCAAATGAGTAACTAAGAATAAGAGTTGTAAACAGCATTGGTTGCCGAAGAAGTAAGTTTTACAGATGACCCTGAAATAATTGGTCAAACAGAACAATGATTGCTTTGCATGATCAATGAATGAAGAAATGTTTGAAGGTTAATCACAAAAGGACGAATGCTATGAGATTTTTTAAAAATGGGATAGCTAAATTATGCATTATTTTCATGGAAATAATACAGCAGACATAAGAGTTAAATTAGTCAGGCAGTATTTTCAGGAAAAAATAAGTAATAGAGACTTGGCCAGCAAATAGTATTGCCAATAGAGCATTTGCAATAAGATGAATGGTGAAATTTACGCTAATTCAAAAAGTTATGACAATGATCGGCCAAACTGAATATGGAGCTTTCAGCAACATATAACCGAAACCTTATCTTTGAGGAAATTGCATGAGAATCTCCAAAAAAATTGGCTTTGGAGGAATATGTCAGAAAAAATAGGATGCAGGATGAGGCATTCAGGAAATAAAGAGGAATTGCTGCGTGAATTTTGAAAGATATAAGAAAGTTGGAAGTAAAAGGGATTGTGAAAGATTTCAATGCTGCAGGCGAAAATACAAAAAAAAAACAAGGAAGGAAGGGAGTAGACTGTTAAGATAGCAAGTAAATCGATAGCAAGTACAAAGAAATAAAGAAAACAGAAATGTGAGCACCGGTAAATACGAAAAAGAATATTCTATAAGCACTTCTTGCCGAAGGAATCCCATCACTCCTCAGGCAATAGATTCAGCAGAGTATTTCCATGTTATCCTGTCAAGCGCAAAGCTGCGCTGTCAGAGTATGATTGGAAACTATTACGGAAAAACAACTCCAATGTGTCTGATATTTCCATTAGAGGAACTTGGATGCACTAGATAGGGTTGCGATGATGGAATAAAAAAGTTACGTAAATAAATTCTTTGTCATTATATGTTTACATACAAAGATGTGAGTGAATATATATATATATATATATATATATATATATATATATATATATATATATATATATATTATATATATATAATATATATATTATATATATATATAATATATATATATAATTATTAGGTAATCTACCGGTTAAGGCAGGTTTTTGGTTGGACACAGCAACTAACTGAATATTTTGTAACTCCTAAAAAAACACAACATCCATCATCCTACTCGACATAAGATCCCCTTTCATCCCGTCCAGTAACCCTATCCTATTTCTTCCCTTTCCTCGTTTGCCATAACCGGCACAGGCAGAGGAATTGGCCCCCCTACCCTGATGTGTGAATTTCACACGCCGTCGGTCTTAGTACAGGGTGAACTCTACCATCACCTGCAAAACCGACCTTCGGGTTGATTGCTGTGCTTATAGTTTTTACATATTTTACACACACACACATATACAATATATATATATATATATATATATATATATATATGTGTGTGTGTAAAATATGTAAAAACTATAAGCACAGCAATCAACCCGAAGGTATATATATATATATATATATATATATATATATATATATATATATATATATATATATATATATATATATGTATATGTATATATATATACAAATATATACATATATGCATATACATATACAAATATATACATATATATATATAATTATTATTATTAGGTAATCTACCAGTTAAGGTAGGTTATTGGATGGACAAAATTACCAATTCAACAATTTGTGAGTCCCAGCAAAACACAACATCCCACTCTATATCAGGTCCCTCTTCATCTCTGATTACTTTCTTCCTCCCTTCATCCCGCCCAACACCCCTAGCCTGTTCCTTCCCTTTCCTCGTTTGCCTAACATTCTCCCCTAAATCACTGTCTTCAACATCCCACTGCCGGTCAATACCCCCTTCATCCACTTTTCCTGCCTCCATAGGATTTCTCCAAACAATCCCCCACTCTTCGCCCACCATACCAAGTACTTCCTCATTTATTTTCTTCTCTGTCCATTTCACCTTCTCCATTCTTTCCAACACCCACATTTCAGAAGCCTTCAGTGTACGACTATCCTCCTGCTTCAATGACCACGTTCCCGCGCCGTACATAGCTATATGTTCCATATCAAAGTTTTTACGAGTCTTTTCTTAATATCCTTACTCAACGTCCCTATCGTCAACTCCCTCCTCCTTGTGAAAGCCTCTTTGCCTAGCGTAATTCTTCTCCCTACGCCCCTACTACTTTCACCGTGTTGGTCCAAAACACTACCGAGATACGTCACCTGTTCTCCCTGCACTAGTTTTTGCCCACCTATTTCAATGTTTAGCTCAGCCTTTTTCTTTCTAAAAAATCGTATAACCTACGTTTTATTAATATTGATTTTCATCCCATATCTGTCGCACTGAATTTCCAATTCACTAAGCAATGCTTGCAACCCCTTGGTTGACTGAAAAACTAAGCTTGGTCATCAGCAAACCTGACTGATTTTACGAATTCCCCGCCCACTTTCATTCCTACCTCCAGTTCTTCCCATGCCTCTTCAATCATTTCCTCTGCAAACAGGTGGAACAGCAACGGTGATAATGGGCAACCCTGCCTTACACCTCTTCCTAACACTGCCCGTCCGGACCCCCCGTTTCCCACCCGCACCCGAGCAGTCTGAGACATTTACAGGTTGTGTATTAGCCTCCTTTCCCTCCAACCGATTCCTATTTTCTGCAATATACTAATTAGTTTTTTCCCAATTCACTCTATCAAATGATTTTTCGAAATCTACGAAACAGGCAAATACCTTCTGGTTCTGTTCTATATTCCTCTCGATTAATAAACTCATTACTGCAATGGCATCACGCGTACCTCTTCCCTTCCTAAACCCAAACTGATCATCCCCTAAGTAATCATTTGCCCTACTCTCTATCCTTTTGTTTATGATCCTGAGAACAACTGTAGCTGCGTGGGATGTTAAACTTATCGTCCTGTAGTCCTCACCTGACCTATCAATATATATATATATATAATTATATATATATATATAAATATAAATATATATATATATATATATATATATAGTATATATATAACTTTTTGAAAGTCTCTCGGGCGTGTTTGGGGATTGGTGATGCCTCGGAACACAACACTCCCTTTCATAAATGCTATAGTGTATCCATAATAGCATCCCTCCCACCCTCTGTTCCTCCACTGAAACTCAAAACAATAGAGCAATGCTTCATCTGGCTCTTGGAGTCCTGGAATTGGCCAGGAATCAATATTAGGCATTAATTACCCTGCTCCAAACATATTTTCATCCCCCCTCCACCCCCATCACCTTCTAAATTTTCCCCACCCTTCTAACGCTACCGCTCCACACCCGTCCCTTCCGAATTCTCTCCCCACCTTCCCCTTCCATCCATCGCTCCAGCCCTCGTATTCCCTTCAGTTCTGTCCCTCTCTTTCTTATAAAGGTGGCCACGACCACCGAAAATTCGAAAAATATTGAGTCTAATTTTTTTGTGGTTCTGTGTGTTTTTGTCTGTGTTCTCTAGTGCTAATTGTTATATATATATTTAATTATTTATAAATAATTATATATATATAATATATATATATAATTATATATATGTATATATATAACGTACATTGGTGTTGATTTGATTCCAATATACTTTTATTAATGCCGTTGAGTGATGGTAGTGAGGGTAAAAATCTCCACGGCTAATAAGGAGAAACATTTAGTTTCAAAATAAAAAACATAATACAGTAAGATTCATCAGACTTAGCATTGATTAAAGCAGCAACGTAAATTTTGGTTCAATGGACCATGTTGAAGGTAAAATATAATTATAATAAGAATTATTAAAGGTAAAAACAAGAATATTGTTTACTTCATGGATTATGAAAAGGCATACACACAACGTAACGTAAAAGACAATTGTAATAAGCGCATTACAACTTAACCTTTCAACGATAATGATCAATAAGTGTAGCACGAACCATGCATCTTGAGCTGACTTTTTGATGGATCTTCCAAGTGTTTTCTCAGTCTCGCTTTACTCCCTCAATTCGTGCTTTTATTCATCCTAATTTAAGTTCGACTGTTCTCTATGAGCAGTTGAGGTATCAATTGATTTGTTCAAATAACGAAATTGCAACTGTTTACTTTAAAATTTATTTCAAGAACCATTTTGATTAGTCTAGCGAAACAAATTCTTTCCCACAATAGGAACCAACTCACGGCGCCGCAACGGGATCTTCGTTGACGGCAATATCACTAGACATGATGATGCATCATTTTGAATGCACTCTTCTCGTGTTCAATCACCCTCTATTTCAGACTAGTTGTTAAGGGCTACGCGCCATGTTTCAAGATCGTGGCTAAATAGCCTCCGACAGACAATTTCCTGATTAGTGTAAATGAGCTATATTGCCCCATCCGGTGCAGTATGAATTTAGAAGGCATTTGAAAGTTAATCACTCTGCAGATACGATGGGCAGAGCTATTTGGAGAAAAGCGCATTTTCGATTGTTAAGAAATCAACCCTATCATATTTTGTCACCCCTGCGTTTACTAAAACTAACACTTAATACTTCCAAACAATAGTTCATATCACCTGTGCTATCAGCTGACCAACCGATCCAGGTTTTCTTCAATTTTATTCCAAAATTATTATAATCATATTGATGATCACATACAGGCCGCATTAATCTTTGAAATCTTAGATTTTAAGCCTAGACGGTGAAACACTAAGTCATATTTACTTAATACATGGTTTCAACTTCGGCGACTGACACTACATACTGTTACACACCTTTCAGATGCCCTACTTATAGATTGGTATGTCATCAAGGCGTTACGATAAAGTTAAAATTTTAATTTAAACTCTGGTACCCACGAGGAAGATGCTTAAAATGCAGCAATTACAGAATGTAAAAATTTTCGCCATGACCGGGGTTCAAAACCCGGATCCCTCGATGCCCGGCCGAGCGCTTTCGCCAGTTCAGCTATCGAGGCGTCCTCTTATACCCCGAAAGTTTAGGCACTTATGAAGGAACAAGATATTTTGACGCAATACCGTGCCACAGGCATTGAAAGTCGTGCGTGATACACCACAGTCCACGAGGTTAAAGCCAACTTCCAATGCTAGGGGTGTTTAATCTTTGAGAAATTCCAATAAACTGCGGGAGATGTCGCGGTAGTAACTCTTAACGGAGACATCCGTTAAATTTGCATTATGATGCAACAATTACTACATGTGCACCCACTTAATATGCTTTGCAATACCCATTCTGCAGATGAATCCGTTATAAGTTACTGCCACGGTCTCCCCTCAGTTTCTTGGAGGAAGATGCTATTTGATTTGACAGACAGATCTGTTAATTGAGAAAATAGTGACCCTATCCTTCATACTATAACCATAACTATATATAAGGGCTATAATTTAAGTGCATTTTAGCCAAAAAGAAAAATTAGCGTATTATTCAATGAATATAAAATATGTTTTGATAAATGTGACGTTCTTACAAACACGGATAAGCACTCACGAAGCGTCTGTTCCTCAGTGAGGCGGCTACAATGGCGTCTTACCCCAGGGGGTGGCCATTATGTGATGGTGTCACGTTAAAAACACTATTGAGGAAGGTAACGGGAAACCACCTCAATATACATTCCCAGGACAAATATGATGGAAAAAACAAAGATTTTGAGTACTGGAAACTACGAGGCTCGGCCCAATCGGCCATGTATCGTGCCCGGCAGCGTAGGAGGCAAGGCCTCCGCGGTCGTCATCCCACGAAACCCTTGCAAGGGAAACCCAGCAGCAGAAGGACAGAAGACGCAGGAGAAGAAGAACACATTAGTTAGAATAGGAACGTAGAACGTTAGGACAAGGATGAGGACAGGGAAATTGGAGAATATTAAGTGAGAGATGGAAAGGGGAAATATAGATATTATATAGTAGGTCTATGCGAGGTGAGATGGAAGGATAGCGGGGATTTTGTTTTGTTAGGAGTCACAAAATGTTTTATTTAATAACATTTTTCGTCCAAAAACCTACCTTAACCGGTAGATAACCTAATTATATATATATATATATATATATATATATATATATATATGTATATGTATATATATATATGTATATATATATGTATATATATGTATATATATATGTGTGTATATATATATGTATATATATATGTATATATATACATATATATACATATATATATATATATATATATATATATATATATATATATATATATATATATATATATATATATATATATATATGCAGAGGAAATGATTAAAGAGGCATCGGAATAACTGGGGGCAGGAATGAAAGTGGGCGGGGAATTCGTAAAATCAGTTAGATTTGCTGATGACCAAGCTTTAGTTTGTCAATCAGCCAAGGGGTTGCAAGCATTGCCCAGTGCATTGGAAATTCAGTGCGAAAGGTATGGGATGAGAATCAATATTAATAAAACAAAGGTTATGTGATTCTCTAAAAAGCAAAAGGCTAAGCTGAACATTAAAATAGGAGGATAAAAACTAGAGCTGGTAGAACAGTTTACTTATCTCGGAAGTGTTTTGGACCAACTCGGTCAAAGTAGTAGGGACGTAAGGAGAAGAATTGCGCTGGGTAAAGAGGCTTATACAAGGAGGAGGGAGTCGATGACAGGGACGTTCCGTAAGGATGTTAAGAAGAGACTCGTAAAAACTTTGATATGGAGCGTAAGTATGTACGGTGCGGAAACGTGGTCATTGAAGCAGGAGGATAGACGTAGACTGGAGGCTTTTGAAATGTGGGTGTGGAGTAGAATGGAGAAGGTGAAATGGACAGAGAAGAAAACAAATGAGGAAATACTTGGTATGGTGGGCGAAGAGAGGGGTTTGTTGGGAGGAATCCTTTGGAGGCAGGAAAAGTGGATGAAAGGGGTTTTGACGGGCAGCGGGATGTTGAAGACTGTGATTTAGGGGAGAATGTTAGGCAAATGATGAAAGGGAAGGAGTAAGATAGGGATGTTGGACGGGTTGAAGGGAAGAAGAGAGTACTCAGAGATGAAGAGGGGTCTAATGTAGAGTACGATACTGGATTTTGTATTTTGTTGGTAATCACAAAATATTTATTGTGGAACATGTTCATGTGGTAGTGATGTTTCACATTCTTGCTTGTTGTGTCCTGGCTAGCGTGTTGTAGGATGGCTTTCGTGCTGCATCCTGGGGTGCAGATTTTTGTTGTTTTGCGGTATATGTTTTTGCATGAGTGTTGGATGAAGGGAGTTTTGCATGAGTGTGTGCGCTGCATTGGGTGTAATTTTCCACGTTTTTGTTTTGCATGTGGTATTGTTCCTTTTTAAGGTCACCAGACCTAACACCCCCCGCCACACGCCCTTTCGGCGGCTTGCAGGATATTATGTAGATGTAGATGTGTTTAGGAGCTGTGTCCATAAAAAAACCTACCTTAACCGGTAGATTACCTTAATAATATATATATATATATATATATATATATATATATATATATATATATATACACATGTTCAAACATGAAATCCCCTAAATGGCGAAGACATATTCATTTTCATGGAAATAGATGTAAAGAAAAAAGATAGGAGCACACATTAAAAGACAATCACGGGAGAGGTGGGGCAGGTGGAATCGAGCGGATCTCAAGCAGAAAAATGTTTCCTTGACCGGGTCGGTTCTTTGACTTGCTGGCCTGATGCTCTTACCAATCGATGGAGCGAGCGATGAATGGTTCAATTCAGAGTAATTAATGTTTCCTTGATAGTGGAGGTTAAAACATTGCCCCGACAAGTCGAAGATCCGTGGTTTAAGTCCCGTAAAAAAAACATGGAATATGTAACTAAAACGAAGGAGAGAGTTGGGGGTGTCCCACAAAAATACAGAAAAGCATGTATAATAAGAACACTCACACGTATTCCGAAATTTTAGGTAATAAGACCACATTCATACGCGGACAGACAAAACTGAGGACAAGTTTAGACGAGTGGGATGGAAGGGGGAGGCGCGGGAATTCCTGGGAGGAATATTCATATATTTTTAGAAGATGAGTCTTTTATATGGTTCCAAGGAACTACACATAAGTGTCCGTTTTCAAACAACTATTTAAAAAATAGGAATTTAGGACTCCTAATATAACACACTAGTATTCGGTGCCAAGTGAAACTGAATCAAATACCAGCACATATAAAAGTACACGAAATGGCCTTGCACATTACAAAAACCTAATACATCCTAAGATTCCATGTTATGCAATCACAATTAGAGGGAAAAGATGGCTGTAGAGGCAAGTAAATTTGGAAAATACTACCATGGAGACTAAATATTCATTAACAATCTTGCTCAGCAAGCAATAACAGGATGAAAGGGGTTATGTTGACGTCCAGAAAAAAGCAATAAAGTATAATATAGTAAAGGCAGTAGAATGTATCAAAAATAATGTTTAATAAACATTAGGTAAGACTAATAAGGTTTAAATAATAAGGGCCTCGTTTCCCTTATTTACTCAAGAAGGAAAACAATCAATTTGGCTGATGGCTTTGAATCTAATAAATTAATTTGATACTGCATAGTAGCTTAGCAGTCGAATTCAACCTAAAATTACCATGTACATCTACATCTACATCTACATAATACCCCGCAAGCCGCCGCAAGGGCGTGTGGCGGGGGGTGTTAGGTCACCAACCGTAAAAAAGAAAAATACCACATGCAAAAAAAACAACACGGAAAATTACACCCACAGCAGCGCACACACTCATGCAAAAATCCCTTCATCCAATACTCATGCAAACACATATACCGCAAAACAACTAAAAAACTGCACCCCATGATGCGGCACGAAAGCCATCCTACAACACGAAAGCCAGGACACAACAAGCAAGAAATTGAAACACCACATGAAAAAGCACCACGAAACACTCTGCCCCCAAAGAGTCTTTAAAAGGCAGGGAATGCGACCCAACGTAGCAGGTAGCAGGAAATGTACTTACTTAAGGAAAGGATGTTAAACGTTGTCAGTACTGAAAAAAATTTTGTGAGCAGTAATACATTAAACAACAGATGGTACTACCGTCAAAACATCATTGCCTTTAACCAACAGAAAAATCAATTTTATCACAATTTCTCCGAATTCACACAGATTCCACCTGCGTCCATTCGCAACGCATTCATATTTCCTGGGCACTCCTCCGCCTAAATAAATGGAATCCCCCGGAGGGAGAGGCCCTCGATGGCCAGGAACCTTCTGCCCCGCGTCGTTCTTTTAATGCGCGCCGATGATACCCATCCATGTGGTGCTTAAATCGCCCAAGAGTTTATGCCCACCAAGTGACGCCATTCACTTTCGAGATCAACGTGGCCCGAATGCAAACGATCCAGAGATAAGCATAAAAGTCGCCCTAACCCCCTCCCGCCCCAATCCACCCCCTCCCCCCCAACCCAACACACACACCCCCCCTCTCCGACTCGCGCGCAATCTGCACTCCCATACCATCGCTTAACCGCCGCATCCTCCGAGAAGTCCACAATACTATTTCCTTCTTTTTTAAGTTAGGTCGGCAACATTTATTTACTTATCGATAAAAATATCGCGTAAAGTAACTTACATCGTATTTAGATGGGAAAGAAAATTTTTCATTTCTTTATATCTCTTCTAAATTAAAACCGTTATAATCAAAATTCGCTATGGCAATTAGAGAAGTATGTATATTTGGTTGACAAGATAATTTTACTTGCTATGTAAAAACACCCTCCCCGGACTACAACCTTGACGTGGTAGAAGGGCTTGTGCGTTCCGATGACCCCTAGAGCTGTGCTGGCTGGAAAAATCATAATTGCTCATGGTAGGGTCACCCATGCCAGAAAGGTCGACGGTTAGGAGCCAGACGAAAAGTAGTCCACGCAGCGTCTGTTCCTCAGCGGCTGCAATGGCGTCTGACCCCAGTGGGGTGGCCAGGAGTGATGGTGTCACGTTAAAAACAATATTGAGGAAGGCAACGGGAAACCACCTCAATTATCATTCCCAAGATATATGATGGGCAATGCAGAGCTTTTGAGTCCTGGAAACTACGGGGCTCGGCCCAATCGGCCGTGTGTTGTGCCCCGCAGCGGGGGAGGCAAGGCTTCCGCGGTCGTCATTCTACAAAACCCTTGCAAGGGAAAACCAGCAGCAGAAGGACAGAAGACGCAGGAGAAGAAGCCCAATTTAGTTAGAATAGGAACGTGAAATGTTAAGACAATGATGAGGACAGGGAAATTGGAGAATGCTAAGCGTGAAATGGAAAGGGGGAAAATAGATATTTTAGGTCTATGCTAGGTGAGAAGATTTGCTGATGACCAAGATTTAGTTTGTCAGTCAGCCAAGGGGTTGCAAGCATTGCTTAGTGAGTTGGAAATTCAGTGCGACAGGTATGGGATGAGTCAGTTAATGTAAAGTATAGATGAATCAATATTAATAAAACAAAGGTTATGCGATTTTTGAGAAAGAAAAAGGCTAAGCTTAACATTAAAATAGGAGGATAAAAACTAGAGCAGGTAGAACAGTTTACGTATCTCGGAAGTGTTTTGGACCAACTCGGTCAAAGTAGTAGGGACGTAAGGAGAAGAATTGCGCTAGGCAAAGAGGCATTCACAACGAGGAGGGGGTTGATGACAGGGACTTTGAGTAAGGATGTTAAGAAAAGACTCGTAAAAACTTTGATATGGAGCGTAGCTATGTGCGGCGCGGAAACGTGGTCATTGAAGAAGGAGGATAGACGTAGACTGAAGGCTTTTGAAATGTGGGTTTGGAGAAGAATGGAGAAAGGGAAATGGACATAGAAGAAAACAAATGAGGAAGTACTTGGTATGGTGGGCGAAGAGAGGGGTTTGTTGGGAGAAATCCTATGGAGGCAGCAAATGTGGATGAAGGGGGTATTGACCGGTAGTGGGATGTTGAAGACTGTGATAGAGGGGAGAATGTTGGGCAAAAGAGGAAAGGGAAGGAACAGGATAGGAATGTTGGACGGGATGAAGGGAGGAAGAAGGTACTCAGAGCTAAAAAGGGACCTGATGTAAAGTAGGATGTTGTGTTTTTGTAGGGGTCAAAAATTATTTAATTAGTAATTATGTCGATCCAAAAACCTACCTTAACCGGTAGATTACCTATTAATAATAATAATATAAATAATAATGTAAAAACAAACATTCTTCATCAGAAGGCAGTTAAAAATTTAAATTTACAAATTGAAAACTCAAAATGGAAAAGGATTCCGTAGTAAGCAGATAGAAATATCTAAAGAAATTATACTGCATATACTATGCTTGTAGCACTAGAGTTCCAAGCCAAGGGAAGTTTGCAATTATACTTTCTTCCCTGAATTTATAGCAATTTCCTGATAGTAACAGTAACCTTATTTGAGTACATTTTTGGGTGATACGCATTTCTTCCTTTGAAGCAATCGGAAAGTTAACAAAAGACTGGCCTTGAAGTAACTAACCGCATGCTATTGTCTCCAACCGGGTGGTAGGAAGAGTTACGATTACCCTCATTGGAAATGGTGACTAAGAACTGGGGATATGTAGGCGATTAGGGAGAGGAGGTAGAGTTTAATAGAATTAGAATGCTCAGAAATTGGGGAAACAAGGGGTGGAGAGAAACCCGGCGTCGACGATAGCCTACTGTTGACGAAAGGCGCCAAGGAGTCACAAAATGTTAACGTCCCGAGCGACAGAAGACGTGCCCCAACTTCAAGTGCTCCAGACATGGTGTTCAAGTTGAGTTCGGGATGCCACTGAAAAGTCCTGGAGGTGCTGCAATTCAAACGCGGACGATCTGGTTGGGAAATGAGCACACACGGTCCACCCCAGCACACCGATTCCAATTAAAACACCCGACATGTAAGTATTTATCGAGGCAATATGCGGAGTGGTGATTATCTTTTTGCTTTCTGTAAATAATGGTCACCCAGCGCGGATGCGTTCGTTGTGTTTCGTGGTGCATTTTCATGTGGTAGTGATGTTTTCATTTCTTGCTTGTTGTGTCCTGGCTTTCGTGCTGCATCATGGGGTGCAGTTTTTTAGTTGTTTTGCGTTATATGTGTTTGCATGAGTATTGGATGAAGGGATTTTTGTATGAGTGTGTGCGCTGCTGTGGGTGTAATTTTCCACGTTTTTGTTTTGCATGTGGTATTGTTCCTTTTTACGGTCACCAGACCTAACACCCCCCGCCACACGCCCTTGCGGCGGCTTGCGGGGTATTATGTAGATGTAGATGTTAAAAACTCCATCGTGCAAAATATCATGGATATTGGAAAGGGATAACCATTAAATCTCAACGAATGATGCTAGCGATTAGTATATAGATATGATTCCACATATTGGATAAATGAATTTAGATCAACAAATTCGATAGTTAATCCTCACACACATAAACCGTTTAGCCTAACAGGGATAAGGGCATACATATTTTTCCCTTCTTAAGATGTACATTCCGTACATACATGCGATATTAAGTGTGTGCAAGTAGACAAAACTCAAATTTCGTCAGAATTTTGAAGTCAGAGTAGCATGCATTGAAATTTAACATAGAAACGCAAAAATTGTGTGATTTTCAAAAGTGCATGCATAAGTAAGAAATGATTTTCGGAGAGAAGGGGACGAGCGGTGCGTGCGATGAGATGTAGAGTATGAGCCTCTCGGACCAAGGCAACGTTTCGGTAACCGACTCGGACTTCATCCTGAGGGCTTCTGAAATTCAAACCTTGAGGACGATGACCGACTCGGTTACCGAAACGTCGGCAGCAATGGAGAGACCAACCGGGTGAATAAGAGACCCGATAGGATTCCGCTCACCTGATACGCCGAGAGCGCACAGGCTCTTTCAGATGCAGAACATATTTGCTGATGAGCAATCAGCTCCAAAAACTAATTATACTTTTAGCTTTTAACAATGGTTATTCTCAACCTCTATTGAAGACAGGTTTGCAAATTTTCAAAGCTATATAATGGGAAGAGTCTACATCTACATCTACATCTACTTAATACCCCGAAAGCCGCCGCAAGGGCGTGTGGCGGGGGGTGTTAGGACACCACCCGTAATTTAGAAAAGAAAAAAAACCGCATAAAAGAACCACAAAATCATATATCCACAAAAAAAATATACCATTCATTCATGCAAGAACACTTACACCCCACACACATGCAAACACTCAATCTACATCTTACATACACATGCACCTGAAAGTATACCTAACAGCTTTGCAGTGTTTAACTTTGCTCCGACTAGTAAATTCAGTGTTTTCAATATTTCTAAAGTTACTTCGGTTTCTTACTATTGTGATTTCTGATTGTTCGGGGAAAGAATGAGTATTTGTACCTATCTGTCCTGGAATCTATCTCCCTTAGTTTATCTTTGTGGTCTGATCTACCAAAGTAGTGTGGGGCCATTATAATTCCTTCAGTGTCATAGTTAAACTCGTTTGTTCTGAACCTTTCTAAAAGTCTAAGCCTCGCTTGTTCTCTCCGCACTTCAAGTGGTTCCCAGCCTAAATCCCCTAAGAGACCCGTCACACTTGTGTTCTTATCATAACAATTTTTAACGAATCTAGCGGATTTTCTCTGGACTTTATCTAATTCTTTTTACCAAATTTTCTCCCACGGATCCCAAATACCTCAGGCGTACTCATGTAAATGGGCAGAGGATGGGTGAGGGAAATGAGAGAAGATACATGCAGTAAATCAATAAAAATTATAAAAAATAACTGAAAATAAAAATAATAATATAATTAAAATAAAAATACTAAAAATATTTGAAACAAATATATAACGCAAACGGTTAGAACAATGAAATGGAAAAAATGCAAATAAATCACGTGCTCTCTATCTTGGATGTACTAAGCAGCATTGATCCTTGCTAGTCTCAAGCACTCACATTCTAGATTCTTCACTTTGCCCACTTATAAGAGTACGGCAGGGGTTGACTCGCTTTACACATTTTCAAAGCTATGCCCAGAAAATATTTCTTTCATTCCAATTCAACTTCCTGCAAAATATTGGTTAGCTGTAAAATATATAAAATTCTCTATCAAATCAAAATAAACTAAGTTATCACCATTTGTATTATCATTCGGATTAAATGAAATGCCACATTCTATCGGCTGAGTACATATTTTAACATAACAGCAAGGATTCTGTAAAATTCTACAATTTTACACTATTCTCAAGATTCTGATTTTGCCATACCAAATGCGATTATCTTCCAAACAGAAGCTCGGAGGATAGTCTTGGAATACAACACTCTCTCCTTCTCTCGTCAGTTGCTGTCGTTTAAATCCAAAGTTTTATTGAATTCATTGCTAATGATACGTTTACAGCTATGAAAGAACACGAAGAATTTTGGAGCAATGAAACGCGGATATCTTAAGAAAAATCTGCGACTTCCGAGAGGGAGGTTGAAGACCACGCATCTTAGTATCAAGGTTTCGTCCATGGATATGTATCATTCGTAAGAAGAGAGCGTGTGTCCGCTGCGACCATGCGGTCTTGTGAGATGGCACGAAGGTAAACCAGAGGGAGGAATGGCAGGAGCCCTAGTCTGAAGCGGGCCGAGTCGGGAGAAGCCGTGTGTGCAGCTAGGTCCATTGGAGAGATGGGTCCAATGGTGCGATAAAGAAAAAATACTTTCAATAGCATACGTTTTACATTTGACGATTCTCATTTGAATCAAGTAATTATTAAAAATACGCCTGTTTATTCCCACAACCTCTTGAATTATCCTAATGCTTGATATCAATTTGACGCATTGCCCGTTCCTTCGATCCAGCATCACGCGATTGATAATACACGCGTATCTCAATCCTTTACCAAAGGATAAAGTTCCTTTCAACTAGCTAACCACAGCTGAAACAGAGGCGACATCTGAAACAGAGACGACATCTGAAACAGAGACGACATCCAACATGACACAGCTCTACGGACTCGTGACTATTCGGCTCGCAGTGAGGATTTGTCATGGATGCAATGAGCACATCCACGCACTCGAAGCCTAATTATTGAATCGAACCAAGTCCAGCCTGATCGCATATCGTTTGGAATTTGGAGAGCACATGGTAATGGCTAGATGTGATTCCTTGGAAAAGAAACGTACTTATCGCAGTCAGTACCGATAGCGACTGGAGTGACCTTCTGGATCCCGCACGCATCAACTCCTCCTTTACCTCTCCCTTCATCCTTCCGATACGGATTCGTGCCCTTCATCCTTCGCGTCCTCTTCCCTTTCTTCTCTCACCCCCCCTATCCTCCCTCCCCCCCACCTATCCTCCCACCTACACCCATCCCACCCTCTCCCGCGCCCCAAACGAGCGTACAATGCAGAGAGAGGGGAAAATTCCGCGTCCCCCTCGAAACCGCCTCCTCGCCCGAAAACCCCCCCTCGTTATTTTCGGTTTAATGGTCCAGCGGGGTCGGATGGGGTCCAACGTAAAACCGGAAAAAGGCGACCCCTTTATCCTCAACCCTAATGACGAATGGTATCGATCTCTGAATTTTAATTAACGACGGACGAGAGAGAGAGAGACGGCGAAGGGAGAGATGTTTGGATGAAATGCCGGGTAGGTTTGGCGGTAAATAGAGGAAGGGCGCGGGAGAGGAAGGAGGGAGCGGATGGGGGTCAAACGGAGGACTGGGGGAGAATGGGGGTCGCCGGAGAGGAGATAGGAATGCGTGCGTCGAGGGACGTGTTTGGGAGGAAAATAGGATTGCCGGGGAGCGCGTGAGGGGAGGGGGGCGGCGGGGGTGGTTTGGGGGTGGGGTGAGAGTGGAGGCACAAACCACAGAATTCTCTCTGAGCTGAACAAACGAAGGAACGGGAAAAATCACAGTGAAAGAAATAGAAGGAAAGAGCGAGGGCATACTACGCGAGTGCTGGGGAATTAGGGTCGGGAAATCTTGAATTATTAAGAAAAAAACAAGGCAGGTCGCAATTGAAGTAAGACTTACTGGTACCAGTTGATGGACAATAGTGTTGATTTCCTAAATGACTTCACCGCCTGTGTGTAATTCACCGATTGATGCGGACTCAATACGAGAGAGGGTCTTGAAGAAGGAAACCGGCTTGAATTACTACAGGAGAAGATGATGGAAGAGTTACTTAATTTGGAAAAGGGAGGGCGAGAGCGATGAAATTGCGTTTCCTTTTTCTGTTCAAGTTTAAATATACATTGGGTTAATAAGGTTCACTAATGATCATACAGGGTACAACATAAGAATAATTCTGGTGGTAATTGGTAGCATAATTGAACTCCGGGGTGATATACTCTCAGGTTTACCACATTTAGACATACGACGGGTAAAAGGCAGATTGCTCAATTTTTAATCAATTTTTTGACTCTGGTATCGAATACCATATAATTTCATAATACGTTCGAAAATATTGCCACAATATAACCTCATAAACTATAATTTTCCAGAAACTTTCATATATTTCTGGAAATTTCAATATTCTGCCAGTAGAACAGATATTCCAATAATTATATCCATCATATACCGTATTCGAGAGTTCGTTTATCAAAATCGTGAACAAAGTCCGGAAGGCTTTTCATTTAAATTCCAAAAATTACACTGGTCATTCGTTCATGAAATAAAAACGATTACTTCATAACATCTGTTTTTGTTTTCTCAAGCCTCTAAAATTTATTTTCATATCTAAGTTAGATGGCATTGCCAATGGAAGAGGTAAACAGTAAGATTCCAAGGCGGTCAAAAACAATTTAAAAACCATTATCTTTTGCATTTTAAAGAAATGAAATTTCATTTGTCGCAGTTTGCAGTATATAAATATAAGGATAAACAATTGGTTGATTGACTTTTTCAATTTTGATCCAACTTTTGATCACGAAGGTGCGAAATTCATCACAGATATTTGCATATACGATAAAATGCAGGCTATGCATTCAAATATTGATATCATAATAATTAAATATGAATTTCCTTATCCGCAATGCATGCAACATATTTTCTGTAAGAAATGCAGATAAGTGTCGATCAACTATTATTCGCTTCTAAAGCTTGGAAAGTACATTTAAATTCATCCCAATATTAAACAGGCTGCCACCGCAGCGAAGGAAGGACCAATTTCAAAGTTTCTAAAAAACGAACCATTTCCCCATCAAATTATAATTAACTGCAGATTTCGATGCATAAAAATAACTTATTGCTTCATTGCATTTTTCAGTTCAATCTAAATGCTGAAAAATCGAAGTTTCGAAGTCCCCTCGGCCAAAAAGTATGTTTAAAATTTCATGCATCATTAATTATGATGAGTTCTCATTTTACATTATTATTATTATTATTATTATTATTATTATTTACCACATGTACTCACTTATACCTGTGTTGAACTTGGATGTAACAGCTTAGTTTGCTCATATTTGGCTAGGGCTAAATTTTTAATAATACCTTGGCTTCATTTTAGTTTCAACATAGAAATACAGCGATATTCTAAAAGACGGTCATGCGATCGCTTCCATGACCGTATCGAAACATAAACTTATGGAATTTTGTGTTCCACTTTAATACGTTTCAAACACATGCGACAATCTTTCAAAAACTATCATCATACGAGGGCTGACGAGAAAGTAACTTACGATTCGGCCAATCGTGCCGGGGAGTCAGGCTAAAGCCACCATATTGGTGTCTTAAATTTCCTCACAGTCCGCGCATCCTGCTGGGGTATTACACAGACCTTAGCTCTTCCACGTACTTTGCTCACATTGCGAACTGTTTAAATGTGCTCCGCAACAGTGAATCCCGCAAATTGTGAAGTTCGATCAGTGATAAAAATTTTACAGGCAAAAAATCACAAGTCAATTGAAGCTCATAGACAACTTAGTGAAGTGTGTACGGAGACGGAATGGTAATGAGTGAAGGCGGAGTTAGACACTGGAGCATTTAGTTTCAAAATGGCCACAGCAATAATGCACTCGACGAGGACAGCAGTGGACGTCCTAGCCTTGTGAAAGATGACCTGACGGTGAAAATCAACGGAAAAATTGATGAAAATCGCCGATTTATGATTGCTGATCTCTTGCTAGACGTGGCTTACAACACCACGCTTTGTCGGTAACGCAGTATTGCACGATGGTATAAAAAAGTATTTAAAATCAAAGGAAGCAGATTTCTTCAGATATGAAATGGAAAAGCTTGTGTTTAGTTTCGATAGATGCCTCAATTTGGATAAAGACGATGTAGAAAAATAGTTAAAGATTGTAGTTCACAAATTTACAAAATAGAACTTTGTCTTGTTAATAGGATCACATTTCATTACAAAATGTGAGTTACAGCCTTCCTATTTATGTTCTTCTGGTATTTTTTTACTCGAAGTTACGTAGACATGAAATCCAAGATGTGTCAAAGGGTAGGAGTTATTCATATGATATATGTCATCTTGGAGCCAAAACTCTGGCATGGGACCGGATAACCAAGCGCCTTAACTGAAACGTACGACTTTGATCATTATTATTTATTATAAATACAATCATAAATCATTAAATCTCTTATTTTTCTGCGCATGATATATCATTCCAAAAAATGTTTCTTTTAAATTTACTACAATCAATAAGCTGAAGTTCAGATCAGTTATGGTCGGCTTCAAATTATTTTTTCCTCCCATTTGAATTCTCTAGCCAATACTGAATATATTTAGACATTATTTACATTATCTAGGTACGCGGGAACCTATCAGTGAATGTCTAGAATTGAAAGTAATATTTTTAGAGGATTTTGAGCGATAAACATTGATAATATGATGTTACTCTTATCGCATGTCTACTGCACGCCAATTCTCTCAAGCATATTTATTTCGTTTTATTTAATCCCGCATACAAACTGTAAGCACCCGAGGTCGTAATTTTATTTTAAATGCAAAGTAATGCTTTTAGAAAAGTAAGTATGAATTTTCGGACTTCATTTAAGATTTTTTGTTACCTATGAAACTTATTGCCACCATTTTTCCCTTATTTAGATACTGAATATTCTCAATGATTTGACAAACAGTATATAATCCATTCAACCGAACGAGAATGCAGTGATAGCCCAAAGATCCCGATTAGGCGAAATCAGATGAGAGCACATCATTATCGAAAGAATAAACTAAATGAACTTCTGATAATAATCAATGAATTATTGACCAAATCGAGGAAAACTTTATATAAAACGAATTTCAAAATTCAGGGTAAATAAAAACGGCAGGATTTATATGAAGTAATCGATTTCATATCATAGTAAAACTGAATAAAATTGGCGCATTATTTTCAACAAACAAGTTGGTGATATTGAAGCTATTTTTGGAAAAATATGCATAAAAACGAAAGTTGTGCGGTTAATACAAAGGAGGGTGAAGAGTCTAATACCGTTAACAAGTTAACGGTAAAGGGATTCAAATTGGTCAAACATTAGAGAACAGAAACTGGAGAACGGAAGAGGGAAAACTCGCGGAGTCCATAATTCTCCTTGAAACGATAGGGGTTCAAAATGCTGCGTATGAAGCAGGTCGCACGCCCTTCCCGAGAAGAGGGGTTTGAAAAAGCGAGTACACGCTTGGGCCTGCAAATCAGCAACCCTCTGCGCGAAGGGCCTCTCTCCCTCGCCTTCAGTCAACGTGGTAAAGAGAAGGGAATGGAGGCCGGGAGGGCTGGACCCCAGGGCCGGCCGCCATCAGATATTCTTAATTCCATGGGTCACGTGACGAGGGGAGGGGAGAGGGGTGCGCGGAGCGACCCAACGGCTACCATCGCATAACCGGCGGGTGGGTGGGAGAGATTTGTGAGTGAGGGCGTGTTCTGCGGAGGAAAATTATTTCCCACTGCACCCACACAATTCGCGGCCACCACGACCGTGACATGAGCTGTCGACGAGAGCGAATGGCTCGGTCGCGCGCATGCACAAACAACTAGAGCGAGACTTTTCGGCGTCTACTACACACCCACCCTCCCTCTCCCTCACTTGCTTTCCCGCCCACCCTCTCTCTCTCTTTACCCCCGACCCTTCATCCAATTGCAAACGATGACATGGACGGGACCAAAAAATTCGTAACGATTAATCACACCACATTTCAGGCAGACATGAGGCGGCTAAATAGAGTCCCAAATTAGAAATGAAATGAATGAAGTCGGCGAGAGGATCGACCGAGGTTAGTCTTTTAAAATGCCGTATACTATTATTATTATAAGGTAATCTACTGCTTAAGGTAGTTTTTTGGATGGAAATAATTACTAATTAAAAAAATTTTTGACCCCTAGCAAAATATAATATCCTACTCTACACTAGCTCCCTCTTCAGCTCTGAGTACTATCTTCCTCCCTTCATCCTGTCCAACATCCCTATCCTGTTCCTTCCCTTTCCTCGTTTGACTAACATTCTCCCCTAAATCACAGTCTTCAACATCCCGCTGCCCGTCAAAACCCCTTTCATCCACTTTTCCTGCCTCCAAAGGATTCCTCCCAACAAACCCCTCTCTTCGCCCACCATACCAAGTATTTCCTCATTTGTTTTCTTCTCTGTCCATTTCACCTTCTCCATTCTTCTCCAAACCCACATTTCAAAAGCCTCCAATCTACGTCTATCCTCCTGCTTCAATGACCACGTTTCCGAGCCGTACATAGCTACTCTCCATATCAAAGTTTTTACGAGTTTTTTCTTAACATCCTTACCCAACGTCCCTCTCATCAACTCCCTCCTCCTTGTAAAAGCCTCTTTGCCTAGCGCAATTCTTCACCTTAAGTCCCTACTACTTTGACCATGTTGGTCCAAAACACTACCGAGATACGTAAACTGTTCTACCTGCTCTAGTTTTTGCCCTCCTATTTTAATGTTTAGCTTAGCCTTTTTCTTTCTAGATAATCGCATTACCTCTGCTTTATTAATATTGATTCTCATCCCATACCTGTCGCACTGAATTTCCAATGCACCCAGCAATGTTTGCAACACCTTGGCTGACTGACAAACTAAAGCTTGGTCATCCGCACACCTAACCGATTTTACGAATTCCCCGCCCACTTTCATTCCTACCTCCAGTTCTTCCCATGCCTCTTTAATCATTTCTTCTGCATACAGATTGAACAGCAACGGTGATAATGGGCAGCCCTGCCTTACACCTCTTCCTAACACTGCCCATCCTGACTCCCCATATCCCACTCGCACCTGTGCAGTCTGATACATGTACAGGTTGCGGATTAGCCACCTTTCCCTACAATCTATTCCTATTTTCTGCTATACACTCATTATTGTTTTCCAATTCACTCTATCAAATTCTTTTTCGAAATCTAAGAAACAAGCAAATACCACCTGGTTGTGTTCTATATTCCTCTCGATCAATAATTTCATTACTGCAATGGCATCACGCGTATCTCTACCATTCCTAAACCCAAACTGATCATCCCCTAAGTAATCATTTGCCCTACTCTCTATCCTTTTTCTATGATCCTGAGAACAACTTTAGGTGCGTGGGATATCAAACTTATTGCCCTGTAGTCCTCACAAGATGTAGCCTTTACCTTTTTCGGAAAAGGAACTAAAACTGATCTCAGAAAGTCTTCCGACCAGATTCCTTCCTTATAAATACTACGAATCAGCCCATATAGCCTCTTCCTCCCACATTTTCCTAAACATTTCAATAGTTCCGTGGGAATGTTATCCACCACCACGGCCTTATTTAGTTTCATCTCCCTTAATCCCCTTCGTATCCCATCGTCGAGTATGCCTGGACCTAAGCTATCTTCCTCTACGTCATGCTTCTTTTCTACGACTAAATATATTGGCCTAATTTCTTCACTATAGTCTTCTTCTATACACTCCTTCCATCTCTCTTGGATCTTTCCTGCGTCAACTATTATCTTAGCCGCCTTATCTCTAACTGTTAGTATTGATCTCCATTTCTTGCTTCCCGATAAAATTTAACTTTGCTATACAGCGCACCAATTTCACCCTTCCTCTGCAAACTTTCCGTATCCTCACACTGCGTTTTCCGCCATGCTTTTTTGCTTTATTTATTGCCCGCCTCAATTTATTGTTTAGCTCTTTGTACTTAATTTTGCCTGATTCTCTATTTAAAATTTTCCAATTTCTCCTTTCATCCATATTTGTAAATATCTCATCCGTGAGCCACACACATATACATATATATATATATATATATATATATATATATATATATATATATATATATATATATATACATATATATATATATATATGTATATATATAACTTAACCGGTCGAGGAACTCTTAACTCACTGAACTTAACCTCACTGAGGAACAGACGCTGCGTGGACTACCTTTCGTCTGGCTCCTAACCTTCGACTTATCTGGCATGGGTGACCCTACCAGGAGCAATTATTATTACTCCCGCCAGCACAGCTCTAGGGGTCATCGAAACGCATAAGCCCTTCCACCACGTCAAGGTTGTAGTCCGAGGAGGGATATATACATATATATATATATATATATATATATATATATATATATATATATATATATATATATATATATATATATATATATATATATATATATATATGTTTGTGTGTGTGTGTGTGTGTGTGTGTGTGGGTATGTGTCCGGTTAGAACAAAGTTGTTCGCATAAAGCGTCATCCTTTGATTTCTTCCGAAGTTCAAGAATTTATTGTTTCGATTCAATAGTCTCTTGACTGTAAATGAATGCAAATAAAATTGCCTGCAAAAATCACTGCCCCCGCTAACTTCGAAGACTGAGCTGTGATCCGATTTGTGTGCGCAAAAGAATCATTACTGCTCCGAATTCATCGTGGGTTGTACCTAGTTTCTGGGCTCTTCAGCAATGATTTAGGCAATAAGAATTGGAAAGGTTAGGCAGCTAAGGTAAACCATCCAGACCGACTAAATCGCTGAGGTGAACCAACCAATAGCTGCGTTCTCATCGACGATTGTCGATTAGCGCGCTCTGGCTGATGATTTTCCTCATGCTGGACGCACGACTGTTGAAAACTATTACCCATTCCTGCACTTGAAACTTTGGCTTAGAACACGGCTTGAAGGCGACGAGAAACTTAAGACCGCCGTTGTCAACGGGTTCAATTCCAATGCGGCCGACTTGTACGCTGAGGGATGTCTTAAGGGTGCCGCGTTGAAAATGGTGCTCAGTAAGTAGCAGCTTAGAGGAAACCCTTAACGGACCTTTGCTGTCGAAAAAGACAATGAGCATTGTTTTCCCTTTAGGTTTGCTCATTCTTGCCTATATAGGCTTGGGGGACTGGTCGGTGTGCTACTCAGGGCTTTGGCGTTTTATTTCTGGGTCGAATTCAAAAACCCAGGTTTCCTCACCAGTAATAACGTAGTCCAAATAATCAGGTTCATTTTTAATGCGTTGCAAAAGTCACTGGTAATTTCGGCTAGGTTGATCATTCGTGACAAGTCCGGTGCGCAGAGGTTTACAATAGCTGACGTCCTGCCGCTTCCGAAAGTTGGAGAGCACCTAGACTGGCATCGCGGCAAAGCTAAGTGTCCTTTCCACTAAGTTGTTTCATCCCACTCCAATCAATTGGAACGGCGCAGGAAATTTTAATTGCATTACTTATGGAACGCACCCTGTAGGTTTGCATGAAAAACTGTAAAACGTTTTCAAAAGAATAAATTCATTCTATTATGACCGATCCGTTAATAATTTTTGAAAATACTTCATATGTATACGCATGTATTAGTGTACATATGCAATATGTATTTAAGAAGAAAAACAAATAAAAATTAGAAAAAGGCCGTGAGTAAATAAACGAAACGTGGAAGTTTTCGGGCGAGGAGACGCTTCCTTCGTCAGTGGAGAAAAATTCATTAATTATTTTGATTGAAAGACAGTTTCACGCAATATACTCCCGATGATAAAATACAAAATCCTCGGATTTTATACGTTTTCCGAAGTAGCGGATTCGTTTGCGCATCTGTCCGGCAAGTAAAACTACCGTGGCTCGATTCCATGTCAATTTAGCTTTTATCTGATTGCAAACCGCACACTTCCATCTTCCCCACTAACCTTTTGTCGGTCCTTCTAATCTCTTTATCAATTCTGCCTACGAACACATACATCCGTGTGAACACGGCATAGGCATTTAGACGGATTTTTTACTTCGGGTATGAGTATTTATTAACTTACGAGTTAATAAACTTTTATATTCATATCAGTAGAGTTAAGGCGTGACGATGGCATGAAAGGCAAAAAAGGTCCCAAAATTATGATTTGTCCTAATTTTGGCGGCTTTTGCCAATTTAAACCGACAAATAATTGACAGCGACTCCACCACGCATTCCAATGTCCATCACGCTAAACACTCTCCCTCCGTTCTTCCCACCCACCATCGACGGTGATGGAATAGTCCAAACTCCCACTCCGTTCTCCTATTCACCCCACGCAAAACATAATTTGCCAAATGAATTGCAAACTCCTTCTTCGTTGCACAACGCATCGCACTCCTCAATATTCACATTTTATGTTACCAGGTCTCCCCCAACCTATCTTTCGCATTCAACAAGTTCCCAAATACCCCTCCCTCCGCAATGTTCTTTTCCGATACTGTTTTGGCGTTTCAAACGTTGCCTCCCTCAGACACACCATAAGAGGCCAAACCTCCCTCCTTTGGCTCTCAGGGGCATGCTCTGAGCATCGAGCTAGAGGCTTTCTCACTCCCATTCCAGATGAAACCGACACTCGCCCCTTGCCCGCTTCTCGGAAAACCATCTTGCTCTATCACTTGGTAAAATTTCCTTTATTTCCAAGTTGAAATGAAAAAAGGACGATAATTACCAACTAATATCAAAGATTTTATTACTAAAATATAATATTAAAATCTAAGTGAAATACACCAGATGCTAGGAATTATTTTAAAGAGAAATTTCCAGTGAAAAATAAATGCATTAAAAAGATGTGGACGGATTTAGTTTACATAATTTCTCATTTAATGAAGAACACAATGTATATTTCCACTGTTCTTTATTTTCGTACTACTAGTTTCAACACTTAGGCGTCATCATAAGGCCTAAGCGTTGAAGCTAGTAGTACGAAAATAAAGAACATTGAAAATATACATTGTGTTCTTCATTAAATGAACATGAACTTCCACAAGGTTGAGCCCGAGGCAATTGAATAGATGTTTGTTCTTTTATCTGATATTGGTGACGATGGAAAGAAATAGGAATCTTTGGCTTAAAAATGAATTTTACTAGCACGTAATATTCACATGATAAATAAAGTTTTTGAAGTCCCTAGCACAAGCAATTATGTTATGAAAATCCTTACATCGTGCTTCTCAAGATTGAACTGATAACACCTACGTATATTTACTTCAAATCTATGGCAGAGTTTTTGCAATTTTATCTTAGCCATTCTTGTAAAGAATGACCAAGAAAAAGAAAATTGTGATAGAACATTTGTTAGTTCTGAGGAAGGGGTATAAAATTTCCTGCGAAATAAAACACCTGGAAAATATGTTAACTAGACTATCTATTTTAAGTTTTGGTCCAAATTAAACAAGTGGAAATATGTCCTCGCTGTCAAGCACTTACTCGTGGGCACCAGGCGCAGACATTCACTGAAATATTATATAAATGGGCTTAACATCGACTTTTTTTATTTTTTGATAATAATAAGTTACAAAAAGATCAAAATAAGAGAGTCTAATATTTGAGCAGCATTTTATTTTTAGCTAGTTCTACCGGGATAGGGTATTCAGTTCGCATTTTAAAGAACGAATAAAAATCTTTCGACGAGGAAAATGTACGTGGTTCCCATTTACATACATTGATGAGGATAATCGTTTCCATAGTGACACCAGTAGACTACCTAAAGTAATGATAAGAGTCTACATTGCTAGAGTGATATCACATTTAGGATTTGGCTTTTAGGCCATATCACTTGAGTAAAATGTCTTATTCCTAATGACACATGGATGTTTTTGAATGCAATGCGACATAAATTACCGTAATGAGAAAATACAAATAGTATGCATGCATTTTAATACAAATAGTATGCATGCCTTTATTCAAGAGCGGCGGGCAAAGGCCAAATCCACAGCAAACGCGATGGATTGCAAGGCGCTTCAAGTGAATGTTCTCTTACAGGAGTACCGAAATAATCTAAAACAAGAAAAGTTCCAGAAGACATCAAATGATACAAAGAAAATCACACAAAAAAAACCAAATAATACAAAATATTGTAGAATGTTAAGTTGAAATGATAAATTCTCTAAAATATGCTATTTATATTTCAATTTTTAATACTACCCTTAGGTTAACGAGAAATCACTTAATAAATATTCCTCAGGTAGGATACTTCGCTTCAAGCAAATGAATTTATAAAAAAACTCAATGCATGGAAACTAATTCAACTTAACAGAAGACGATACGCTACATCGATTAAACTAAAAAATGGGAAATCATATTCATTGTAAGAATTGCAGGTTCACCATTTCCAAAAAAATATGGAAAATACGTTGGCAGCACTGACGAGGAAATGGTTATAGACACAAATTTCCGATAGAAATAACATACGTTTAGCAATCAAAATATTGATAATGTTTTCTAGAGGTCCTTTGACCGTCCGATAATTAGTTCAACTTGAAAAAAGAAAGAAAATGAATGTGCAGGCATAGTTTCCGATTTCTCCTTTTATTCATTAAAAAACGCATGCGCTTCTGGGATCAATCATGAAACTATTGACTGAAATTAATGGATTGCACAAAAAGGTAGGCTAAAAAATTCACGGATCTTTCTTTATCAACAAAGGCAGAGGAATTACCGTGAATCCATCAATTAGTGCCTTCAAATGCAGTAATTGCTACATGGTTGCCTGCACAATTTGTAGGCTGGGTGAAATGATACGAAACACAACTGCAACTGCTGGAGATGACTTGCGCTCACAATGCATACGGTCAAAACGACAAAACACACTCAGTCGGCTCAGAACAACCTCAGTTTTAGGCACAAATCACTACACAAGTAATTCACTAATACGAGGCTAACTAATATCAACACCAATTTGAAATTTCACATAAATCAGTTAGGTTTGCTTCATGGTTTGGTTATGTAAATAAAGGTTTGCTGATGACCAAGCTTTAGTTTGTCAGTCAGCCAAGGGGCTGCAAGCATTGCTGAGTGAATTGGAAATCCGGTGCAAACGATATGGGATGAGAATCAATATTAATAAAACAAAGGTTACGCGATTTTCTAGAAGAAAAAGGCTAAGCTAAACATTAAAATAGGAGGTAAAAACTAGAGCAGGAAGAACAGTTTACGTATCTCGGTAGTGTTTTGGACCAACACGGGCGTAAGGAGAAGAATTGCGCTACGTAAAGAGCCTTTCACCAGGAGGAGGAAGTTGATGAGAGGGAGGTTGAGAAAGGATATTAAGAAAAGACTCGTAAAAACTTTGATATGGAGCGTAGGTATGTACGGCGCGGAAACGTGGTCATTGAAGCAGGAAGATAGACGTAGATTGGAGGCTTTTGAAATGTGGGCGTGGAGAAGAATGAAGAAGGTGAAATGGACATGGAAGAAAAAAAAATGAGGAAGTACTTGGTATGATGGGCGAAGAGAGGGGTTTCATGGGAGAAATCCTATGGAGGCAGGAAAAGTATTGAAGACCATAATAGCGGGGCGAATTTTAGGCAAACGAGGAAAGGGAAGGAACAGGATAGGGATGTTGGACGGGATGAAGGGAGGAAGGAAGTACTCAGAGATGAAGAAGGACCTGATGTAGAATAGGATGCTGGATTTTGTGTTTTGTTAGGAGTCACAAAATATTTATTTGGTAGTTGTGTCCATTCAAAAACCTACGTTAACCGGTAGATTACCTAATAATAATATAAAGAAAAACTTGATAAGGACAAATTCAAGGGAATGTGAACATATTAGATAAAATATTTATTATATTCTTTGTTAAGGTTCTTTAATGAATACATTCGTGTACAGTTTTTTGCTGAATCATTTTCGACATGTCTCTCAAGAAAAAAGATAACAGAATCGCAATACATCCAATACTTAATATGAATAATATTTGCAAATGTGAAATAATATTCATTAAATAATTGATTAATCAATAAAAATAATGATTAACCTTTCATTTCGAAAAAATATTATCTGATAAGAGGTTAACCATAATAGTAATATTATTCTGATCAAACCTGCCTAAAAGATTAAAAAGCATGATAATTATAGCGATCCTAATATTTGCGTACAAATAAACTTAACTCTTGAACAGTTTTAACAACGATAAAACTCGTTTAATAAAATGTGCAATTACTTTTTAGGGTATTCTTACAAGATGGGTCTGCCTTCAACTTCTACAAAACTAACGAGCTTTCCTGGGAGGAAATAAATGTTGGGCTAAGCGACCGGAACTGTACCTTCTAAATGACTGAGGCTTTCCTCACTTCTCCCACGCAGACATTAACCAACATTTGCTTGGCGATGGATTGTCCGCGGTGGCGTTAAGAACTGGATGCCTGCATCCCGGACCTCTTCGGATATTTGCCAGTAGGTATGAATAAATAATCTGTTAAACAGTAATTGCGTGTGAACACGTGACGAATCACTTCAAAGGACATACATCAGCCACGCTGGGCTCACAACGATCGTATCACCTCTATTAATCACGAACTTAAGCGAGCAACGCTGATTTTCCGGGCTGTCTATGTCACCTAGGCCATCTGCATTCATACGTACATACAGTGTCTACTAGGAGGATAGCACAAAATATTTTGAAATATTTGCTTAAGTATCGGTACGCTAATTACAGGACTATTGGGAGAGCATTGTCGCAGCCGTAGTCCGAGTTTTTCCCAAGGATTGCCTTCATGAATTTTCAAGGTAGTCCTGTTTTTCTTACATCTCCCATCACTCATAAAAATTTGAACTCAACTGTCAAAATATGCCGAAGCGATTCCATTTTATTCATTTACTTCGGACGTGAATTAATTACGAAGTTGGTAGCGCTGACGAAAGCATTCAACCGGTTCGTGGAGGGCCCAAAAAAACGACAAATTTTGCTTTACTTCGTCCTTGAACCACTCGTTGATGGTCGTTCGGAATAAAGCATAGTCGCGTTGTTTTAACTGTCTACTCTTATCACTGTATACATTGTTTTAAGCTCTGTCACATTGTTTCAACACAAATTAAATCTCTGGCAATAGAGGGAATATAACTGAATGTAATACGAAAGCAATTATACTTAACAATATGTTGCATAAATTTCATCTCATGCTTGAAATGTTGGCAATAATGCATGCACGTACATTTCAAAATTATAATGTCACCGTCTTATCCAATTAATTATTTGATTTGATAAATTAACTTCATAAAGAAAATATTTACAAAAAATTACATTTTCCTGTCTGTTGTGGATTGAAAATTTACATTTTTATTGATGATTCAAACCATTGTTGCTACTTTGATATAATTTAAGATATTCTTAAACATGAAACCGAAAAATGTGCACTAATTTCGTGTCACAACCTATTTTTCGAGGAGTTTTATCGTTAAATACGATAAAATAAACCATTCATAGATTTTTTACATTAGGTTCAACGTGGGTCATTTTGCAATAATTTTTTCGTCAATTAGTGAATACCGACTTTGGCAGTCAGAGTAACCTAAAGAAGAATTTTACATAACAGAAGTGAGTTAAAGATTTAAACTTCGTCAGAAGCATATTATCGTACGTTATATGATATTCCTTTCATTCTTCAAATTTGACAGTATAACCACGGAGGATCCGAATTTACGCCAACTTTACCTTTGGATAGTTTGCAGCGTTAACAGTTAAAATTTCATTTTTTTCAATCACTGTAGTCTAAAAAAAAATCACTTTTCCTAAGGAGAATCTATATTTAAATATCATCGAGGACTCTGCAAATTACAATCATGGTTAATAAGAATAATTTGAAGGGAGGAATGTACAGTTTGTACTAAGGATATCCTCCCGAAAACTTAAACCACCCGAGTCAAGATACAAATATTCAAACTACCGACAATATATAGTGAGATCATCCGGCCGACAGGTTAAAAATATATTTATATGGTTGTGAGTAATTAACACAGACAGTGTGGAAAACAAATTACAAAATTAAATGCGGGATATATGCTGCTTCAACGTCGCCGTTGTCGGATTGTTCCGTCATTGAGCAGGTAGGCAAGAACGCATTTATCGCCGCTGCCACTCGCTCTCCTTACTTCTGGTCCCTCCCTCCCCTCGCCCTTAGGGCTAGGGCGCCGCATTTCCACTCTTTATCCTGGAGTTTAGCCCTTCCAACGGCGACACACCAGTTCTACGCCGGAATCGAATTACCATCTCGACTTTCTCCCTCCGTCCCTTGACTCCCCGACTAGCCATTCCGCACTCCGCTCGCTCGGACGGCATCTCGTCGCATCTTAAGACGCTCATTGCACTCTCTTGCATTTTCCCCAACTCCCTCTCTCCTTATAATTTTTAAATCCCACCACACTAACGCCCTCTGCGTACTCAGTAACTGAAGCTGTTTTGTTCTCGGCCCTTTAAATGCAACTTTTTTGACAATATTTTGTATTTTGATGTTTCTTATCGTGCCTTCAAATAGTGAAATAATTCTCTGAGAACGATGGGAGGATGAAAGCAAAAGGAATCAGTAGCTTTTAGATTTCAATTAACTTAATATAGTGATAGGGAAAAGCAGCACCGCAGCCAATTGGGATATTGAATTTTTTTGGTCCTCCTGCGTACATTTACTCATAATTTCAAAACGGGAACACACGCAACAAGTTCACGGCAACAGCACAGTAAATTAATGAATTTGTCCCGAATATTTTCAGACACAGAATAATTGCTTTTAATTTTAGTGCTGAATTATTTCTGACTGAATTTAGGAACGCATGGCATAGAGAATAAATAAATTCTCAACTTGAATGATTCGAATGTTCGAAGACGGCGTGCTTCAGGAATGGCTTGTCTTAACCAGGGAGGACACCGGACCATTTTTCCCAACGGGGCCCACTTCTTACAACTCAAGAAATATAAAAATTCAAAATTTTAGGAGTCACAAAACGTTTGTTTGCAAGTGACCTTTCAACTAACTTGGGCGAGAAGTAATTGTTTATGCCAGCACGACACATGTTTCTTCTCCATTTGAGTAATTCACTAGTTTGCCGCCTAACTCAACCCCTTTCTTGCGTTTTGGCAATTTTTCTGCAGCACTTTCTTTTTTCTATTTCTTCTATTCATTGAATATTTTTTCCGTTATTTCTCACCATGCGCAGTGGCAAAAACACAGTAACTTTTCCGAATAGCTTTTGAAGACTGTCCTAATAACGGGGAGTTAATTCAAGGAATTTTTAACAACTTATTCTAAAAATATTAAGTTCTTTCAGCTAGGCGTCACTTTGTGGAAGCGATTCATATCGGAAAAGAAATACTTAGTTATTCCACGTATATCACCAGATGATGACTTTGCAAGTCGAAACCTATTCGTCGTGTTCAATAAAATATAAATGTGGAATAGCCAAGTATTTGTTTTCCGATTCTTTCCGCTATTTCATCAACGGGAACTCGCACTCAACATGGTAAGTGCGTAACAGCAGCAATTGGTCCACTACCCTTTCGGTTCCGTTTTTTCCCAATGGTAAAGCTTCCCTGGGATACTGCCCCACCAATCCTGAGTTCCCTTCGGGAGGAGACGCTGTTCTTCCCAGGATCATATTTACTTTCCACAATAATCCACCAATCAGGACATCCTCTATCACTTTGCCCTTCTGATTAGCATTATCTACTTCAAGTTCCCACCTTCGCAGGCATATCTTTTTCTACCTGTTTCCATTCTTGATTCATTCCATTATAAACCTGTCTTTCCACCAAAAATGTAATTGTCTAGTTAGCTTTTCGGATTTCGAATCCTTACAATTACGGAATTTTCATTTCTTCTTCAAGCGAATTATTAATGCAGTACATTTTCTTTCAAAATAGCTTAGCAAAAGAGTAACCATATCACTGCTTTGTAATTTCGCTGATTTTTCACAGCTGCAACATTTGGAGTTGGCCAATGCAACAATTTCAGAGTGTAAAAATCATTCGCCTTGACTGGGACTCGAACCCAGATCCCTCAATATCCGGTCGAGTGCTTTAGCCACTTAAGCTACCGAGGCGTCCTCTTAGACTCTGAAATTTTGGGGCTTTTACAAATTTCAGTCTAAGAGGACGCCTCGGTAGCTTAAGTGGCTAAAGCACTCGATCGGATATTGAGGGATCTGGGTTCGAATCCCAGTCAAGGCGAATGATTTTTACACTCTGAAATTGTTGCATTGAAATGCACATTAGCGGATGACTCCGTTAAAAGTTACTGTTGCGGCATCTCCCGCAGTTTCTTTGGAATTTGGAGTTGGCTTTTAGTTTCACAACTGTCCTGATTAAGGATAAGTAAACTTAAAATTGAGACAAATACTTGCACATACTTATTCAGTGAGTACTTTTTCGAATATTACGTAACAACTTCATTGACATGCTCTACTCATCCGATTCCATTTAGGCTAACATAGGGTAATGTGCCAGCGATACAACTAGGTGGAGAATCAAACAAACGCCTGCCACCTGAATCCCAGTCCGCCATTAAGTGGTTCTCATTTTTCTCACTGCCCTCACTCCCTCTCCAGGGTCGACCCTCCTTCCCACCCCCCGCCATACCCCGCACATTGCACGAAACCGCATTCCCTCCACGTAATGCCTTCATGAGGGTAATTGAGGGATTTGGACAGGATCCTGTCGCGGCCGTTTCTTCACTAATTAACATGCTCTCTTCCCCGACCCAAAAAGGAGGGCCTTACGATTAATTTTCGTTTCATTTCGAGCGAGGGGCGGTGGCCACCTGGGCGTCAAGTTTAAGTGAGGGGACGCTGCGGGAATGCGTGAGGGGGACGGGGGTGAATCCGTGTAGGGAGAGGGGGCGGCGACGGCTGGCGGGGGCGTGGCGGAGACTCGAGCGGCGTGGCTGAGGCGGGGGTCTTAGCCGAGAGGGAGGACTTTGTCGACACGACTTCCCCCTTTCACCAAGCATTTATGATGCTTTCATCTATGAAACTGAGCGTCTTTGGTCAGGACCCAGCGGTTACAGAGTGCAAACTCAGGTAGAACTAATAGTAGTAGCGGGGTATTTTTATGCAAGGCCGTTGCTCGCCAGCAAAAATATGACTCTAGCACTATAAGCGATGCATTTAAGGTATAATGTGCACATCAGAATAGAGAAAGCCTTTCTTAGGCTGCTTTCCCTTTGCCATATACATTAGATTTAAAATTTCAAATCAATTCGTTACATTTTATACATATGCATACATATATATATACATGCATAGACATATATACAAACATACATACATTTATATGCATGACTACATATATTGAGGAGCTTAAGCATATAGATTTCCTTAAATAAATCAGATGATGAGCAAATTCCCACCGAGTCGTCTCCATACGCATCCGTAGGTATTCGGGTAACACGATGTTTTATGGCTTAGTTTTCCCAACAACCTTCCTTAAACCATGACGCCTTGGAGTCCTTAGGGATAATAATATGGAATAGCACTCTTTGCACAGAGGTTGATGAATATTTCCCGTGCACAAGATTCCGCCGCGTGTTCTAGAAGCCGAAGTATCTCAAACACACACAGCAACTTCGATTAATTCAAAATGAAACTCATTACCAGCAAACAGGATCAAAGATCCTTCGTCACGGCCAAGCCATTGAGACTTACATATGTGCTCAATGTGAGGCACTCATCCGATGGACCAATTATTCAAAATGTATCCAATCGGTAAGGATTGGTTTGATTACTCCCTATTATACGAAAAATGAAGAGAAGTCGGGCATTAACGGGTGACGAATACATTATCTCGAGCTAAGCACTATTCGTGTGTATTTCACATGTTCTTAGGGTGGCGAATCGCTGCCATTTATTTCTCGATGTTGGACTCCCATGAATTTCTGCAATCCAGAAAATTCAACCGTCTGGATCTTAATTGGGATTTTCCGGTAGCCTGTCCAGGAATTCAAGCAGCAGGGAGCTCCCGGTCAGCATCTCTGCCCACACCGCGACCTACTGTGACTAATGCTCCGAGCACCCCTAATTATGGAATCACCATAAATATGGCTGGCTCACTTGCCCGAACAAAATAACCAGCCACGGAATATCCCACACAATGTACTCCCAGCTAAGGTGATCTATACCTCATTCCGTGCCTCAAAGTGTTCCCGGTTACCTCCTTCCTTCGCTTCCCTGTGGGAGTCTTTCGTCTCCTGCTCTTCAGGTTTTCTAGCCATTGATACTAGATATATATATATATATATATATATATATATATATATATATATATACAGTCGAAGTCCCTATATATATATATGTGTGTGTGTGTGTGTGTGTGTGTGTCTGATTCCCAGCACAGCCCTCATACGAATGATTTAGTCTCACCCTCCTATAGTTCGCGTCTCTCTTGAAATCCTCGTAGATATTTGACGGTATTACTGGCTTTCATGATAGGCTAGTCACAGAATATGATCACCATTATATCCCAAACTCGGATTATCAAATCCGAACAAACGAAAAACTAATTGAAAATAAACATAAGGTGAAGGCTAAAAAAAAACGAATAAATCAAGTGGTGAACTCTCCGAATGGGTGGAGTTCGAGGAAGGGAAGGGAAAGGGCGGGAAGAAAAAGAAAAGGTTGGATAAGGGAGAAGGGCGTCGGCAGCGTTCGCGAGCGGCGAGCCTCGATTGAAAGTTCTAGGGTGACATTTGGGACGTTTTACCTTCCGAATCGGAACGGTAAAGGAATCGAAGGAAAAAAGAGAGCGTGGGTGGGCGTGGCGGAAGAAGACGGAAAGAGTGCGTGGAGAGTAGGGGGGGAGCCGAAAGGGCGCTTTGAAGGACGAAAAGGGGCCCCCAGAGATATCGGAAGGGAGGGCCCGGTGGGAGGGATTCGAAGGCCGTTAAACGTGAAAGTCTTGAGGGTCCGCACCCTCTTCCCTGCACTCTCCTCCCCCTCTCCTCTCTTTTCGCGTTAAAGAGGTCTTTGCGGAACAATTTTGAAAGGGTTGCGTCAGGGGTTGAAGGTTAGACCGCAGGGGGACCAATCACCAACGTCGAAGTCCCTACGTCTAAGGATTTTTTTTCAATTTCTTCTCCATCTGCACAGTTTTCGGAAGAGGCGTTGGGGTTTTCGGAGGAAATGGGAAGGCCAGCCTCCTAGCACGCGCGTCAAATTTTTTTCCCGATTTCAATCGTTCGGGGACTTTTCAGGGCATCAATTTCAATCGCGGTCTCCCCTCGACGAGGGAAAAGTGAAAACGAGAATTGAAACAAACGATGTCGCTCGAACGCGTACCCTCGTGCGTGAGTCGGGGCGAACCCCTTCAAACAAAAAAGGTCCGAAAACTCATTGACAAACATTAATTGCGACGACGGTTGGACATTAACGCCGCCACTCCCATCTATGCTGCTTTTGTCACTATGCCATTATTTATTTCATACACAATCCTCGCGAAACGGGTATGCTTCGACATTAGGCTTCGATTGCCTTCATCACGATCCGATTTCTCCCCCGCCAAAGCCTGGCACTGCCCCCGGTATTCCACAGTACACACGCGTGTCGGGGGAAGTGCTCGCTCAGCCAACCAATCACCGGATTGCAAGACGGGTTATGAAGAACGGTTATTCAGCCGAGCGTGCCAGTAAATGATGCCCTTTTTTAAAAAGGAATTCCAGCATCTAAATGAGTCAAGGCAAGCTAGTGCCGAGGGTTACATCGATAGCGTTTACAATAAAGTTAGCGGCAAAAAATAAATAACTCCTGCGGGAACCGTACTTTCGGGGACTTTGCATTCCCCGTCTCCCGGGGAAAATTTCTCCGGTTCCTCGAAAAAGCTCGCACTCACAAATTAATCCGTGCATATCGACTAGAAGGGAGGAAGGCGGCGGGAAGGGATTTGAAGGGAAAGAGGGGAAAAAAGCAGAAATGCTTCAAGGAACTATTTATTCCGAGGGAGGAGGGGAAGCGATTAAATTCCACTTCTTCGACGCATTAATCAAGGAGGAGGGACGTAGTGAAGAAGCGGGCGTGACGCCGGCGGAGGAGGGGGAGGTAGGGTGCGGGAGGCGGTTGAGTGATGTGAAATTGAATGAAGAGGCGGCGGCAGGGAGTGCGAGGGAAAAGCGGCGGGTGCGGAAACACAGCACATGTGGACCGAGAGGTGAATGCAGACTGAAAGGTGTGCTTTGGATGAATGAAAAAACGGGAGGGGGCGGCGGAAGGGTGGAAAAAAATCTTGATAAGATTGGATGGAGGGAAAAATAATCAAGGTGTCAAGGAGAGAGAGAGAGTGAGGGCGGGGAGGGAAGGGAGTGGGAGGGGGCGAGAGAGATTCAAAGCTGGAGGGGTGTCGCTGGTGTCGTGTGGGGTGAAGCGGACCCAATGGTAAAACGTCAAAGAAAACAGGGAGAGGAGGCAGGTGAGAGAGGGAGTGAGGTCGACGAATGGATTAAGGCGACGAAAGGAAGGGATATAGGAGCAGTAAAAGACACGGACGGAGGAAGGAGAATTCCCACTGGGAAACGGGGAACTCAAGCTTTGAAAAACGGTCGAAGGAGGGTAAGATACCCAGGTTTACCTCCCTGTCATCGTGAGTTTCATGTATCCGGGAAGCAATCACATCGAATCGTATTTATACCTTGAATTGAACATTTCCCTTTGTAAAAACAACCGGTCGGTCTTTTATTATTTTTCGCTAGCCCATGTACTCCGATCTGCTTACCCAAGGGATTTCTACTCGCCAAATCCCGAAGCAATACACTCCGTAATTCATGACGTCTTTAGTGAATCCATTTAAAATGAAAAACTTAAAAATTAATGTTCGAATTCTTAAGCAAATGGACAAGGAAAATAGAAACCCACTATCTTCAATTGATACAATCATTATCAATCACGAAGGGATCTTAAATTTCATTTAGTTGGTCGAAGGGAAAATATATACCTAAAATAAAAAGGTCTAAAACTGTCACAAAGCAGCCCTGTCATGAATTAAAATGTCAAAATATACAGAAAAACGAACTCCTTGAGTCCTTAAGTGTCATATGAATTTTAAAAATCGTAAAAAACCACAGTAAACAATCTGTGGGCGATAGGTGACAAGTGTGGACTGTCTGTAATGCGACAAATTTGAAAGCAAATATGTGAAGACATTACTGACAATATTTTGTATGAATTCAAAAAAATCTTAGGTCTCGAGATATCAAAGCCATTATTTTACGTTTTTCTAAAAATATAGGTGAGCGTCATTCTCCGTAATTTACGGATCTCTAAAAAGAAGGAATGACCCGAAAGCCAACGACTTCAATAAATTTTTGCATCTAGTCATTTCCACCTCCCACACAGCGCAGAAATACCCTCTGCTCTGCCACCCCTCCAACTCCGCCCCAAACGTCAATCAAGTACGGACTATGGCCATGATATCCGTGCCTACCCTCACGTCCCACTATTCCTCTCCTTCCCGACAAAGCAGTGACTCTGTATTGTTAAAATTCCATAGTCTAAACTTGAAGGCAGCTTTTGGATGAACACAAGACGGAACGCCGCTTCATTTCACAATGCACGCAAGTGAAATTACACACACACACATAAACTCACACTGATCTGCATTACTTCAACAGATGACTTTTGTTGAGGCATGGAATATCGGGTTATGTGTAATTTCGATCTTTGGTTGTTTAAAAATTTTCAGACATTAAATATTTTAGCGGTGGAATAGCACAAAGCTTCCCCGGAGTGAATATTAACCAAAATTTTAAATTTCGATTTGGCTATGCGAACAGTTTTCAACATATTAATAAAGAGAAATTTTCCTGACAGTAAAAAATAACATTTTTAAATACCCAGTTAATGAATTCCACTCTTCTATTTTGGCTACACGGTTAGAATTTTCGCCGAAGATGTAAATAAAAAGAGTAATTCAATGCCGACGACCAGGCTATGACAGAGAAATTCAATAATAATTAGGGGAAAAATATTTATTCGTCAGTTTATATTGAAAAATCTGTGCTCGCCAAGTTCACATTGTTTTAGATATATATTGGTAACATTTTTAATGCCGTCAGCAAACATAAAACGATGCAACACGCGTAAATTAAGCAGACGAGACAAATTTATACATAAAACATAACGTTATAAAGAAAGCAAAAATTGAAAAGCATTTATTTCCACAGAAGTAACCAAATAATCCTTCCCAAGCAATAACTTCATGAATCATTTTTCGGAGGAAGTCGGATACCCAGGGAGAAACTTGGGTTATGTGTGAGTTTTACCTGGAAGTCAGTAATATATTATTTATTTATTTATTTTGCCATTAGTCCGAAAACAGCACTCTGGCCTTTACATCGGACTATTAACAAAGAATAACAATAGAGACGATTACAAACACCCAAGCCCTAGGTGGAAGAAACCCACCCAGGCGGGAATCGAACCCGCGACCCATGGATTGGCAGACGAGGACGTTACCCAATACCGTTTACGTTACCCAATACGTTATCAATATCACCAGATTCCTAAGAGGAAGTAATGTGGTAAATAAACACAAAAACAGCAAAGAGGTTAAAATAAATGTTGATCTAATTAAATAATATGGTACGGATTGATTGCGGGTTTGAGGTCTATAATAACTTGAGATATTCCATTCCCGAAAACAGGTGACATTAACGAGACTTTCCGAGCGTGCTTAGTTAAAATAAATAAATGCATGTATAATCATAGAAATCCATCATTGTTATCAATATGCTAATCCTGAAATTCGTTGACTGCAGTCCTCCATTCTTCTTTGTTCTGAGTGAATTCCCTCTTCCCTTGATACCTTTTCTGATTTACACCCTCCTTAATTTGCTCTACACACTTGAATCTTGGGCTTCCGCGTGAGATGTCCCCTTCAATTTGCCCTCCTAAGAAGAACAGAATGAAAATTTGGAACATGTGGAGTTACTCAAGCACATTCCATGTCAAATTGGGGAATACATTCAAATATCAAAATTGAGCCGGTAATTTGTGCCGTTGAAAAGAAAAGGATGTCTAAATATGTCCCCCATTCGATCCCCGATTCGCCTTTGCTCTTTCAAAAACATACTCGTCAAGTAATCTTGCATTAAATACTTTCAATCTTAACAGGCAAATTATTAGAAGTTTTGGTGTGATTAACTCATATAAATTCGGGCTATTGAGTACGATATACTAATGTACTTGACGTGCTTCATTATATGTTTCCCTGGTGTGCCTTTGTAATCTAATAATTTGATCCAATAAATTGGTTAGCAGTGAAAGGTAGTGTATGAATCTGTGTTTCCCCCGCTGAAAATTCAGCGGGTAAAAACTAGCATTCATTCATTACAATGGATGCGTGGTTTCAGTGACGCACTATACAACAAGAAATGCGATACACTCCGCCAAGAAAAGCGTGCTTAACTCCGATATATGGCTAAAAGGTTTTACGTACTTCAAATGAGCTATTGTTCATCATTTTGCCGAGGAGTTTTTCAAGAAAAACTTTACCGGTTTTGTGGTTCCATAACATGAAATAAGTTTGAAAATAAGATTTTATTCGAGACTACTTTAGAAAACATTGGAACAGAATTAAAGGTCATTGTTCCGGAACGTCCAAAGGACCACAGAAACGGCGAGGAAAAAGACTGAATGGCAGAAGCCGTAACTGGGCCACATTTAGCGGAATGACACCCCATGGCAGTATTTACTAAGGCTGATACTGCACAATTCCTGTACGAAACGTCGCTCCTTGGTAATAAGGACGTGGTTACGGAGCGTCGTTGGCTCGACTCCCCAGCGTCTTTAAGGAAAACGTAAGGGGGCGAGAGGAGTGAAGAAATAGGTGGGGCGAGGGAGGGCGGAGGAAGGTTTGTATTGGCCAGGAAAGATGGCTACGGGCAGGGGAGACAGGAGAGGAATGGGAATTGGGATCAGGGGGAAGGTTAAGAAAAGCTTCCGTGGGATGGCGCGTAGGGGGGGGGGACAGGGGGCGGAAGAGCCCCCCCTGACAGGGCTGCTGGGTCGAGGGATAGCTTCGGCGAAATTGCCCTTATCTCTCTCTCTCCACGGCCCTCCCACTCCCAACATCATTCTTCTTCAGCTTCCACCTTACTCTACACACACGCTCCCCCCTCCTACCCTCGACCCCCTGACCGGGATCACCCCTTATCAAATACCCCCCCCCCCTCGTCCCCCACCCCCTCACTTGACGTCCAAGTACACCTAACCCTTATTCACCCCATCCTCCATTACTCTTTCCCTCCTCTTCCCCGTTGCAAAAAATCCCTCCCAAGCCCTGCTGCCCTGGGTTACTCTCTCCCACCCTCCCTCCTACCACTCCACCTCCCCTCCCCTCCACCCCGGGCACTCCAACCCCTCCTATTCGGATTCCTAGGGGCGGCGCCAAATGAAAAAAGCATGTCAACGTAGCGGTCTCCGCCCCCGCTCGCCTCTCAACCCCTCATCGCACTCCTCGAAACTTTCTTCCTCATCCTTTCCTCATCGCTCTGTTGCCAAGTCAATTGCAGGGCATTACCTTTGGAGTTGAGCTGCAGATTACATTCGGTCTTTCCGTTCTACTTAAAAAATGTTTTATTCGAGTGGAGGCAGAACCATCACCTCTTCAACAATGGAAAGAAAACCGAAATCTTGAGTCGATTTCACGGATTAATTTTTACTTAAGCTCAGAAATTATCAACATGGAGATATATATCACGTGCTATACTATTTCACATTCGTAAAAAAATTCATCTCAACCGACATTTCATGATAAGATCTTATGCAGTTCTTGTTTTGTGAGGATAGCAATTTATCTGAAAGCATGTAGAGGTTTCTTTCTCGCAATACCAACTGAATTGGATAAGCTTCAAAAATGTACCACAGGAAGATAAAGATCAGTTTTATTTCCTGCACTTTTAAACAGATTTATGCCAATCACTTTTTTATTTTCGTGATTTAAAGGGAGGAACTAATAGTGCAGAATACCTCGAGCGATGCTACTCTGAATATGGAGTGACTATTTCCTTAAAAATCTGCTTCAGATAAATTGTGGGGCATCTCTTTTGAGACTAAAATGTGAAGGAGAATTTATCCGGTACTGAACGATATTCGAAATTCGTTTGAATATTTAAACCAAATTCAAGAAAGAAGTCCCTAATTCGCTCTTCGCCCTGCTTTGCCCTGCAGAATAATTGTATCGGTGAAGGAAATACCGGTTGATCCATTCGAGAATGACATTATTAAATAAGAATAGCAATCCAGAGATATTAGCGATCACCTGGCAAGCATAACTTCTATTTTTATTCGCATATTCGGTCTTTAAAAACCGCATTCGTCACATCTAGTATACCAAGGTACTTAATCACTTAACCACGATTTTGGGCAATAAACGATCTCTAGAGTGCGTCTGTATATGAGGGTCAACTCATTCTTCGCTTGAATGGTCTGAGATATGGAACATATTTTCATTTCGATTTTAGAAAAAAAATAATGTTAATATTCCAAAATATGATCAGCCATCTTTAAGATTAAACTATTTAACTATATTCTAAACGCTGAAGGAACAATAACACTAATTTAAAACTAAAGTTTTGTTCGAATTTTTTTATCAGGGAGGGTCTTATGAGCATGTGACATGCCGGGGAATTATATTAGCAAAACTAACAGGGTTTTTAGCATCAGCTTTCATGGACACGTAGATTCAATTTACGTCAATCTATATTTCAGGAATGTGGAACCGGTGAAAACTATTCGCTATTTGGCGAATGACACCAGTCCTCCGCCCACCGCTTGCACCACCGAAAAGCAGATTGCATACGAGATTGAGAACGTGAGCTCGATGACCTACGAGCAAACGGACGAGCAAACCTCGGAATTTTTTCCAAGTGAGGAACGGAGGAAGATTAAGGGTCCCTTATCGGAGGGGAAATGGGGAGGAGAAGAGGAAGGGGACGGTGGGGAAGGGGTCCGGGAATGCATTCACCGAGGGCCCCCCGATTGTGAGCCCCCAGCACGCGGTGGCCCCTCCCTATCACACGAGGAAGGAGTGGAGGCGAGAGTGGTAGGGACTTGAGCAGTGGAACGCGAAAATAAAAATAAATCCGACGCACTCATCCCAAGGGAAAGGCAAAGAGAGAGAGAGAATGCAGAAGACTACGTGGAGTAAGCCGAGAGCAGTGCGCGGCGCCGTCACTCGAGAACCGAGCGCCGTGTTTGCGAGTGTGCCGATGAGTGTATCCTTCCAACTTCTTTTTTTTAAATTTCCCCCTAGCGCACCCTTCCCATATCCCCCGTTCCACCCTCTCCCCTTCCCTTCCCCGGAAACCGTCCCGGGACCGCAACCCTCTCCTCTTCGAATGCGTGAAACTCTTCCCTCTCGGGCCAACCTATTACCACTCGCCTTTTTTACCATCTTATTGGCCGTGGGTAGTAGCATTGTCTCGAAAGAGGAGGGAGGAATCAGGCACTGGGGAGCTCCAGGAGCACGGTTCGGGAGGATGAGGAAATGGGTAAAAAATTTCGAATCGTCTGCAGCGGTTTGAAAGCACCTCTTCGCAGAACAAGGATGCTGTTTTCTCCACCGGCGAAGAGAGTTGGTTGGCGGGGGCATGTCGTGGGGGTGACGCGGTCGGGGCGGCGAAGGGAGGGAAAGCAGTGATGGCTGGAATAGCAGCCAAACCCCAACGCCCATTTCACTAAAGTACTGGATACCAGAGCGACAGATCGCTAGGGTATCGTTTCCGATTAAACTTCGAATGTGGAAGAACGTGGCAAGATTTGGAGCCCTCCAGAACAGTGATAAAGATAACAGGATTCATCGCTCAGCGAAAAAGAGAGAAATATGCATTTCAGATTCTGGATGGTGAAAAAAATTGAATCACCAAGAGTGATTCTCTCTCTCTCTCTCTCTCTAGCCCTCAACCTGAGCGGACCTGCCTACTGAGCGCTCCTGGTAACCGGTTTGACCCACCAGAGACTACCTGCCTGCCACCTCGATTCTTGGTGCTTTTGGTTTTAGTGAAGTGCAGTGTAGTGTCAACGTATACGTTGCTTCGTTTATATAGTTTTCGTTTTGTGTGTGGTTTGTTAACCTGTGTGTGGTAGTAGTAATTTATTTAGTGGATTGTGGTGGTTTTTGTCCTTCGACTCTGATTGGTGACCGGTGAGTGCTTTCCTTTTTCTTTCTTTTGGTCCTCTGAAAACCAGACCTTACTCAAACATCGTTTTTTCCACTTAGGCTTCATATTCAATTCCAAATCGTAACTTATTGTTTGAGCTAAAGTTAGCTAACCCCTTCTAGAAATTTTAGCATAGTGTATACAGGTTAGCTTTTGTTGGGAACTTGGTAATTAAATTAGGATGGCTTCATCCAGGTCCCCTGTTGCTATGCTCGAAGGCACTGGCGAATGCGCGGCTTTAAGGGCCCGTATCGTCATGCTGGAGAGAATGGTGCGGGAGCTTCGATCGGAGATCGCCGGCCGGAGGGCTCCCCTCGGGAGAGATGGTGCTCAGGGTGGGAATTCGAAAACCCGCCACGCCCATAGGGGTGCACGGATTCGTCCGAATGCAACACGTGGCTGGGCGATTAGAGACCTACCCCGTGTCCCATCTCTCAACGAGGGAGTGTCTCACGTCCGTAGGTCGGACGATTGGAGGGTCGTCTCTCGGGGCAAGGGGAAGGTAACGCTGCGGCGAGGATTGGACTCTGCGGAGGCAGATACCATCCCCGTCTCCAACAGGTACCAGGTGCTGTCGGATGACAGCACCACCGTACCTGCAGCCCCTATCCCTACTCCGAGGGCACTGCCTAGGGTAAGGCATCAGCGGTCGGGGAGGGAGGGAACCGTTATATTAGGTAGTTCAAATGTCCGGCGTATAATGAACCCGCTGCGCCGCAGAGTCCAACAGGAGGGAGGTGTTGGATTCTTGTCGTCCTGGTGTATACCGGGCGGCGGGGTACCCCAGGCGACGCTGGCGGTGAAGGCGGCCGTCAGTAATACGGGCTGCTCCAAGCTACGCATTGTGGCTCATGTCGGGACAAACGACGCCTCGGAACGTGGATCTGAAGAGATCCTGCGCTCCTTTAAGGAGATGCACTCGGAGGTGAAACGAGTCGAGGCAGAGTTTAAGGTCCCAATTAAATTAAGTATATGTAGTATTGTGCCGCGTTCAGACCGCGGAAGGCTCGTTTGGAGCCGCATTGAGGGTTTAAATGAGAGATTGCTGGGATTTTGCCGGGGAATCGGAGCGGACTTCGTTGATCTGAGGCCCGTCCTCTCATCGTGTCGGGTACCCCTTAATCGCTCCGGGGTCCATTATACTGCCGAGGCATCGCAGTTGGTAGCGCGTAGGTTACACGAACACGTGTCGAGGGTTTAGCATAGCTGGTAGGCAAGAGCGTAGGTCATATATTGGGAAAAATAAAGTAGAATCCAGCGCTTTTTGTCAATTCAGTTCAGGTAATGCCTCTCAAATCCCCAAAAATATTGAACAAACAAGCACTTGCGTTAAAACAACATATAACCCACGTAAATTGAATAAAATTGGTGTCTCTACATACATAACAGATAGCAATGCAAGTGAATGTAATTCTTTTGTCTCTGTTCACCACGAATCGTCTCAAAACAGTTTTGTTAGCGTACATAAAACCGAAAAACAAGAAGTTATTAGCCATATTAAAATTATAACATTAAATTGCCGTAGCATTAGAAACAAAATATCGGATATTGAACATATTTTTGTCAGTACAAACGCAGACATAGTAGTTGGAACAGAAAGTTGGCTCACGGGAGATATAGCAAACAATGAGGTTTTTCCAAACGGCTTCACAATTTACAGAAGGGACAGACCAAATAGGTTGGGTGGGGGAGTATTCATTGCAGTAAAGTCACATCTTAGTAGCCAACGATATGAATGCGACGTAGATGACATAGAAAGCGTTTGGTGCAACATTAAGGACTACAACGGCAGAAGCCTATACGTGTGTTCATTTTATAGACCCCCAGATTCTAACACAGATGTCCTACACAAGCTCGACGAACAAATATCCACTATCAGCAGCAGACAAAGCAACAGTATTACTATAATCGCTGGTGACACAAATCTACCGTCAATTGACTGGGAAAACTACTGCGTGGGAAAATCTGCCAAAAACAGAGATTCATGCCAAGAACTCCTTCATATATTCACAAAACACTCCTTAGAACAAATAGTTAAATCACCAACACGGGGCCAAAGCATACTAGACATCTTTGCGACTTCTATGCCCGAAATCATTACTAACATTGAAAAAATAGACGGAATCAGTGACCATAAGGCTATTCTTGTGGAGTTAAAAACTAAGTTCGTCAAAATAAACAAAGAAAAGCGTAAAATATACCTATACAACAAGGCAAATTTTAACGGACTAAGAGAATATTTAAAGATAAAATTACCGGAATACAAGACAAAAACACTGACAACAAATACAGAGAACACTTGGAATTATTTCTTAAATATTTTACGCGAAGAAATAAAGACGTACATCCCGTCCAAACTCAAATGCGACAGTAAGGAACCTAGATGGTACAACGGGGAAGTAAGATCGGCATTAAGAAGGCAAAGAAAGCTACAGTCAAATTTCAAAAAGAGTTTAAAAAGTGACGATATAAGTTTTGTGAATACAACCAAACAGCTACTAAAAGAATGTCGTAGTAAGACGAAAAGTATTATGCGCACAGCACTACACTCTTTTAAATCTAAAATGCTAAGCGAATATCTTGAGGAAAATCCAAAGTCATTCTGGTCCTATGTTAGGGAAATACAGGGTAAACGTCCCACTGTTCACTCTTTGAAGACGGAAAATGCAGAAAGCATTACAGGTAGCGTGAAAAAGGCAAATATTTTAAACCATTTTTTCCAGAGCGTCTACGACAAAAACACAAACGCACCAAACGATCCTCCACACCCACCCGGGGAACACATGAGCGATCTTACACTGACCAAGCAGGGAATAGTACATCTGCTCCGTAGTATCAAAGCACACAAGGCACCTGGTCCGGAAGAAATACCTGCTAGAATATTAAAGGAATTAGCTGACGACATTGCCCCATTTTTACATATTGTTTTTCTAAAATCGATAGAAGAAGGCTCAGTGCCTCGCGACTGGAAGCTAGCCCATATAACTCCCATCTATAAAGGCGGCGATAGGGATAAACCAACCAATTACCGACCCATTTCTTTAACATCGATCTCTTGTAAAATATTGGAACACGTTATTGTCACTAACATTATGAAATTTCTTGATAGTAGGAAAATACTAATCCACAACCAGCACGGATTTAGGAAAAGCAGATCTTGCGAAACACAACTTGGTCTCTTCATTCACGATATACTTAGATCGGGAGAAAACAACACCCAAGTCGATGCAGTATTCCTGGATTTCAAAAAAGCCTTCGACAAAGTCCCACACAATAAATTGTTACACAAACTTAAATACTATGGGATCAATGAGAAAATAATTGATTGGATTAGGGACTTCTTGTCAAACCGCAAACAAATAGTAGTCATAGATGGGTTGTGCTCAACGGAGAGAGATGTTACTTCGGGCGTCCCCCAGGGAAGTGTAATAGGGCCTCTTCTGTTCTTAATATACATAAATGACTTAAGCACACACGTTAGTAGCAATCTAAGGTTATTTGCTGACGACACGGTGATATACAGGGAAATAAGGAGCCAACTAGATCGCGAGCTACTCTCTAGAGACTTAGACAATATCTCGGGATGGTGCAATAAATGGGGATTAACACTTAATATAGATAAATGTGCAGTTTTGAAATTTTGGAATAAAGGAAGCGAGGAACAGGATATACACTACAAAATAGAGGGTTCAGTATTGACTACGGCAAATCAAGTTAAATATTTGGGGGTTGTTCTAACACCACGCCTTTCATGGGGAGCACATATCAGGACAATATGCGGATCAGCTTTAAAGAAACTTGGCTTCATAAAACGGGTGGTGGGGAAATGTAATGAAAAAGTTAAAGAGAGGTGTTATTTTGCTCTAGTTAGACCTCATTTGGAATATGCCGCAAGTATTTGGGATCCGTGGGAGAAAATTTGGCAAAAAGAATTAGATAAAGTCCAGAGAAAATCCGCTAGATTTGTTAAAAATTGTTATGATAAAAACACAAGTGTGACAGGTCTCTTAGGGGATTTAGGCTGGGAACCACTTGAAGTGCGGAGAGAACAAGCGAGGCTTAGACTTTTAGAAAGGTTCAGAACAAACGAGTTTAAATATGACACTGAAGGAATTATAATGGCCCCACACTACTTAGGTAGATCAGACCACAAAGATAAACTAAGGGAGATAGATTCCAAGACAGATAGGTACAAATACTCATTCTTTCCCCGAACAATCAGTAATCATAATAGCAAGAAACCGAAGTCACTTTAGAAATATTAAAAACTTTGAATTTACAAGTCGGAACAAAATTAAACACTATAGAGATGTTAGGTATACTTTCAGGTGCATGTGTATGTTAGTTGGTAGTTTGAGTGTTTGCATGTGTGTGGGGTGTAAGTGTTCATGCATGAATGTATGCCATGTTTTTTTTTTTATATATGATTTTGTCGTTATTGCATGCGATTTTTTTTTAATTATTTTTCTTTTCTAAATTATGGGTGGTGTCCTAGCACCCCCCGCCACACGCCCTTGCGGCGGCTTGCGGGGTATTGAGTAGATGTAGATGTAGAATTGAGATGAAAATTGAATCACCCAAAATGAAAGAGAAAATGTTTTTCATGTTGTTTTGGTATCGATCAGAGTTCCATGACACACAAAAATACTATGCTACCCAACGCGTCCACATTCAGATACAAAGGACGCAAAGCAATGCTCAAAATGAATAATCTGAAGAGAAAAAATCCAAAAGAGTTAAGCCCATTGCACGCTCAGTGTAAAGGGTATGGCATTAGAGTTGATCCTAAAAAGTATAGCCAATGAGATCCTCGGGAGAAAGCAAGGATAAAAATATAAATCTGTTGGACATGAAATAGATGGGGAAGAATAGTGGACATATTTAGAAAGTGCTTTCGGAGAAGTTGGGAAAATAGAGACGATTATTATTATTATCAGGTAATCTACCGGTTAAGGTAGGTTTTTGGATCGACATAATTACTAATTTAATAATTTGCGACCCCAAGCAAAACACAACATTCTACTCCACATCAAGTCCCTCTTCATCTCTGAATACTTTCTTCCTCCCTTCATCCCGTCCAACATCCCTATCCCATTCCTTCCTTTCCTCTTTTGCCCAACATTCTCCCCTCTATCACAGTCTTCAATATCCAACTGACGGTCAATACCCCCTTCAGCCACTTTTCCTGCCTCCATAGGATTTCTCCCAACAAACCCATCTCTTCGCCCACCATACGAAGTAATTCCTCATTTGTTTTCTTCTCTGTCCATTTCATTTTCTCCATTCTTCTCCACACCCACATTTCAAAAGCCTCCAGTCTACGTCTATCCTCCTGCTTCAATGACCACGTTTCCGCGCCGTACGCACCATACGGCTCCTACGCTCCATATCAAAGTTTTTACGAGTCTTTTCTTAAAATCCTTACTCAACGTCCCTGTCATCAACTCCCTCCTCCTTGTGAAAGGCTCTGTGCCTAGCGCAATTCTTCTCCTTACTTCCCTATTACTTTGACCGTGTTGGTCCAAAACACTATCGAGATACGTAACCTGTTCTCCCTGCACTAGTTTTCGCCCTCCTATTTTAATGTTGAGCTTAGCCTTTTTCTTTCTAGAAAATCGCACAACCATTGTTTTATTAATATTGATTCTCATCCCATACCTGTCGCACTGAATTTCCAACTCACTAAGCAATGCTTGCAACCCCTTGGCTGACTGACAAACTAAAGCTTGGTCATCAGCAAACCTAACTGATTTTACGAATTCCCCGCCCACTTTCATTGCTACCTCCAGTTCTTCCCATGCCTCTTTAATCATTTCCTCTGCATACAGGTTGAACAGCAACAGTGATAATGGGTAACCCTGCCTTACACCTCTTCCTAACACTGCCCAACCGGACTCCCCGTTTCCCACTCGCACTTGAGCAGTCTGTGACATGCACAGGTTGCGGATCGGTCTCCTTTCCCTCCTATCTATTCCTATGTTCTGCAATATACTAATTAGTTCTTCCCAATTCACTCTATTAAACGCTTTCTTGAAATCTACGAAACAGGCAAATACCTCCAGGTTGTGTTCAATATTCCTCTCGATTAATAATCTCATTACTGCATTGGCATCACACGTACCTCTCCCTTCCTAAACCCAAACTGATCATCCCCTAAGTAATCATTTGCCCTGCTCTCTATCCTTTTGTTTATGATCCTGAGAACAACTTTAGCTGCGTGGAATATCAAACTTATTGTCCTGTGATCCGCACATGATGTAGCCTTTACCTTTTTCGGAATAGGAACTAAAACTGATCTCACAAGGTCTTCCGGCCAGATTCCTTCCTCATAAATATTGCGAATGAGTCCATATAGCCTCTTCCTTCCACATTTTTCTAAACATTTTATAGTTTTGCGGGAATGTTATCCACCCCCATGGCCTTATTTAGTTTCATTTCCCTTAATGCCCTTTCTATCTCATCGTCGAGTATGCCTGGGTCTAAGCTATCTTCCTTTACGTCATATTCTTTTTCTCTCTTGGATCTTTCCTGTGTCAACTATTACCTTACCCGCCTTATCTCCAATTGTTAGCATAGATCTCCCTATCTTACTTCCCGATGACGATTAAACTTTGTTGTACAGCGCACCGATTTCACCCTTCCTCTGCAGACTTTCCATTTCCTCGCACTGCGTCTTCCACCGCGATGTTGAAAGAAAATTATCTATGTGTACAGAAGCATTTAAAAAAAGACCGGAAATTGACAAAGAGCACCACTAGTAAATAATGAATGAAAAAATGTACAAGTGGAAACTTTGTCATTGAATGTAGTTTAGTGCAGCCGTTCAAGAGAAGAAAAAAGGGGATGGACATTGGACGTGGTGGGTGTTGAAAGGAATTGAGAAAATAAATTAAAAAGAAATGAAACAAGCTAAGAAGGTCTAGGTACTCATGCTAGGAAGAGAAAGAAGGTCGCATGGATAAGTTCGTTGAGGAAGGGCAATTGGATGAAGGTTAGAAAGATAGGATGCGAAGCTCAAAATGGAAACAGAGACGAGAATGACAGGAATGAGAGTTGGAGGGATGTAGAGGATAATATTTTCCCCCGAAATTAAGGGTGGTAGGAATTATTCAGAGAAAGATGCTAAAAAATTAAAAAACCTCTCTCCTCTCCCCCCATGTGTAGAATTTCCTTTTTGTTTTCCTTTCCGTCCACTTCATCTTTTCAATCCTTTCCCACGTCCACATTTGAAAAGCCTCAAATCCACTCCTATCATCTTGCTCCAATGACTATGTGTCCCCGCCGTGCAAAAGAAAACCATAGCTCTGGCTATGGTTTTCTAGCACTAACTAGCGATAGTTTTCTTTAGTGGCTGGCTGTAACAACATAGATAGAAGATAGAGAGGATAACCAGCCAGCCTCATCACCCGTAACCGAGCGTTGTTCCTCTCCGAATGGACTATAGCCTTGTCGCGGTGGAAGGGCTTTGGCGCGTTCTCTCATGACCCTGAAGCTTCAAGTTGTAACGTTCATACCGAAGTGGATTTGCCTCTACCTCTTTATTATTTTACAAAATTATATTTTAGCTAAAAGCTAAACAAATTAATATATTGTGTTGCATGCCTGGTGCGTAATCATCTCTTATCGGTGGGTGTTGGGTACCAGGTAGATAAATAAGCCACTCGTAAAGAATACTGAATACGAAAAAACTAAATGATGCACTTTTTAAATTCATCTCTTAAAGAAATATTTTGAGACCAACAATATTTACACCTACAGTCTATCGTAAATAATGACGTACTTTTAAAGATACCTTTAAAGGAAATAATCCGTGACTGTCGAGTATTGCGGCAAATGTTTAAAACATTGTTTTTTCAGCTGCAAGCATTAATCATATTATTCGTTACAAATGCTACAACAGTTAGATAAAATATCCCAAGTTTAAATTGTTGCTCCTCGTCGAAGCGCACGCGTCATAACTTTCATCCGGGACAGTTCAATGATTCACCCGAGAGCACAAGGTTACTGGAGAGAACAAAGGGAGAACGCGATTTCAATTCCCTACCACTCGCGAACTGCGATTGAAGATAAACATAAATAATGACCTGAGGAATGCCTCATTAGAGATAATTATATTCATTAATCAGCAGGCGCGATTCAGTCTCAATAGCATGCATTACTTGATTTTTATTTGACACTAAGTAATAAACCTGACCTTGGAAAACATAAATGCCTTCGAATAGTAAAAATGCGCTGCATAAGTGCCTCATTCAATAAATACTTTCCCATTGTGAGTCAAAGCGTTCTTCCTCAAAATTATGAACTACTATTTACTCATGAAAAAACTCATAATTTATTGCTTCAATACAAATTTGTCGATTGGTCACCAATGGTGAATCACATGTATGACATCCTTGCATTGCGCATGGCACGGGAAAGCAAATGATTTACACCGGACGAGAAACTTAAATCAAGGTAACGATAAACACTGAATTCCTTTGTTTAATCACATGGAGGGAACGAGGACGGGAAAAAAGGGCGAATGGAATCACCCGGCTCTCATTCTTTGCGAACGTCGAAAGACAAAAGAGATCTGCTTAATCCACGCGTGGTATTTGGTCGGCATTCACGTCGGGATGGGGAAAGGGAGCGGCGAAGGGCGGAAGAGGTGGAGGACTCACCGCCGGAGAGAGATCGGATCGATTAAGGGCGAGAGGCCGGGAAGGAAATATGTGTCGACGGATAAGGAGACAGGTGAAAAAATAAAACAAGAGTTGGGAAAAGAAGAGAGTGGATATAAGGAGGGGATAAAAAGAGAAATGGGAGGAATCGGACAGGAAAGTTATGCCGATGTAACATCGAGATAAGGCTGAGAATCACTCCTGAAACAAAGTGGGGTGCCGAAGATGAGGGCAGTGAGGTTTGGGCATGGAAGGCGACGGATGGTGGGAGAGGCGAGGAAAAGAAGAGTGAAAGGAGTAGAGAAGATGCGAAGGGGAAGGGAGGAGATGGATGGAGAAAGGAAGAGGGGGAAGTGGAAAGAAAGAGGCATCGTTTAGACATCAGATAGATGCACGTGGAATGGAAATTAGTCGAAAGCGATCCGTCGGCACAGTAGCGGACTGCCAAAAGAGACGGATCTTCTTCTCCCTCGCTCCTTAGAGTGGGCCACACATTGTGGGCCGCGAGTCTCTCACGAAGCCCTGCTCGGAAGCGAGAACAAACATGAAGCGCTCTCCGCCATTCCCTCTCCGTCTCCATCCGAGGACGCACTCTTTAAAATTCCCTTGATCATCCGGAGGAGGTCTGCTGATGGCATTCGCGGAAAAGAGGAGAAAAGAAGCCTTCCCATCAGTTCCAAATCCGATTACCTGGCCCCGTTACTCATTCTCTTCTTGGGAAACGCGGCCAGGGACGGACAATCACCTGTGCGATGCAGGAAAATTGTTAAAGGAAAAGGGAGAACTACTTCTGCTGGCAGAAAAATTCAAGCGTTACTAGGATTTCGCAACGGTGGAATTCTCTCTGCAATTTTAAAATTTTTTTAAACTGCAGAGAGAAACTTTAAAAATAAGTCTTTTAGATCATTTAATTCCAGAATTATTTTTAAAATGAACATTGGATCAGGTTTGGGGCATTTGTGAAAAAAGAAAATAATTTTAAAAAATGTTCACCCTTAATACATTAGAAAGGCTTAACCATTCCGAATATACTATCAATATCTCACCAATATCACATTGGTACTATTCATCCCCTAATAAACCAAAATCGAACTCTACCAGTTGAGGTGAGTAGTCAAGTAATACGTAATCAAGTATATGATTAAAATATGGTGGAACTTTGGCCATAGGCGTACGAAATGTGGAGCAGTAATTGAACCAAAACCTATATATTAAATTCTAGAAATGTTTCTTTCTATCAATAAAATTTAAAAAATATGAATTTCAGCCAATTTTGGCGCAAGTACGAGGGCTGTCCAGAAAGTAACCTCCGTTAAGTAATAAAAAATACACTGGAATAATAACAGAAAATTTAATTTTTTCGTCGTAAAACTGCATATCTCCACTATTTTATACATATCCGCCAAACAGATTTTAAACATTTGTCATATCTCTGACCTAGTTTTCAAATTCCTTGAGCATAAAACGTGGCCGCCTGAGATCTCAGCCAACCGATGATGGCATCTTGAAGTTCCTCGTCGAGACGAGCATAAAGCATGTGTAGGAGCTTAACTTTTTCAGTCGTGTTTCCATGTAACTGAGTCGCAGAAATCAGTGGAAAACTTTCTAAAGATTTCAAATATCGCAAAACGCCGTTTTTCATGAACTCTTTCTTTGATTTTCCGGCGCAGTTCATTGTTTATCATCTCAGTCGGGAGCTGCCACTTCTGTCGCCATCATCACCGCCATGGACCGCCGTTCACTCTTGAACGAACGACGACACCGACGCACCCGACTCTTGTCGTCACTCATTGCCATTTGGTCCGCACACATTTCCCGATGATGTATGCCAGCAGCTTAGAAGTTTTTTTTTACCACTAACAACCGTATCATTGAATGGACTAAACATTTTGACGGATTTTCAATTGTATAGTTCATTTTGACTCGCTATTATAAACAAACGACAAGCGGCAATGCCACCTTCCGACCCCTGCAGATCGAAGCGTAATTGCGCTGCGTGCGTCAACACAGCGACCATTTGGCTCCCTCTTCCACTACTTCACACGCTACACGAAAACGGAGGTCAATTGCTGGACAGATCACGCATGATCATTACACGGCTAAATCACATGTTTTATTTTATCCGTTCAATGCATGTGGGCCTTCCAATTGTTTTCTAATGGTGTTCGAACAAGGGACAGTTGTCGTAGTTTTGAAAAGGAATAAGGCTCGTTAAATTTTCAATTAAAATTGGTTTAAGCCTAATTAGATGTCTTCCAAGGAGACTCAATTATCTTGAGGCTAAATTTCAAGAATACTTGAAAATGTAATCATCCTAAGATTTCTTAATAAAATCATTATCAAAATTACAACTTCATCAATTCTTCCTCATAGCCACCACACCTCAAGAACCTCCGATTCACTCCTCACTCGGCCTCTTCCCTAAAAAACCACGTTTGGGCACAAAAAACCCTACGCTCTATACTGCGGTTCATAGTGAACATATATAATAATAATTATATATATTATGCTTTACATATACTAACGTATTATCTTCACGATTTTATTTAATTCACCCCTTTTCACACCTTTCTCTTCCAAATTCTACTTTAAGCCGCACTGTCCTTCTCCAGACATCTCTAAATCAACGATATTTTTCCTTTGCATTAGTAAGTGAAATGAGCCACCAACTCCAGGTAACCCCCATATTCTTTCGATAAGTCACCGGTTCTTCCTGGATTTTTGAAAACTCAAATACTTTACGAGGACTCTGAATGTAATTTAGCGCCTAAGTCAAATATAGAGCATTCCACGTGCATAGACAAATACAATTAAAATAACTAGATTGCATCACGATACATTGCTGAAATGCTTGCAAACTTGAGTCTCTTTACCACCGACTTTCACCCACATATCGGAGCTCTCCTGCGTCAAACTTATTTTGCCGCCAGATCCTGACACAGGTTGGGAATTAAGTCACCGCATCATTCCGAAGGTATTCCTGCATTCGCAATTGTTTGAATGCTTAGTCCATATATGGCCACAATAAATGCATATTCGAGTGTGAGGCTGAGAATTTTGGTGGTGATTACACTACGCACGGCCAACGACACAGCCAGTCCGATAGCAGCCGCGGTCATGGGGTTGGTGAAATTCTAGGAGATCGAACCAATCAACCCTTGCCTAAAGAGCCAAGCTTGGCTCATTTTCACTACTGTAACTAGCCCTGCATTTGCACGGAGGGTTAAGTCAATCACTATATTATTCAGAATCAAAGCCACGATGGATCCGTGTACTTGTGCCAGAATGAGGTCGGCCTGGTAAATTTACCTCCGTTTGCTCGTTTTGGCACAAAACACGATTTTCTCAACGTCATTGGGCTAAAAAAATGAAAACCGTAATTGTTTCCAAATTGAATGACAAAAGACGCACCCTATCACAATTTTCAATATTTTCCTGACGATTTAGTCGCCAGAAACGAAGATTTTCCTTCGAAAAAGAATCTGCATTACATTCATACAATAATTTTCGCATAAAAAGTGCGAGTTATTATTGAATATCCTTTATAGCCAATAACCTGTTAATTGACCTAAATCAACCTGTTAACACCCTCCACTTGCATCTCACAACAAATCCGCCCATTACTTTATTTTTTTTAAATTTATTCTAATTTAATTATAAAAAAAACACTCGACTCATTTTAAATGCTATGATCGGTTATATATATATATATGTTTAATTTACGTTGAAAGATGTAGAGAAACCTCATAGTCGTAAGATTGATCATCTCATGTGGTCGTATTTTGAAATATAAGAATAATAAAATCTTATTTTTGGTATTTTTGCAGATTTTGACTTTTATGTCAATATGAAAAGTATAGAAATTATGCTCAGAATATGTAGAATGCCTAAGTTTGATCTTTAAGCAAAAACTAACGAATTATAAAGATTGAATCGAATTGAATTGAATTAACCTCTTTCTCTTCTTTCCCTGTAGGTAATTGACGGCACATTTTTCTTGAAATTCCGCTCAAAATATTTATTTGAAAGGTATCTATTTTTAGTACTCCATTTAAACATAAAAAATAGTACGCTACCATTTTACAGCTATCTTTAATTAAAATATATGGTAAAAGTCAGTACACCCAAAAGAAAACTATACTAATCAATAATTTCTTAAATAAGGTATTAAGTAAAATATTAAATTCCCCAAACCAATATCTTTTAAAACGTTATAGAATTGCAATGAATATGTGGAAATATATTTTTTCCATAAAAAATCTCTTACTGCCTTTGAAGATGTATTCGCTTAATCCTCATGAAATTACTCATTAACTCATCGAAGCGAGAGTAGTCCTCAATCAACGAAAGAATGCAAAATTCTAATAATTATAATAGATGATTGCATCAACCTTTAAGAATGCTACATATTTTTTCTTGATAATAAACGTATATCCAGGGCGACCGAGTCAAGCTCCCTTACATAACTGTAGGTCCAGAAACTTTAAAAAGATCTTGATATTACTAGGGCATACAAATTGAAGAAGTATTTATACAGTCGCAGATAAAATTTTACATTCCTTTATTGCTTTCTTTTCAAATGTGCTCTTACACTTACTGTGATCGAAGTAAAATGGGGATGATTAAATGTCCAAAAATAGACAGATTAATCAGTAACTGCACTGCAAGAGTATTCAATATCAATTCAGTACTTATTTTCGCCTCAAAACCTTTTAAACTCCGAGTTAATTTGAAGAGTATACTTTTTTATAACGATTAGACCGCAGTTTATCATGATTAAGATTGAATTTTGATCGCCCCGGGGAAATGGCAGTGGTGGGGAACAACGCGATGGATCGTCGGCAACAGAGCGGGAAACAAAACAATGGGTGCTCCCAAGACTGTTAATGTAACAACTTTGGAACAATATTGACAAAGGTTACTCTCCCACTCCAAACCAGTTGAATGGCTCGTTTTTCTAATCCGAATTTCTCTTGGAAAGATCGCCTCACTTAATCACTTCCCCCTGTCCTCTCCTCTCTCCCTCCACTGGGCGGAACTTCCCGGCGACCACCAGAGGGCCCACGCTATTTCGCTCCCACCCCCCGACACGGGCCCCCGTCCTCGATAACAACCTCTCGTTAGGCCTCCCATCCCACCCGCCTAACAACGGAAGGACGATGGGCCAGTCAACTCCACGTTCCCACCAAACACCCCTCCCCCGCCGTGGAAAGAGCGCCACCCTCCTAAACCTCTTTCCCTGCTCCCCGCCACGCAAATCCCTTTCACTCCTCCCCCCCCCAGCCAGCACCTTCCCTTGATCCTACACCAAACCGGAGGGGGAGAGAGGGCCTTCGGAGATTTAATTAATTCGACGACGCTGCCGTAGGCCGACACGCATTTCCCATTTCGCATAGGTTATGATCGAAACGTGTTCAAGTGTCCTCCTCTGTCCGATAGAGTAGCCAAAACTAGCCGGCCACACCGACTCGTTTCAGGGCCGAGTGAAGTACCAGGATTTCGATCTCCATAGCCAATGCCCTCACACCACCTCGCCCTTTCTAGCGCCCTCGCCATTTCGCGGAGAATTCAAACCCTCTTCCCCCGTCCCGATAACCCTCGCGCACACCCGATTGCGCCCCTCTCATTCGCCCGCTCATGTTCGGGCCGCAAGAAAATTGTGGTAAGCGCCCTCGGCCCGATGGCGCCTGCTCTATGAAAAGGGGGAGGGAGGGATTAGCCCCCCTCCGCCAGCCACATTCCCCATAGCGAATTTTTGCCTCGTGCAATCCCTTGCTGTCCACCAACGAGCCCACGACGCCTTGTTAGTGGGATTACACCCCTCGTGTCTTCCGCCAACTCTCCCGCAGCCGCGGGAAGCGATCCCCTTTGGCCAAGAATAACAAAGCAGTGATATATATATAGTTCAACGCTTCTATTGTCCTATTTATGAAACTAGTGGCACAAAACACTTGGACTATATAATATGCACGTCAACTTTTATTATTACTAAGGCTTCCCGTAGCAAGAAAACAGTCCTGCTGCATTAACATTTATCATAAATTCTGTTTTTGTTTGAAAATGATAGCCTAGCAACATGCCTGGCTATCTTTGACAATAAATGTCGTCGCTTAACCATGAGAACTCCTTTTTTGGTGGATACTCATTGTAATAGCGAATAATAACTCGATCATTTGAACATTGAAACTTGCGCGCAAAAACCACATGGCATGATTATAAAAATGTACATTGGATGTGGAACATAATGTGTCTCCCATGTTATACATTCTCCTTAGTCTATTATAATAATATTTTAACCATAATTATCTCAAAGTATAAACTCTTTAATGTTCATAGCTGTCCTTCTGTTCTCAGTTCACAGTAACAACGACCTTCGTCGACATTCTTTCGACATTTGAATGTTCAAGACTCACGAAAGACTCACAGCTAAATGAGAGCACGCTTTCGCATGATTAAGTTTAGAGAGAGCGAGGCTCTCTCTAACGAGAATATCTCGTCTTAATTAGAAAAAAGTCGTCCTCTGAAAAGAGACAACTTTTCCAAACGTTTTGCGCCATGAACCTAGCTACGAAGATTCGTACGGGCCCGAGCGGTCAGTTTTAAAACTTGAAAACACACGTTATTTATTACACTCACATGCTCATCTGTAAAGTTTATTTATATTCATTTCAATGGATCTGCCTACACCCTATCGTTTGATCTAGTAAAAGTACATAATTTTTGGTTAATTTTCTAAATTGGTAAGCCAAATCCAACTCACCTAGCTCGTCGCCTTTAATCCTGCAAAGTAATCCTTTTGCTCGCAATTCGCAGCTCTTCCCTGAATTGTGTAAGGGTCAGTATTTTCACCTCCCTTGACTCTTTGCGGAGAAATGGGATACTCCTCTGGAATACGTATTCACCTGAAAGTCACCCCTTCCCCGCCCGAATGTGTCCCTTTCGCAAGACAAGAGGCTATCTGCCTTTCTCTCTCCCTCCTTCGTCGCGTCCTCTCCTCGTGCCGTTCGTCATTCGTCCTCCCGGCACGCCTTGCATTCCTGCGCCCAGGGCCCGCCTGCTCCCCGCCCATCCCTGCCATTTGCTTACGGTCCCACGGTTTGGCGGCCTCGCCCTCTGTCTCTCGCCGCCATGACGCTGCCTTGGCTGCCCCGGCCTAAATAGGGCGCGCTGGGAATTTGCGAAGGACTCCACGATAAAAAACGCTGGTCAGCTCTCACTATGAACTGCTCCAGGGGTAGCAGGAGAAGGCATTTTATTATATTTCTTCAACACCAGACAACTTCTGTTTTCCCCTTTATTTTCCAATGCTTTCACTGGCAATTATTATTTTATTTGCCCATTCCTTGGTCGTATATGCAGGGTAATACTTTTTCAGCCCCACGATAGGTTAGCATTAAGCAGACCGCTTTTCGTAAACTTGCAACATAAAATAATTCCGATTTCAAAATGAAATAATGCTTTTACCTACCCAATGGATTAGATGAAAAGGCGTTTTGGCTAAGAGAAATGAACATCCTGTTGTGAATACAAAGCTATGTTTCCCAAAAACCGCTACATATAGTATATTATATATTCCCTTGCTAATATATATATATATATATATATATATATATATATATATATATATATATATATATTCGCACGCCTTCATTCACTCTTAAGTAAAAAAAATGTGTAAAGTGCATCTTAAGGGATGAGCATGAGGCCAGGGGAAAAGGTTCCATTTTGTTTTCTGTCCGTAATGGGTTTATAATAATATGGTAATAGCACTGGATACAATAAAAAATGGGAATTCTAAGAGTTGCACACAATTATAAAAAGATCTTACGAATCATATCAAATGATTCGTATAAGTGAGAATAAATGTTTGTTTTTCGCAAATAGACTTTTAGACAGTTAAGGAACTGGAAGGTGGTGTTGTGACAATAGCTTCCAAATATTGGTTTTGAAACATGAGGCTAACGCTCCAGAGGCTGAGGTATCACTCAGAGGCTGCGACTCCGCAGTTTAATATCTATAGAAGGGATATTTCTGACTCTTATCAAATATCCGTGATACAGTCAGATAATGCCGCAGGCCCAAGGCGGCTGGTAACGTCCTCGTCTGCCAACCCAAGGGTCGAGGGTTCAATTCCCGCCAGGGTGGGTTTGCCTCCACCCAGGGCTTGGGTGTTTGTAATCGTCTCCATTGTTTTCCCCGTAAATACTAGTCCTTTGAGTACGACCAAAGTACAACCCCTTTGAGTACCATTTTGGACTACATTCACAGATTTAGACGAGATGTAGTGGAAGTTCGTCATCGAGAGAAAAAACAAATTTGCACTTTTCCATAAGTTTATTACGTAACGTACCACTCGCTTCGGTTCACAGAAGCATCTTGTGCCTGAAGATGGTCCCGTGAACTGGAACGCGTTGTACGCTACCAATCAACCCGTGGAAAAGTGCAAATTTGTTCTTTCTATTGACCATTTTGAACCACCGGATTATGCCAAAGAGGCCACGACGAGGTGCCGGAACGATATTCCAGTCAACGCTTCCTTCCAGGGAGCGTGTCAGAGGAGCGGACATCGGTGTGTCGATTTGTAAGGGTACTGTTTTGAATAGTTTTAGTAATTTGTGCTTTGATCTGCAGTAAAGTTTTCCCATGATTATTTTCTACTTATTATTTTTGGAAAGACTCCGCATGCAACAAAGTCAACGTATCATTGTCTTTAACGATATTCTTAAAGGAATATGCTTAAAATTTGAAGGGGATATGGTGGGTGCGGCGGTTAACGTACTCGCTTCCCATCCAGAGGGCAGGGGTTCGAATTTCGGAGGCGTAAGATATTTTTTCAGTGGTATCCCTATCCCTACTTGAGGTGCTTTGTGGAGGGCACTTTGAGTGAGTACGCCGTCCGTCGGATGAGACGTTAAGCTGCGGACCCCTTGGTGCCTCTCATTAAGAGTATAGCAACGAATATTGACGAGACGGGTTTCTCTCCACCTTGTTACCTTTCCCATCCCTCCCTGATGGCGCAAATATTCTTAGCTGTCGGTCGCCTCCACTAAAATCTACTACTGATAAAATTTCAAAGATTACAACTCAATTGCTGCCTAAGGTTTGTTTTGGACCTAAGAAATGATGCCCATGTATCTTGTTTAGCTTAGGCGGTCCAAAACTGTACACTGTTGGAAAATATTTATTAGGTGCTTGGAACCAAAGACGAGTGAGCACGGAACGCAGTCGTCGATCGAATGCGCAAGTTGAGAGCCGGCCCTGGGCACGACCGCCGTCGTCAATTCACGTAGGGAAGTCGGCGGATCGGGAAGATCGCCAACGACCACGACAACGCCCACCGACCGAAGGGGTGACACCACGGAAGCACCCGGTCGCTCGTTTCACACGGGGACCGATGGACGGGAGGGCGCCGTCCTTCGCGCCAGCGGGTCCCTCGGGTGCTTGTCGGCGGTCGGCGCCCGGGGTCTGCGGGACCCACACCCGCACCCGCCCCGCCTCGAGCCACCGTCGTTAAAGAGATGGAAGGCGTGTGGGGGGGGGGGGTCCCGGCCCGAAACCACGGCCCTCGAAGCGTGCGAGTCACGGTCCTAACAAGGGCTGTTGCAACGGGGGACCCAGATGGCGGGACATGGTGAGCCGGGTGACAAATATGTTTCCCACGGGCACAGAGGTCGGGGGTGGACCTTTTTATTGCGATCGGAGCGTCGACTGCGGCAAAGGAAGTTTCGCGTGAAATGCGGAGGGTTTTTTAATTAGGCGAGATGTGGCGAGGCGAGTGTATCCATGGACGTACGCCAACACCCCTAGCGGTGAGACGTCAAACCACAATCCCGTATTTTTTTTACCAATTTTTCTCCTCTCAAAGCGGGAATATTTGCTTTTGCTGCCTGGAGGAGACAATGGACAGACAAAATCGTTGGGAGGTGAAAGCGGCTCACGAAATTCGTGTGCTGAGTCAAGCAACCAGATCCGGTTTTTATGCCTTTGGGAAAGAAATCGAAAATTGAAGAACCTGAATTATTCTTATGTTAAATATACAGATAAAACTGATTGCAATCTCTATAAGGCACAATTATTGATTTATGTATGAGTATTATAGAGAATTTGGTGAACGTTTACGTATATGAAAGTTGCGAACATGTATGATGCAGAGTGGCGAAAATATTTACGGTTGTTACAATGGTGGCCCACCATTTCTCAAATTAGATTTTTGGCGGAAATGTAAAGTCAGATGCGAAGTATTCGCATAATTAATATAAAATTCTACAAAGGCGCAAATATTGCATAGTTAGTCTTCAGTATTAATTATTATTTCCGTGGGAGGGCATGATAGTGTTAAGCATCAAGGAAAACTCACCGGTGACGCCTCGACCACGTGACCGAACCGACACTCTTAGACGAAACGAGAAGCGACTCTCTCTCTCTATTCGGTAGCCTTCGTAGCGAAAGGTTTTTCCGAAAAGAGGTAACAGTTAAAGTACAGGCACGTATGCATAGATCAGAGAACGAAAACCAATATTAGACATTTAAATTGAATTAATTTTATTCAATATTCTAGGAATTGGTCCTCACATTGTCTGATATAAACATTATTCCACCAAGAAAAATTGGGAATTGCGAGTAGACTAGATATAGAGACAACTGCTCCAGAATTTGTACAATTCTCGGGCTGAGCAGGTGCAGATATCGAATGGTGACGGGATGGGCAGTTCAACGCTTCCCTCGTCACCCATTATTTTGTCTGCATATGCGGAGGAATAGGGAAGGAGGCATTCAAAGGGCTGGAAGCTGTAGCAAAAGCTGGAGGCCAACTTATCAAATCAGTTTGATTTTCGGATAACCAATTGCCACTATCGGCCAGGAGTCATCTGATGAGCACAAAGAAGGATCAGTTTGGATGGCATGGGAGTACTCAACCCTATATCTGTGAAGAGAATTCATCATTAGGAAATGAAAACAATTTTAGGCTCAAAAAGCAGGCAGGCTAAGGGAAATAACAAACCGGCGGTACATAAGCTGGAACAGGTAGAACGGCGCACCCATTTATAAATGTTTCATTTATAAATGTTTCTTTACTGCATTTATTTATGGGTTGCACCCATAAATAAATGCAGTAAAGACAAAAATTGCATCAGGCACGGAAGCGTTCATAAAAAGGCGGTTTAGAGTTTACGCCTAGCACCTTGAATGAAGATGTAAAAGAAAAGCTAGCGAAGACTCGTAAGAGAACGAAGACGTACATGGATCGGAAACTTGGTCGTTGAGGAGAGAGTGAATATCCACTTATAGTTTTGGATTTGGATAAGCATATTTTTAGAGGCTTTCTAGATGTGACTGCGTCGAAGAATAGAGAAGATAAAAAGAATAAAAAGAACAATTGAAGAAGAAATTCTAGGCACGACAGGTGAAATTCGAATAAGGCCGGAAAAGTGAATGCGGGGGATATTGCGGGGCAGCGAGATGCTGAAACCTGTGATGTGGATGAGAATGCCGGGAGGTCTGGGTCAAGGGAAGAAAAGAAAAGAGACATTTTGGGTAGAATTAAGGAAGGATCGAAGTTATTTAGAGCTTAAAAATGAGTCATTGCTTTATGTTGTACGTCCATTAAGGATTTTTGGTATCGTGTTGGCTAGGGCTCACGAGTGCAATAGTGTTTAGTATATCTAATTGGCAACGCAAGCCGGCACATTTCTACTTTCGTAATCATATCCAAAGAATTTCTTCTAACGCGGGTGGGCCCAGCATATCAAAACGGCGAAGTATCCAATATGCCAGCTCTCCGCACTTTTTCTTTGCCTGTGTTTCTCCTGTCCTCACTGCTTCCGAATTCGGGCCAGTCCTCCACCCCTTCTCTAAAACTACTTGATCGTCCCTAGAATGCCTTACTCTCCATCAATCACCGTTTACTTTACCGTACCTCTCTCTAGATTACATCGGTTCTTCTCTCGCCATTTCCTCCCTTCCCGATCGCCGTGTCATGCATGATATTGAGTTTTGCTTAAAAATTGTCAACGGCAATTATGCGCCATCTTAATTTCTTTCCTTTTCCCTCTTTCGACGCATTTGCAAAGGACGCAGTTCAACGTCCTCTTCCATTGTGTCACCCCTCGTCTCTCAATCACGAGACGCTCGTTCATCTCAAGACTTCCATCATCCTGTACTGCAATGATGAAGCACGCACCCCTGACCCATTCGACCCGTTCTAAATAACCCCTTCCGTCCACCCCCGCCGTGCTCTTACTCCGTCCTCATTCCTCTCGGACCTCCTTCTCCTTCACTTATCGTTTTCTCTCCCTCTCGTATCTAAACTGAACGTCTTTTACCTGGTGCCCTTGTTTTTGTGTTCATTTGTGTTGTTAACTTGGTTTTATGAGTTAAGTTTTCATTATTTCCACTTGTTTTCTCTTTGTTATCTATCAAATGTGGTTGGAATGATGCTTTTTTTTGGACTAAATAAATAAATAATATAAAATATTTTCACTAGTGAATATTTTGGAAATATTAATTGTCACAACCAATATCGTTCGATATATTTTGTCTATTAATACTTGATAGTTCCTTCCACGCCCTTGCGGGGTATTATGTAGATGAAGTTAATAGTGAGAGCTCCATGCAGCTCCTAGCCGATGTTCCCCGCCAAAATTTTGGATGAAATCATAGTAATTTAGTTACTAATGTTCCAAACAAATCACATTGAATATTGAAAGACACCTTTTTGAAAGCTTTCATATTATAGACTGTCGGATACACTGCATGTTCTCATATACATTTTAATGCGATTAATTTCAAACATGTTCTAATTTTACTATAATCTAGAACTAATCGTAGCATTGTTTTCTCTCGTGGCTGATACTCGTATTAAGAGTGTGTATTGCATCCAATCAGTTGCGGACGGTGGGTGAACCTCAATGAACGAAAAGCTATACCCATGGCAACCGCGAATGCACTCAACGAACAAGCAGCCGTGGATTATGAACGGCGGCTCTCGGCGGTCGGGAGCAGGAGTCCATTATTGGGTAAAATGACACGCAAACAACCCAATGTAAAGATCCTATCCTCGCTTCATGACTGTTTTCTACTCATTAACTTGCTGTCCACTTTAACGTAACCCTGAGTTAAGTTCGTGAGTTCTCTAGCGAGAACTAGTTCTTAAATGTAACCCCTAAAAATAAACCGATACAGAACTCTTCAGGTTATTGCGATCGAGGAATCCACATCTACGAGAAGTCTACTGGCTCCCGAAAACTAATATCTAGATTTGATGTTCTCTTCAATGCCGTTCTCTTCATAAATCTGAATAATGTAACTAATTAAATAAATGTGTCCATACTCCCTTAAACACAGTTGCTTAAGGGCTCGCGAACTTGAACACAAGCATCAATATTATTTTCATAATATGTGTAAGATTCCCACCTCGGACAAAAGCCTTGGCGTGCTGGAAGGGCTTGTGCGTTCCGATGACCCCTAGACCTGTGCTGGCGGGAGTAATAAAAATATGCTCCTGGTAGGGTCACCCATGCCAGATAGGTCGAAGGTTAGGAGTCAGACGAAAGGTAGTCCACGCAGCGTCTGTTCCTCAGTGAGGCGGCGGCAATGGCGTCTGACCCCAGTGGGGCGGCCAGTAAGTGATGGTGTCACGCTAAAAACATTATTGAGGAAGGCAACAGGAAACCACCTCAATTATCATTCCCAAGAAAAATATGATGGACAATGCAGAGATTTTGAGTCCTGGCAACTACGGGGCTCGGCCCAATCGGCCGTGTGTCGTGTCCGGTAGCCGGGGAGGCCAGGCTGCCGCAGTCATCATCCCACCAAACCCTTGCGGGGAAAAACCGACAGCCGCAGGACAGACGACGCAGGAGAAGAAGACCAAATTAGTTAGAATAGGAACGTGGAATGTTAGGACAATGATGAGGACCGGGAAATTTGAGAATGTTAAGCGAGAGATGGAAAAGGGAAATATATATACATATATATATATTTTAGGTCTATGCGAGGTGAGATGGAAAGATAGCGGGGATTACTGGAGTGATAAGTATAGAATAATATACAATGACGGAACAAGAACCAACGAAGAGTGCCATCGTATTAGATGAAGAGGTAGGAAGAAGCCTAGTCAACAAAGAGCAGGTAACTGATAGATTATTACTAGTAGAGCTAAAAGCAGAGCCGACGAACTTGGTTATTATTCAGGTATACATGCCACCGAGCAACCATAAGGAAGAAGAGGTCGATAGGATATACGATCAGTTAGAGGAAATAATCGCGTGTGTTCCTGCAGGGAAACATTTGATAGTGATGGGGGATTGGAATGCGACGGTAGACGAAGGAAGAGATGGTGATGAGGTCGGGGACTAAGGTTTAGGCACGAGGAATGACCGCGGGGAGAAAGTAGTTGAGTTATGCAGGAGACAGGGGTTAGTCATCACCAACACTTGGTTTAGACACCACAAAAGACGCAGGCGTACATAGAAAATGCCAGGTGACAAGGAAGGGTATCAGATAGATCATATCATGGTTAGACACAGGTTTAGGAGCAGTGTGATACATTCGCACAACTACCCGGGGGCGGATGCGGACTCTGACCACAATTTAGTTGTTATAAAATGTTACGTCCGTTTCAAAAAGATACGGCAGGGGCGGAAGGTTAGCAAATGAAATGCAGAAGCATTAATTTGTTTGAAAGGAAAGGAGTAGAAACAGGCGGTAGAGGAAATGATAGGGGGTTGAAGAGCTAAGTACTCATGAAGAAAAATGGGAAAGGATCAAGAAACCATGGATCACGAATGAGATGATTACAAAGATGGATGAGCGGAGAAAATGGAAGAATGTCAATACAGAGTTAGGCACAATGAAGTACAAAGAATTAAACAATAAATTGAGGCGGGCAACAAATAAAGCAAAAGAAGCATGGCGGAAGACGCAGTGCAAGGATATGGACAGTTTGCAGAGGAAGGGTTAAATTGGTGCGCTGTACAGCAAAGTTAAATCTTTATCGGGAAGTAAGAAAGGAAAATCTATGCTAACAGTTAGAGATAAGGTGGGTAAGATAATAGTTGACATAGGAAAGATCAAAGAGAGATGGAAGGAATATATAGAAGAGCTGAATAGTAAACAGCTTAGACCAACAAAGTTAGACATAGAAAAGGAACACGACGTAGAGCAAGGTAGCTGAGGTCCAGGTTTACTAGAAAATGAGATAGAAAGGGCATTAAGGGAGATGAAACTAAATAAGGCCGTGGGGGTGGATAATATTCCCGCGGAAGTTTTAAAAGGCTTAAGAAAATGTGGGAGGAAGAGGCTTTATGGGCTGATCCGTAGTATTTATGAGGAAGGAATCTGGCCGGAAGACTTTGTGAGATCAGTTTTAGTTCCTATTCCGAAAAAGGTAAAGGCTACATCATGTGAAGACGACAGGACCATTACTTTGATATCCCACGCAGCTGAAGTTGTTCTCAGGATAATGAACAAAAGGGTAAAGAGGAGGGCAAATGATTACGTAGGGCATGATCAGTTTGGGTTTAGGAAGGGGAGTGGTACGCGCGATGCCATTGCAGTAATGAGATTATTAATCGAGAAGAATCTAGAACACAGCCAGGAGGTATTTGCCTGTTTCGTAGATTTCGAAAAAGCGTTTGATAGAGTGAATTGGGAAAACTAATGAGTATATTGCACAAAATAGGAATACAGGGTTCGTCCGGAAAATAAGTGTACTGATTTTTTCCCGCCGCTCCAGGCGCGCCCAGCACCGCTCTGACGGGCTGCGATTGAAGGGGGGTATGTTGGCAAGCGACGCTGAAAAAGGCAGTCGGCTCTGAGCTGTGGTGTAGTGAGGAGCTCTGTTAACGCGATCCTCCACGCTCGACCCACGTCACGGAACGCGATGCCGAAGTTTTTGGAGCAGCGTTATTCCATCAAATTTGCGGTAAAGCTTGGGAAATCGTCTATCGAAACTGTCGGTATGATTAACCAGGCTTACGGGGAGTCAGCCATGTCCAGAAACATGATCATCCGGTGGCTCAAGATGTTCGTGGAGGGCAGAAAAGAGGTCGACGACGAACCACGGCCTGGACGCCCATCAACGACACTCACCGACGAAAATGTGCGAAAAGTTCGCGATGTACTGAACTCTGATCGTCGTCTTAGTGTTCGGATGATAGCAGAGCAGTGTAATGTGCCAAAAACAATAGTGCACGAGATTATTAGGGAGCAATTACAGATGCGAAAACTTTGTGCAAAGTTGGTGTCGAAAGTGCTCAGTGATGATCAAAGACTCAATTGTTTGGAAATCGCGACACAACTTGCGGATCACTGCAAAAATGATCCACATTTTTTAGAGAACGTTGTTTCGGGTGACGAGACGTGGATCTTTGAGTACGACCCGGAGTCGAAGAGACAAAGTGCGGAGTGGCACACCCCATCATCACCCCGTCAAAAGAAAGCTCGCATGAGGAAATCTCGGATCAAGGCGATGCTCATTGTCTTATTTGACAAAAGGGGAGTCGTCCACTACGAATTTGTGCCTGAACGACAAACTGTAAATGCTGCATTTTACGTCCAAGTGCTCGACAGGCTTCGAAAACGAGTCGCCCGCGTCCGGCCAGCGATCAAAAGCATCTGGCGGCTGCATCATGACAATGCGCCGTCTCACGCCGCGCTTGTCGTGTCGGACTTCTTGGCCAAGCACGGCGTGGCAACGCTGCCGCACCCGCCCTACAGCCCGGACTTGGCACCACCGGACTTCTTTCTCCGAAGATAAAGAGGAGTTTGAAAGGAACGCGATACGGGACTTTGGACGCCGTCAAAGAGGCCGTGACGACGTGTCTTCCAGAGGTTCCCGATGATGCCTTCGCGGGAGCGTTCCAGGAATGGGAACGCCGCTGGATCAAGTGTATCGACTCACAAGGGTCCTATTTTGAGGAATATTAGCTTAAGATATGTAAAAGCGTAATAATTTTTTTTCCTGAGCTCAGTACACTTATTTTCCGGACGAACCCTGTAAATTGTAGGGAAAGGAGGTTAATCCGCAATCTGTACATGTCTCAGACTGCTCAGGTGCGGGTGGGGAACGGGGAGTCCAGAGGGGCAGTGTTAAGAAGAGGCGTAAGGCAGGGTTGTCCATTATCACCGTTGCTGTTCAACCTGTGTGCAGAGGAAATGATTAAAGAGGCATGGGAAGAACTGGAGGTAGGAATGAAAGTGGGCGTGGAATTCGTAAAATCAGTTTTGCCGATGACCAAGCTTTAGTTTGATAGCCAGCCAAGGGGTTGCAAGCATTGCTGAGTGAATAGGAAATTCAGTGTGACAGGTATGGGATGAGAATCAATATTAATAAAACAAAGGTAATGCGATTTTCTAGAAAGAAAAAGGTTAAGCTAAACATTAAAATAGGAGGGCAAAAACTAGACCAGGTAGAACAGTTGACGTATCTTGGAAGTGTTTGGGACCAACACGGTCAATATAGTAGGGACGTAAGGAGAAGAATTGCGCTAGGCAAGGAGGCTTTCACAAGGAGGAGGGAGTTGATGAGAGGGACGTTGAGTAAGGATATTAAGAAAAGACTCGTAAAAACTTTGATATGGAGCGTAGCTATGTACGGCTTGGAAACGTGGTCCTTGAAGCAGGAGGATAGACGTAGACTGGTGGCTTGTGAAACGTGGTTGTGGAAAAGAATGGATAAGGTGAAATGGACAGAGAAGAAAACAAATGAGGATGTACTGGTTGTGGGGGGCGAAGAGAGGGGCTTGATGGGATGAATCCTATGGATGCAGGAAAAGTGGATGGAGGGGGTTTGACTGGCAGTGTGATGTTGAAGACTGTGATAGAGGGCAGAATGTTAGGCAAACGAGGAAAAGGAAAGAACAGGATAGGGATGTTGGGAGGAATGAAGGGAGGAAGAAAGTACTCAGTGCTGAAGAGGGACCTGATGTAGAGTAGGATGTTGTGTTTTATTAGGGGTCACAAATTATTTATTTAGTAGTTATGTCCTTCCAAAAAGCTACCTTAACCGGTAGATTATCTAAATAATAATAATAATAATAACAATAATAACAATAATAATAACAATTATAATAACAATAATAATAACAATAATAATAACAATAATAATAACAATAATAATAACAATAATAATAACAATAATAATAACAATAATAATAACAATTATAATAACAATAATAATAATAATAATGTGTAACATTGTTAATAATTAATTGAAAAACCTCATGCAGAAGCAGACGACTGTGGTCCATCCACAGAGTGCACTTGTTTTGATCAAAAAAATTCCAATCTAAGACATCCATCTTGAGATTATCCAGTAGGATCAGATGCTGTCAAATAACTGAATATTAATCGATATTGACTGGTAAATCGTTAAATAATCAGGTAGACGGAACTTGAATTACTTTAAATATTGGATGAATGCGATATATTAAAAAAGTGAAATGTGAATAACTGCCCCATCATAAAGTTGGAATTACTACAGCATAGTTATGTTTTACAAGAAACTGCCGGAGATACCGCGACTGTGATTTTTCGACGGAGTCACCCGCTAATATGCATTAGAATGCCACAATGGCAGAGCACCTTGACCAGGATTCGAACCCGGATCCCTCGGTGTCCGACTTAGTGCTTTAGCCAGATAAGCTATCGCGGCGTCCTCTTACACTCCGAAATATTTATGTGTTCATAATATTTGCATCAAATCAAGTTCATTTATTCTTTTAGGTTGTGAAAACATCGTATTTTTATTAGTTCTTTGGGGTCCTGATTTTGACTTAAACGTTCCTTATGCTAGTGCGTTTCGTCCCAAATCCCTGGTCCCATGCTCCTCTAAAATCCACAAAATATAAGATCGGTTGAGAATACAGATCTGCATAATTGTTCAACATCTCGGAAGAAAAAACCTCCATAGTTTTCAGGGAATGAGGAGCAAAGAGAAACTCAAAAAGAATTTCACACACTGTGGCGAACCGCCTTTGTGGGGGACAGGTGAGCACTGGAGAGAATAGCGGGCAAAACTTGGTTGCGGGAAATAATTAAGTTTTGGCCGGAGGTCCAAAGATGGCGGTGGGAGCCAAGAGAACGAAAGGGAATCCCAAACACGCGCGGAGCGCAAGGGGTTGGTGAAAGGGGGTGGGGGTTGAAAAGAGGTGGAAGGAGGAGAGGAGAGGGGTGGTCAGATAAGGAGGGGGACCTCGGGTAGAAACGGTGGAGGCAGTGTGGATAGGGGAGGAGAAACGTAAGGATACTGCTGCTGATGGGAGTTGAATGCAGGGTGGGTGCAAGGGGTGGTGGCGGAGGGGGTGGAGGCGGAGGGGGTGGTGGCGGAGGGGGTGGAGGCGGAGGGGGTGGTGGCGGAGGGGGCGGTTCAAGGGGGATGGGGCGGATGGAAGATCCGGCTCGAAAGAACGCTAAAAGTTTGGAGAAAGGGGCGGATAAATGAGAAGTGAAGGGAGGAAGTGGGATTTACGGGGGAGTTAGGGGTGGCGGCTGGGGGAAGGGATGAGAATCGGGGAGGAGAAGGGGGGCAGAAGGGCAAGGGAATGGATGGGGCGCCCTCTACGCGTTGTCTGCCCTGGCGCCGCGACTAAATGAAAAATGCAACACTGGTTTATAGAAACATATTATCCCCGAACTCGGTCGTGACATTTTTATTATTCCATTCAATGTGACTATGGCAGTAATCATGATAATTTAGTATTATTCAGTAGCTGGCTTCCAAATATTTTTAAGGTCATGGTCAATTTTTGACCTCGCCACCGAGCCCTGTCGCATTTGCAACTCATACACGGAATAAGGCGGTGAATAGACAACCCACTCCATTTCAGGGCATCCGACCCATGATCTAGCCGGTGGAAACAAAGCTTCCGCCGGTAATGCCTTATCCATGTCCGAAATTTGCAAAACCATTCGCCATGTCTAGACTGTCGTACCAGGGGAGGGGATTGGTGGCATAGTTTATAGAAATCGTGGAAAATAAAAATCCATCTCTCATCCACAACGCGGGTTATTAATCCGAGGGTCGGTTTGCCACAGCTATCCAAACTATGCTGTCCCTTGCCAATCAATTCTTTGCCTACGGATTCCATGCAAAGATATTTTTTATCTCCTGCGTCTGGTGGTTCATCCTAAGCCTTCCTTTGTAATCCATTCCCTCCACGTTCACTTAAATGATGGCAAGCTATCCTGTCTCAGAATGTGCCCAGCCAGTTTCCCACTTCGTGTACATTTCCATCAATACTTTCCCCCATCTTCAATAACTTCTTCATTTGTCACTCTCTAATCTAAGCCATTCCACTAATTCAAAGGAAGACTTTCACGAACGACATTCTATTTCCAAGCATCGTAAATAGTTTTATTCTTTTCAATGCATTCTTTCTTTCATCATTTCTTCGCAACTTCTGCCAGCTCTCATGATGCCATGAAAGCCTCTTCACCGCTCCTTCTTCGACTCTGTTTTCACAACCCTCACATCACGGCCTTCGACATGCCAATCACCACCCGTCGGTGCTTCCTCCATTTCCTACTCTCCCTGACTTTTTAAAATTTTTCCGAGCAACCGTCTCTTCCATCCATCCATTGTGAAACCTCAGCGTTTGTCTCCCTCCCTGTCCATCTCATTCTCTCCATTCCCTGCCACACGCCCTCTTCTCAAAATCCACCAATATACGCTCTTCCTCTCGCCTAAGAAACGACGTTTGACATCCATAAAGCCTTTAAATGGGAACGCTATGCCCTCTATTGAATTAATCTTTTCTCCACGTTTGTACTCGGCGGACCCGCTACAAGTATTCTTCTTCTTACAAATGTCACTCATACCTCGATTACTATAATACTTTATCTCTAAAATACTACGCTAATACATGACCTGCCCCATCTGCTTTATCTCATTACCTCCTAACAAATTCTAACTTGGCTTTTGTAATTCTCGAGAATCTCAACAAATATGTTGTCTTAGGATTTAACCTCATCGCATGCCTATTGCATTGCTAATGTGAAGCACTTAAGGATAAAACTTGGCAGGTTTTGCCGGTTGCATCACAATTGCTTGATCTTCTGCAAACATAACTAATTTAAAAATCTAGCAACCACTTTCCCCAGCCCAAGACCTTCCTACGTTTCTTTCAATATTTCCTCACCATATATTTTATTAATTACCCGATATGATAGGCTAACCTCTCTCACTCCCCTCTCAAATTGACGCAATGGTCCCGCTATCCTAAGGCTCGTCGTTCGATTCCCAGTTTTAAGAATTTCTTTCATTTTGAAATATCCTTCCTCTCAGTTTTACCACTAACCCCTTCCTCCGTTCTTTTCCGCGTTCTTGTCTCTTTCTTAAGATTACATAATTTGCAATGGCGTTCACCGCTGAGCGATTTTCGTGAATGATTGTACGCGTTATTCATCGTGTAAAAGTGTCAGATTATTATTTATTGCATTTTTACCAGTTCCGAGGGTGTATCGAGGGTCGATCCCTGGAATTAATTTTGTCTTTACGCCCTTTATTGAGGAGTCAGTCGGATTCGAGGGTACAGCTCCCTCTCCCATCATTCTCGGCAGTTCCTCCTCCTCTTTAAGTATTCGTAAATGAGTTTAAGTTTCGTCATACAGTTTACCCGAATACCATTTCCTTCTCTCCATTTTTTCTATAAATCATCATCAAGAATTTCACCATTGCTATGCTGGTAGACACTCTACGTTCATTGACATGGTGACTTATTGTTCTGTAAGCCGCTTCAATTGTACCCTGGTCAGGGTCTGGCTGTTCTACATAGCATAGGATCCTCTATCCTTCCACTTCCAACTTTTCGGAATATTTCTCACCCTTCTAAAGCATGGCTATTCTCTCTCAATCCATATTCGCTGAATTTTTTAAGCTTTCTTCGCTGTTATTTTAGGTCGATGGGCGCATTTGGCAGTCATGCCCTCTCGAAGAGTCCTCGCGCGGAGATCCCAATTAAGGACCATTTTCCTGGAGGCGGTTCCACCGCGGCTGTTATTTGATTCAATAAAGAAAAGAGACAATTGGTGAGCCGATTCCCCTCGGGATTGGAGGGCAGTTGTTTCCCGTTGCCTTCCGCATAGCAGTGCCGCAGCTGTTTAAGTCATTCACAGCTCGTCCGCAGTGAGATGAGTGTCGCTGTACTAGCCACACTGGCCCCCTCCACCTTCACCCATATTGAAGGAGGCCTGATGCTCCTTCCTCCGTGTAATTGGCGGCCTATTGTTTGGAGGAAGCCACTCGCCATGTTACGGTCACTTAATAGGTTTACATGGAATTCTTAAGCCATCTTAATCAAAGAACGGCCTTCTATTTCCTCCGACTAACGCCGCTAATTACTCACCACTGCTAACTTGTCGTGTGCACTAAGTTATTTGGAGCGTGTTACCTCTAAATAAAGAGTTTGACCTTAACACCCGCAACCCCGCTGTCACGCTCGATAGGCGAAAGTTCTGGCTCGCAAGAATATTATAATGATGATTACGACGCGCGAAATATTTTGGGTCTGGCTTGATGGCATCCTAAAACATATTTTAACTATGCTAATAAAGATTTCCTCGCCGGATTAGCTGCCATGGACTGTGTTCATTAAGCATCTTGTGACAAAGAAACTACGAAGGGCATCCGGAAAGTAGTACCCGTTCGTGAAATAAAGACACAAAAGTAAATATTAACAAACATAAAAAATTTTATTTGAAAGAGGATACTTTAAACTACTTCTCAACATAATCTCCAAGCAAATTAAGGCATTTGTCATAACGTGTGACAAGTTTCTGTATTCCTGCTGCATAGTCCTTCGCCGCCAGCTCATTGAGATACGCGAGGGACCCATCTTGCACAAATTTTTGCATAATGCAGATGGTGTTTAACAATTTCATGAACAATTGTTCGAGAAACATTGGGAAAATGCTCACAGATGTCATCAATTGTGACGCGCCGATCGTTCCTCACGAATTCGTCAACTGAGCTCACCAGTTGGTCTGTAATGACAGCCGGTCTCCCCGAACGCTCATCGTCGTGTGTGTTCCCCCTCCCCATGTTGAAGTTGCGACACCACCGCCGAACAGACGACTCGTCCATTACATTGTCTCCATACACCTCCTTTAATTGGCGATGAATATCACATGGGCGAACGTTTCTTGCATTGAGGAATTTAATCACTGCCCTCACTTCACAACTGGCGGCGTTCTCAATTTTTTTAAACATTGTAAACAATCACAGAAACAACACAGGCAATGCTAGCGTCACGCAACTTGGCTCAGAGAAGGCAGACAAGCCACTGAAGCTATCTGACCTCGTCCAGCGGCTACTCGCGTCGTCAGCACTTCATGCGGCACGAACGGGTACTACTTTCCGGATGACCCTCGTATTTCCCCCTTATCTTCCTCAGAGATTTCACAATCGCAATCAAAAGAATGATCAATATTTTTTCATCTAAAATACAAAACATTTTCATCGAAAACGTTATCAGGCAGCAATAGGAAGAGAGTGAGAATCTTGGAGCGCATGTTTGGCAATATGCGCGATTCAAATTGCATGCAAGTTTGCCGTTTGAGCCTGCATACTAAACATTTATTAACTAAAAAAATCATTATAATAATTGGCATTCAAATTATTTCCCCCAATTTTTAAATTGATAAAATAGAGGAAAAAGAGCTCGGGGATGATAGGAAAATCCTATCATACGGCAAAATAGAGTACTCGACATTGCGACCGGGAAGCAATAAGATATTCGTATTTTAGGACTTAATGTGATAATCTCTTTACTTAATTTCCTTGAAATTTAAACATTTCCGAAAATATCGGCATTACAACCGATGCTTTCACTTGATTTGTATCCACAATTCTCTCTCGAGAATCGATTCTGGTTTGGAAAATGACACTATTCATCGTGATTCGCAATCCGTGGATTTGGCTGGGAAGGCTAGGATTTAGTAAGTTAGGAGAGCAGATGTTATTGGTTGCATCACTGTACTGCAGCAGTCCAAGTTGCATTAGGAGTTGGGCAGGTTAATGACGAAATATAATTAACCTTTTCATAGCTTCATGTTTCCTGCGCGTCGAATTAATTAAGGCTGTCGTCTCCCGGTAGTCAAGGAGAATAATATCGTACTTAGCAATTAAAGTTAGTTGGAACATCACCTATCTCGCTAGTCCCTCCTTCTCTTTACTTAATTCGGAGATAGGATATGTTTAGACACATAGACCAACATATTCCAGTATGAATCACGTTCGCCAAGGAATCACGCGAGGAGAACGCACAGTTGAAGGTGAGGAGGCATAGGAGGGGGTGCCGGCACCATATCCAGGTAAAGGGAATAGGGGATGGAGGGGGGGGGGGTTGGTGTAAAGGTTGAAGGGAAGGCAAAAGTTTACTTTGAAACTAATTGGTGAACATCTGGAACACACTATCCTGAATTTCTTTCAGGGGAAAAAGGAGGTATCCACCAAAAATCCGTGACTCAATCAAGAAGAGAAGAGTGAAGACGCTCTAGAAGATAAAAGCGAAAGCAATGATGAAAGGAAAATAATTAAATGGGAAAAGAATGGAAGATGCCGTGTGTTTCGCTCCGTGATAAATTCTAGAATGCAAAGAATCGATTCCCTTCCCTTTTGGGATTTTGAGGTAATAACGGGGAGGTAAGGAATACAGGAATGAGACGACTGATGATAATTATCAGCCGTAGAGTGAACATTTTATTAAATTTCAAAACATCTAGAAATCAACATTTAATTCGTACTAATTTATAATAAATATGTAATTTTTTAGCATAATTTATTTTAGGTGTAGGAACTAGAATGTTGATCGGTATTTGTAAATATTTTGATTGAATCATAATGCGTTTACAAAGAGCCAACATGTCTTCTTAGAGTATGATAATGTCGAAAATCTATAATTACCCCCATCGTTCTACGTTAGCAGGGATCATGTAAATAAAATTAGAGAGAGATTAAGAGTAGAAGAGACAAGATTTGAGATGTCATACATCCCACGAACGATAAGGTATCAGAATGACTTTGCCCAATCACGTTAGGGGGGGGGGGCAATATCTCGTGCCAAAAGCAGTCTGGTGGGCAATCACCCCCTTCCACTAACCCGGCTCGTCGAGCACTACGTAATTTAGGGTAAGTGACCCACATACGTATCGTGGAATCATCCATTCAAGCTATCTGTCAAAATGTTTCTCTTTTTCAACATCGAAATAATGATATTTTTAATTTGTACAGAGACAAAAATTCTCACCTTAATATCTTTTAACGTCGCATGCTCCATCTTCATCCAATTCATTACTTTGTTTAGCATTATTCCGAAAACAGCACATTTTGACCCTTACATCGGATTATTATCAAAGACAGAGATTCGAACCCGCGACCCTTGGAATGACGGACGAGGAAGTTACCCCGCCGGGGTTTCCTTGTTCTGAAAATGACTAAAGCAAATAAGAAAAAAAAATTAATCCAAATTAATATTGAATTAATATTTAAGAGTGACTTTTCAGACTGAATGTATTAAATATTACCTTTAAGCCGTAAGGGGTTTGCCCTTTACGGCTTAAGGAAATATTTCAAAAAGTCAATCTAAAAAGACACCGTTAGAAGCTCAATATATATTTTATTCATTTGGCTCCCAGTGAAAAGTATGGAAAACTTCTTGGCTTTCATTATTACGCACTCCAATTAACAGTGAAGTTTATCGGAATGCTGCTGAATGTCAACGTATGGTATTAATTTTGGTGTGGGTATCTCACTTGCTTTCTTGCTAGAATTCTTTCAACACTTCAGCTCATTAATCCATCACTCCTTAAATATTTGCGGCCGTTTTGAACGGCATTATTATAAGGAGACAACCACGTTCCTCACGAAATATTATTTCCGATAACATGAAGAGATAAGAGGTATGCATAGCATAGAACGATCGCATTTTTCCAATTTTTACTGGCCATGAATTGATTTCGCAAGAGGTAAATAATTAAGACAGGATTATAGAATTTTACTCAAAAATTCTTATGAAAATTTCCTTATGAATATTTAGCATACGTTCATGATATTTTGACCATATATATATATATATATATATATATGTATATATATATATATATATATATATATATATATATATATATATATATATATATATAATAACCGGTATACGGACCCAAGCCTCAGAAAAACGCTTTTTACGTCTGTAGATGAATTGCTATCATCCATTACATCGATATCGAAGAATTACAATTCGTAGAAATTACTTTTATCCTCCTAACAAACGGTTTGTACATTGGGAATAATTGGATATTTGGTAGCAACAACTTATCCAGACAAACTTTTCCAGAGCCCTTATTATTCTAGAGGCACTTCATTTTTTTAAATAAAAAAAACGAACCGTGAGAACATTGATTTAGAATAATACTGTAAAAGAATCGTACTTAAGATACCATTCTTCCAGGTTCAAAGTGCCTCATTTGGTCTTGTTTCACGTTCTTTTCCCCTCCTTCGACCGTAAGAGTTCCTCATTTAAAATGGGATTAGGCCGTTTCTTAGAAATGCGAAGAGGAAGAAAAGAGTCTGAATGGTCCATGACACTGGAGATCAGTCACAGCCAAATGATTGATACGCATAAATGGGAGAGGCATTTCGTCCTCCGGCAAATAACTCCGGGGCCGGAAGGAGAGGAGGGCATGGGTGTAACTAACCGTGAAAGGGATGCTTCTCCTGGAAAGGACTTATTTGCTACGCATGAAGGGCGGCGTGCGCGAGGGGGGGAGGTTGAAAAGGGGTTGATGAAAGGGCCTAGCCACGAAAGGGGAACCTGAAAGGTGTGCACTGTGCGGAAAGAAAAGGGGGAAACATGCGCTGGCTAATATTTAAAGTGGCATGTTTTTCAAACATAATACGCAAATGTGATCATGAAAATCGTTGACGGCCGTTGCGTCTCCCTCGCCTGCCTCTACGGCTGCCACTTTTCAATGCCTCCGGTCATGTAGCTCACCATATATGTGTCCTCCGGAAAATGGCCATTTTTCGAATCATTAAAATCCTTTTTACTAAACTTTTGCTTGGTTTTCTTCGTTGTTCTCATTTGCAAAAGTGGATCTCAAGTTCTTGAATGAATATATAATAGTAATGTCAATTTAGAGAGAAAAGCAAAACAACTGGAATTTATCAATTATTTTAAAGCACAGCCAATACAAAATAAGCCTTGAAAATTTATTTAAAAATTATTTTGGCGATGCCAAAAATAAGAACTTAGATTTTTTATTAGCTTCATTTAATCACAAATCATATTCCACATAACGATGGCTGTATTTTCAATTACGTACACTCGATCATAAAAAATATATTCGTAAAATCACATATTGACAATTAAAGTTTTTTACAAACCTGCTTGACTTTTCAGCATAATTGCCGTTCACTTCTAAGCACTTTTCAAAACGCTTTTTCAGCTTCTTCGACCCCTCTGCGTAGGATTCACTACCTGGTTACTGAACCAGTTGGCACGGGTAGCGTCGTTTAATTTCTCATCGTCTTCAAACGGTTGCCCACCAAGCCGCTGTGCCAAGTGCAAGAAGAAGATACATTCGCTGGGCACAAGGTCAAGTAATCTCTGTCAACATTCACCCAAAAGGGCTCGTCCACTCGTTATGTTTTGTGTTCGTCTGTACACATTTCCAGCAATCGCCTTTCGCGCGCACTTAGCAATTTCCGAGCTTTAGCTTAACAATCGAGTAAAAAGTGGGCGTGGAGAGTGAATTTATCAACCGGGGCAGCATTCGTCAATCTTTTGGTGAGACCGCAGTTCTGAGTCCGCAAGCTGAACGACGATTTCATTGCCTTGGCTACTAGACACCACTTGTCACCATGCGCATTTATGGGGTCACCTTTGAAGTCTCCGCACCATCGTGTAACCTTTCCTTCACTCATTACTGCAGGTCCATAAACTTAAAGGCACGACTCCCGATGATCCTGTGGTCCAGAAAAATCCAACCACGGCACGCAATTCGCGACTGGTGGAAGCAGCGATTTTCGAGGACATTTTTTATCTACATGCATTCAACGACAGGCAAACGACTAATGAATAAAAACAATAGCTTCAGCGGCTTCGAAATCAATCAATAGATGGCGATGCGTGGGTACAACTTTGCCATGGGACACCAAAATTGAAATATCAGAAAACGTCCCTTACTTTAGGAATACGCCTCGTTATGTGTACCTATACGTTTTTATTGCTGGTATTTGTCGCTTTATATATGTTGTTAGACGTCGTTTTGTTACACATATGTTGGTATTTTCTCACCTTAACATCTCCAGATAACTTGGGCGAAGTCATGATTTGCCATGACATGTTTGGACAAATTTTATTTTTAAGAATATAAAAAAAATTATTACCCGAATGTGATTCAAATAATTCGATGCCCATTACAAGTCATCCAATTCCGAGTTTTCTATTTCTTAGACGACTACTTGTTTTCATCCTGAGAACAAGAGTACAAAAATAATTACATCTATGGGTCATAATAAACTCTGGCCAAGGCAAGGAAGAAGTAAACCCATTTATTCTAAAAGGTCAATGAAATTTTTTTCGACTGTTTTATATTAACCCTTCCTCCATCGCTAAATGGATACTTTCTGAAGAGAAATCACATGAAATGATGCTGATTTAAAAATGAAAGCATGGCGGAAGCGTAGTACAAGTTCATTTGGTTTAAAACCGGTTGACAACCTGAAAAAGAGGAAACCTTGAATCGCTGGGTGGTCGGGAAACAAGGGAGCGGAGGATTACGGGGGAAGAGGGACGGAGGAGGTCTCGCCTTCACGTCCCCCCGCCTCGCGCACCTCGGGCGACCGAAGTAGACGGGGGGTCGGGGCGAAGGGTCGCTGTAAATTGGGGGCGCGGGAGTGTGGGGAGAGGACACCGCGCATGGGGGCAGAGACGAGGAGGACACGGCAGAAACTGGATGGATAATGGCAGGCGAGAAAAATATTGTGTGCATCGGGAAAGAAACATTATGACCCGCACAATTCCTCGAAATCAATTTATAGCTTCTGAAGGGAAGAACCACGAATCCTCAAGTGGGGTTTAATGGACGGAGATTTTGCATCGTCCCACGGACCGGAATGTTCAACAAATTGTAGTCCCCGTTTCAAAAGTGCGCATGACTTAGTTGTGAAAGTTGAACGACCTCTAATAAAAGTTACGAAAGAAGTACTGATCACGATTCAATATTCGGCACGGACACTACTTGGGAATTAATTATTAACACAAAGCGTCCTGACGAAAGTAGAACCGCAAATTCCCACAGAGAGTTACAACCACGCCGTCACCATTTCGGTGACGCCGTGGTTGAAATCTACGAGGGTCATCCGGAAAGTAGTACCCGTTCGTGAAATAAAGACACAAAAGTAAATATTAACAAACATAAAAAAATTTATTTGAAAGAGGATACTTTAAACTACTTCTCAACATAATCTCCAAGCAAATTAAGGCATTTGTCATAACGTGTGACAAGTTTCTGTATTCCTGCTGCATAGTCCTTCGCCGCCAGCTCATTGAGATACGCGAGGGACCCATCTTGCACAAATTTTTGCATAATGCAGATGGTGTTTAACAATTTCATGAACAATTGTTCGAGAAACATTGGGAAAATGCTCACAGATGTCATCAATTGTGACGCGCCGATCGTTCCTCACGAATTCGTCAACTGAGCTCACCAGTTGGTCTGTAATGACAGACGGTCTCTCCGAACGCTCATCGTCGTGTGTGTTCCCCCTCCCCATGTTGAAGTTGCGACACCACCGCCGAACAGACGACTCGTCCATTACATTGTCTCCATACACCTCCTTTAATTGGCGATGAATATCACATGGGCGAACGTTTCTTGCATTGAGGAATTTAATCACTGCCCTCACTTCACAACTGGCGGCGTTCTCAATTTTTTTAAACATTGTAAACAATCACAGAAACAACACAGGCAATGCTAGCGTCACGCAACTTGGCTCAGAGAAGGCAGACAAGCCACTGAAGCTATCTGACCTCGTCCAGCGGCTACTCGCGTCGTCAGCACTTCATGCGGCACGAACGGGTACTACTTTCCGGATGACCCTCGTACATTCCCTTGCCGTTGTCTGAAAAATGTACTTTGCCCAACTGAGACAAGGAAACGGAACAAGAAATAAGAATGCGACGAAACAAGATTCCTTTAAAATGGCCGCTAATAGGAACGGAAACATTACTGAAAACGAGTGAAATTCATATTTCACCCATCACAGGTCTTATTCATCATCCCTCGACGTACAATTCGGACTCCTTCCAGTCTTGAACTAAGATGAGCGTGGGGAGGTGGGCGAAAGGATTCCGGTGACCCCTCTCAACGAACTCCCATCGAGGAGTCAGATCGCGGCGGTGGGTGGGAGAAGTCGGGATGAAACGGGAGGGGTCGAAGAACAAAGAGAAGGTCGGGAGATAGGAAGGCGACAGGGGATGGAAGTCCACGTCAGTTTGGGGAGGGCACGGAGAGGCAGCCAGAATTCGAGAGATGGAGGAAAAAGGTTTTTTTTTTCTTTGCCCTCTACTTGTAGTGTCTCCGTTCACTACAAAATACTAAGTTCGCCACCTCCACCTCACAGTAAATATATACATTTTTCTACTTTCCTGCTGGAGCAAACATCGCTTTTACGCCAGAATTATGTGAAAGCACTTTGAAAAATGAAAAAGAAACACTTCGCGGCCGAGCAGATGGTTGACGGGAGGTAGGTTTACGGTGGAATACTCTACAGTACGTGGCTCACTACAAGCGCTTCTCGCAAAACGGTAATGCTGCTCATAGTGTTAGTTCGTAGTATCCACTACTGGCATAAGAGTGCCATAAGTTAAAATAATCTGCGATTTATAGAATATTCCTTATAAATAATGGAACCACATTTAAAACATGAAAGGATATCCTTATGAAACTGCGGGAGATGCCCGCGATAGTCATTTATATCTTTTTCATTCGTTTATGTGCATTACCATGCCACAGTTTCAAAGTGTGAAATTTATTCGCGTAGATTCGAACCTGGTGGCCTCGATCGCATTTTCTTTGAATTTTTCAAAGATTTATGTTTAAAATGCTAGCTTTAAACTCGTGGACCGGCGCTTCGCGCACGACTACGACTGCCTGTGACACTGTAAGTACGCTATTTCTTCAAAATATCTTGTTCGTTTAAAGCCACCAAAATTTCGGAGTTTAAGAGGACGTCTCGGTAGCTTAACTGGCCTAAGCACTCGGCCGGACATCGTAGGATTCCGGCTATCGGTCAATAATTTATGCACTTTGAAATTACTGTACTGGTATGGATATTACCCGATGACTAAGGTAAAAGTTATCGTCGCAGTTTTTTTTAATTACTCTTGTGATTGATAAATGTCTTTCCACGGATATCACAATATATACCCTGGTACACATTTATAGCCATTCGACTCCTCTCCCAAGTTTCAACAACGAATATTTTTACTGTCAAAGCCCATATCTCGTAGGTATAAACGTTAATAGTAATCGCAGTGCTTCAATATTGCTAAACTCCTTATGCCCTTAACCGTTTACGCCTTTCGACTATCATCGGCGTTTATTTCACATCCCAGATAATTATATGCTAGGCTACTTAAAACGCCGAATTTTCCTTAACTTTCCTTTTCCTCCCATTGTTCCTTCATACCATAAATTATATTTAAATATTTTACTCCCAATTCTCTGAAATGTGTTTTGGCAGTAGATCGGTCCCACTAATCGTAATGGTCTTACCATAGCCCTTCATGCATAGTTTTTTAGTTCATTACCACAGAATATAGCGTTTCTTCACTTCCACAAATGGAATGGAACGTGTAGCGCAGCATCTTTAAATACAATCATGTTGGATATAGTTCGATACGTATATCGATTCGTATGTATCGCATTTATGCGACCCTCAGAAAGAAAAACTTGTAATTACGTTTGAATAACCTGAGTAATAAATAAGAAGACGCCTATAAAAGCCAAGGACTATCTCATGGCATAGTCAACACTACAATGGGAATATTTCATGTCTACTTGATGAATCTGCATTCCATGGTCGCGCTCAATAAATTGAAAATGTGGTATCTCCATACTTTGGGTTTTTTTCCTCATTCCATGGTTACAACAAGGTTCAGTCGGAAAGGAATCTCAAGTTTTTACATTATCTTCATGCAACAATTAATTTAAAATTCAAAAATTAAATTTACCTAAATTCACGCTCAAATTACGCTTCAAAGTTACAAAAATTTGCTTAAGAAAGAGGAATATGTTGTCAAAATAAGCCATCACCCAAATTTAACGCAATGGAACGTTTGATATACGTACGGCGTACCTGTGAGGGAAAACTTATTAATATAGGTAATATTAAACCCCCTAATAAAAACTGGGTGAAATTAATAAACCTAAGTTTCCAGAATTTGATTATACACCTTTGTAATAGGAGCGTTATATTTAAAAATGTTCTTGTACATAAAAATAGGATTTCATCGCATCAAGCAACAAGAAAACCAAATAAAAAAAATATATTATGTATGCTTAAACGCTCTTTCTTTCATTACCAAAAAAATCCTTCAGAATTAATATCTCTTGATAAAAAGTACGCTCGGAATAATAAAGTCAAGTCTTCATGTTCTTTTGCTACAAATGTTGGAAATAAAACTTCGACGACCGTGTTACACGCCAAAACTTATCAAGCATGCATATGCAATGAGCTCAGCGAATTTTTAAGTGAGACAGACTCAGCGTCCATCCATTCTCGTGACCCTCTACACCTGAGGAAAGGCGGAAGGCTTACACACACACACACAACAACAACAAAAACGACAATGAAATGCGAGAAAATAGAGGAAACCAAGGAGACAACAAAAATACTTCTCAGATTTTCAGCCTTCGCTCCACATAAAGTTTGAAATACTGAAAGGGAGCGAGACGTTTGACAGAAAGATAGACGTTGAGAAAGATTTAAAAAATGAATATAATAATGTATATATACATATATATTATTATACTCATTTCATGTTTATTATGTATGTATGTATGAGTGTGTATGTGCGAGTGAAATGGTTCGAGAAAAGGAAATCACGCTACCGCTAGGCATCCCATAAATCATCCGAAATAACACATACGTCACACCGACAAAAACCGACTCGAATAGATAGATACAACAAGACTTCCTTCGGGAATCCACGCGAGTGGCCGAGGGGCGGGTAATTCCTCACCTTCCAACCATCCATCCCTCTCCAACTCGCCCGCCTTCCCTCGCCCCGCTGCTACCCGGGCGCCCCAACCCTCCCCGGCGAACGAAAAGGGACACTCTTCGCGACTGACCCTTAACCTCCTCCTCCACCCAACACCCTCCATTACACGGTTCAGCAGATATCAACCTCATTTTCCCCGCCACCGACCCCCCGACTTTTACGTCGTCTCACTGCCTCCACATGGACCGCACGCTCGCCGCCTCCTCCGCCCCCACACCCCCGCCAGTGACCCTCCTCGCCCCCATAACCCAATCCCTCGCACGCCCTCTCCTTCATCCCTTTCAACACCCTCTCGCTCCCTTCTAACATGACTTCTCCTCCGTCCCTTTCTCTCGACCCTATTTTGTCTTCCTTTTCCCATCATTCCTCCTCCTCTCTTAAATAAAAGTGATGGCCGGCCCTCGTCCGACTTCCCACGCCGGCGGGGGTGTGCGGCGAGAAGCAATGCCCGCATTCCCCATTAAACGGGAGGCCCACGCACCTTTTTGGCCGAGGGGCATCTGTCGTCGGCTCGGTGTGGCCTCGAATCGGCGGCGAAAGGTAAGAAGCTGAGCCCGTCTCTCCGGGCCCTCCGAGGCGGCTCGTCCTTTAGCCCCGATGATGCAAGACTTCTGACCCCAAATAGTACGTAATATCAGCATTGAGAATGTTCGAGCCCTCGGAGTTTGTTGGTTCATTGTTTTTGGAGCTTTGAAAGATGTATCAAATTTCCATCGGGTTTTATTTTTTTATCGAAAAACGATTGTGCTCGCCATTATATCTGTAAACCACACATAACCTGTTTCAACGCTTTGAGTTAACTTTCCAGTATAGTATTTGAACTTTTTATAATTGCATCATCCATTTAACCGTTGGCTTAAAATTAACTGCGTATCCTGGATTAGGATGTACGGAAATTAATAGCTATGATCAGAAAGAGTTTGAGAAACGAAATGCGCATTTTCTTTATCAATTATTTTTATCGTGGCAGATAGCTTTATGCTATAAATGTAGGTTGCTCAAACAATTCAGATTTGATACTGCTTTGCTGAGTAAGATAAAACTTCATTGTAATTTTAAATCATATTGACATCCAGAAATATAAACGGATATGAGAAACTCAAATTTCAGCGTCTGCCACATGTAAAATTTCGAAACACTAGTGATAAGCTCAACTTCGTTTACGAGTTCATTTTTCCTGAGAATGAAAGTTTCGGAGAATGAAACATAAATAGCGCGTAAAAAATAAAATAAACTAAGAGAAGTTTCTATTTTGAATTAGTTATTATTATTTGGTAGTCTTCTTTTCAAAGTAGGTTTTTCATGAAAACAGACTGAAAACGCCTACATTGTGTAGCCACGCCTAACGATAAGGGGCTAGATTTCTAAACCGCTGTAATGATAGACGAAGTGGCGCATCAAAAATATTGGAGGGTCTAGGCTGGGAATCGCTCACGCGGCGAAAGTTAAATTACAGATTACAACTCTTTTATACTTCGGAAGGACGCCTCTTCACGATGTGAAAATGTAATATTAGCCACATTTTACCATGTCATGTGATAGCATGTAAGTAAAATTAGAGAGGTTACGTGTAGAACAGAAATATTTGAGATGCAATTTTTTCCACGAACGAGATGGGATCAGAAAAACATAGACTGCGCTGGGAGGAAAATATTCGGGTCAAAATTAGTTGGGTGTATATTCACCCCCTAACTATGGCTTGCAGTGAATCGAAAAAAACACTAAAATAAAACATTAAATGGCTCCTGAATTCCGCATCCACACTTCATTCCGTCCAAAATACCCGACCTCTCGCTAAAGTTCTACTCCAGTCTTGAGCATTCCATCGATAATCAAAATTGTCTACATTTATCTTTGATTTCTCCCAAAAATCCATTCTCCTCTTTCACCATGTCAAGTACACCGTTTGTTATCCTTTGAGTCCATTTTACTTTTCCTTTTGTCTGCTCACTCACTGAACATCATATGCTTTCGCAAATATACACATTTGAACAAAATAATCTATTAGGGGGGCAGGAAATCTAAAAGCCAAATGCCTCCTACTATTTACCCCCTTTCCAGCGTTTTATATTGACCAATGACCCTCAATATTATTGAAATGAACAACCGGAGAGCATCCTGTGACCCACCCTCCTCCGTATCCGCCTCCCTCCCAAACACGCAGCCACCGACAGCAGGCATCTCAGCAATTCCCTCAAAATATCCATTATTTCCTCCCTCCAAACAACAACCACACCAGTCCAATTAAAGTCCCTAGCACTAGCTTGCAACTGGATTTTAAAATCCTACCCAACCACTCATTGAATCATTAGCTCTTGAAGAATGATCTGGTATTTTCCCGGCGAATAATGTTTTCCAAGATTATTCGGGTCTCCCACCGGGTCCACGTTCGTAGGTTTGCCGACGTTTCGATGGCCAAGTCGTCCATCGTCTTCAGGGCATGAAGACGATGGACTACAACCTTGACGTGGTGGAAGGGCTTGTGCGATACAATGACCCCTGAAGCTGTGCTGGCGGAAGTAATAATAATTGCCCCTGGTAGGGTCACCCATGCCCATGGGCCGAAGGTTAGGAGCCAGACGAAAGGTAGTTCACGCAGCGTCTGTTCCTCAGTGAGGCGGCTGCAATGGCGTCTGACCCCAGTGGGGCGGCCAGCAAGTCATGGTGTCACATTAAAAACACTATTGAGGAAGGCAACAGGAAACCACCTCAATTATCATTCCCAAGATTTAAATCATGGTCACTACAGATATTTTGAGTCCTGGCAACTACGGGGCTCGGCCCAATCGGCCGTGTGTCGTGCCCGGCAGCGGGGTAAGCAAGGCTTCCTTGGTCGTCATCCCACGAAACACTTGCAAGGGAAAACCAGCAGCAGCAGGACAGAAGACGTAGGAGAAGAAGATCACATTAGTTAGAATATAAACGTGGAATGTTAGAACAGTGATGAGGACAGGAAATTGGAGAATATTAGGTGAGAGATGGAAAGGGGAAAAATAGATATTTTTGGTCTATGCGAGGTGAGATTGAAGGATAGCGGGGATTACTGGAGTGATAATTATAGAATAACATACAGCGGCGAGGACGAGAGCCAACGAGGGGCTGCCATAGTATTAAATGAAGAGATAAGAAGAAGCGTAGTCAACATAGAGCAGGTAGCGGATAGATTATTACTAGTAGAGATAAAAGCAGAACCGACGAACTTGGTTATTAATCAGGTATACATGCCACCGAGTAACCATAAGGAAGACGAGGTCGATTGTCCTCTTCTTCCTTATGGTTACTAGTAGAACGACCAGTTAGAGGACATAATCGCGTGTGTTCCCGCAGAGAAACATTTGGTAGTAATGGGTGGTTGGAATGCGGCGGTAGGCGAAGGAAGAGATGGTGATGAGGTGGGGGACCAAGGTTTAGGCACGAGGAATGACCGCTCGGAAAAAACAGTTGAGTTCTGCAGGAGATAGGGGTTAGTCATCACTAACACTTGGTTTAGACACCACAAAAGACGCAGATATACATGGAAAATGCCATGTGATTAGTAAGGTATCAGCTAGATTATACTCTGGTTAGACACAGGTTTAGGAATAGTGTGATAAATTCGCACAGCTTCCCGGGAGCGGATGCGGACTCTGACCTCAATTTAGTTGTTATGAAATGTAGCGTCCGTTCCAAAAAGATAAGGCAGGGGTGGTGGGTTAGAAAATGGTATGTAGAAGCATTTTTTGGTTTAAAAAGGAAGGAATACAAACAGGCGGTAGAGGATATCATGGAGGATGGTAAAGTGCTAAGTACTACGGAAGAAAAATGGGAATGTTTCAAGAAAGGGTTGTCTAAAGCCACAAAAGACACTATTGGAGCCGTTAACGCTAAAAGGACTAGGAAACCATGGATCACAGATGAGATGATTACAAAGATGGATGAGAAAAAAAATGGAAGAATATAAATACAGAATTAGGCAAAATGAAGTACAAAGAATTGAACTGAGGCGGGCAACAAATAAGGCAAAAGAAGCATGGTGGAAGACTCAGTGCGAAGATAGGGAAAGTTTGCTGCGGAAGGCTGAAATTGGTGCACTGTACAGTAAAGTTAAATCGTTATCGGGAAGTAAGAAAGGAAGATCTATGCTAACAGTTACAGATAAGGCGGCTAAGATGATAGTTGACGGGGATCGAGATGGTGCGGGGGCTAACGTACTGGCCTCCCACCATGAGGGCGCGGGTTCAAATCCCGGCGGTGTTGAATATTTTTCAGAGGTATCTCGATCCCTACTTGAGATGCTTTGTGGAGGGCACTTTGAGTGAGTACGCCGTCCGTCGGATGGGACGTTAAACTGCGGACCCCTTGGCGCCTTTCGTAAAGAGTAGGCTAATGCCGACGCCGGGTTTCTCTCCACCCTTCATCCTTTCCTGTCCATCCCCTATGGCGCAAATGACCTTAGCTGTCGGTCGCCTCCCCTCAAAACTACTATGATAGTTGACTTAGCAAAGATCCAAGGGAGATGGAAGGCATATATAGAAGAGCAGTATAGTAAAGAACTTCGACCAACAAAGTTAGACATTGAAAAAGAATATGACCTAGAGGAAGACAGCTTAGGTCCAGGCATACTAGACAATGAGGTAGAAAGGGCATTAAGGGAGATGAAACTAAATAAGGCCGTGGGGGTGGATAACATTCCCGCGGAAATATTGAAATGTTTGGGAAAATGTGGGAGGAAGAGGCTATATGGACTCATTCGCAATATTTATGAGGAAGGAATCTGCCCGGAAGACCTTGTGAGATCAGTTTTAGTTCCTATTCACAAAAAGGTAAAGGCTACATCATGCGAGGACTACCGGAGAGTAAGTTTGATATCCCACGCAGCTGAAGTTGTTCTCAGGACCATAAACAAAAGGATACAGAGTAGGCCAATGTTTACATTGGGGATGATCTATGATGGACTATGACATATAATTGATAAAATTTTAAATTATTAAAAATATTTTTATCACAGGGAAACCTTATAGTAACCTGCCAAATTTCCAGGTTTACACAAAAACGATTCACTGGATTTTGTTATTTTAAAGTTCTCAACATCCGCAGGAGAATTTAAACTACAACAAATAATTGATTTGGTCAGATGGTAAATTGTATAATATAATCCCCGATTCCTTTTCTTGAGAAACAAAAGGAGTAACAGAAGCGCGCAAAAAGACGATGCAAGAAAATAGTGCATGCACGTCTGCATTACAATAGATAAACACCATTGTCAATAACCCTTTATCCGGAATGTAGGGGATCCAACCCTGAGGGCCCGGGTTCAAATCCCGGCGGTGTCGAATATTTTTCAGGGGTATCTCGATCTCTAATTGTGGTGCTTTGTGGAGGGCACTTTGAGTGAGTACGCCGTCCATCGGATGGGACGTTAAGCCGCGGACCCCTTGGCGCCTTTCGTAAAGAGTAGGCTAATGCCGACGCCGGGTTTCTCTCCACCCTTTATCCTTTCCTGTCCATCCTCTATGGCGCAAATGAACTCGGCTGTCGGTCGCCTCCCCTAAATACTACTACTGCTACCCGGAATGTATAAACGGCATCCTCGGGATCCGGGATCACTTAGTCTCAATTTCACCATTATCTGTCTACATCCTGCCTTCAGCTATGAATCCCTCAGGTTTTTGCATACGTAGCACTTTGCATGTGGCAATTCCCAATTTGGGACTTGTTATAATTTTGTGACTGCTTTTTGTTTTGATAACTGACATATTTTCGAATTCAAATGAGCCACCAAAGAGGAGAATTAAAATTCTTCTTGATACTTGATTTTTCATTTGTGTTGAATGAGCGTTGCTGGCCGTTTGTCTCATGGTCGAGTGGCGCACTCGCAAACCTGAGATAAGTAGTTTAATGTTCAAGGAGGGCTAGTGAGCCCCTTAAACTAGAAAGAAAAGACAATGAGATAGATATATGGCAAACAGAAGAACATAAGTAGTTAAAACGTGACGCTTGGCAAAGGTACTTCACTCAATTCAATGGACAATAGGTTGCGGCGGTAATGGACTTCACTCGGAATGTTTGGTTTATATCACCGGATGTTAGGCGTCAATCATGGTGTTACTTTCCCGGCAAATGCTTTCGGTTAAATTGTTTTGTTATCATTCCTGTGTATTGTTCACTCGTCCGTCACCATGCCCACAATTCTTGAAAATCAACCCTTCTCAATATCTCACCGATTCCCACCAATCCTCAAATTTAGCACTATTTGGAATCGTCATCTTTGCTTTAACAATCCAAAGATTGGGTGTTGCAGCCTTCTAAGAGACATCCCGGCCCATGCCAATCACTTTATTACTTCTTAGTGTTCGTCACCCGCGCTATCCATCGCCATGGAGACGTCGTTCGATCACAATGGAAAGATGTAAATTCCTGTCGCGTTGCCCCCACAAGCTGTCACGGGCGCGCGCGCGTAACTGGACGCCTTCCTTCTCCATCATCCTCCGTCGCCCCCCCCCATCCACACTCATTCCCATGGGATCTCGATGTCTGGGGGCCCCGCGACCTCCACGTCGGCGATGTCCCTCTCGCCTTTGACGCGGAGGCAAACTCCAGTGACACCCCATGGCCGTCAGCCCATGATGAGGGGTTAGGTGGAGTGCCTGATGGCAAACAGAAGAACGCGGAGTTAATCCGTTGATAACTCGGCCCTTCCCAGTGTAATCCCCGCAAAATGTCGGTTGCCGTGTTTACTGAGAACGAAGTCGCCCGATTCAACGTCGGTGGGAAGGATGCTGGAGAGAAAGCAGGGCAGGCAGAGGATGGACGTTTGTGACGACATTTGTGGATTTACTCGCGCGCGGAAATGGACTTATTTTTGCGCTGATAATATTAAGGAATTTGCGATATTCTATTGAGATATTGCGTCTGAGATTTAACCTTTTTCCCCGGAGAACCGCTAAAAGGGCGTCTATAAACTTGAGAGCAAAAATTTCATCAGTGTTTTAAAAAAGTGAGATTTTAAAAAATCCGTGAATTTCAACATTGAAAAACTAAATAAACATATTTCCTAGTTGAGCAAGGGACAGATTACATGTGTTGAGCACTATGTGTGAGGCAAAGTGCTGATGATGATAGAAACGCCTTTCATTGCAGAATGTTAACACGATGATTACTGCATTATAACTAATACATGTAATTGTCCTTAGATCCGCATTGAGAAACGAAACCTGGAAAATGAAAAGAAATGAACACTCAGATAAAAATCGAATCGTGAAAATAACACATATATTAGTGAAAACGTTAAGGGTTTCTTTCTTTTCTTTATCCAATCAGGACACTGTCCAGAATCTCAATCCTGGGTCTTTATGATTTGAGAATATTGGCTGATTGCAGCTCTTCCATTCCAGGGCTAAATATTCGGGCAAAACAAATTCATCCTCTTTGTACTCCATATTCGTCTCTATTACCTCATTACTGCTATAGTATCACATGTGTCCATTCACTGACTAAAAACAACATGCCCAGGCATTTTCCACGCGGTATACCGCGTCTATTGTGATGTTTAAACCAAGTGTTTCTTGGATTAAACCCTATGTCACAGGTAGAACTCTTGAAAAATTCACGGGTCCGGTTACATAATATATATATATATATATATATATATATATATATATATATATATATATATATATATATATATATATATATATAGATCCTAGAATAACAGTTGCGAATCATGGCAAGCGAACACCAGCTTACGTCATTTCAGGAAAGAATTAATGGATCGGGTACTGGGAACAACCCCGCGTAATCAAATTGTGAACTTTGAATCGGGAATTGTTTTCACGCGGCCCTATCCAGCTTGCCCCATCGCTTGCTCAATGGACCGAGGATGCCCTTTGCGTTCGGGGCACCCCTTTTAAGCTGCCGCGATCCGTGGCGTACCCCTTACCCCCTGGGGCGCCGCAGGGGCTCTTTCTCCTCGAGAGACCAGGCGCGTCGAACCCCTTGCTGCCATGGGGGAGAACCAGCACCCAGTCTGTCTCAAGTCCTGCCAATCCCAGTCCGTGCACTTCGTTGCGTCATCTGTTTGGGATGTCATCTTTGTATGACACTCAACCAATGCGCGTATTTTACTTAGCAAAACGGAAATCTATGCCGTCTACGACATTCTATTACTTTCTCCTCACGACCATTCCTTATCCTTAAATCAAAGCACCCAACCTCATCCCAATCTCTCCCTTTCCCCACAGCTACGTTCCCATCGCACAACTTATAAAATGATTCCTACGACGGAAACAGGCACGGAACACACTACTGCACTCTTTAGATTTAAAAAAGATGAAACAAGATTCTCAAAGAATATACTGCATATTACAATTACTCATTTTGTGGTCTCTACACCATCTACGAATCTTCATTCCATTTCAAATTCCAGTTATATTCTTCCCTCTTCATCGCAACCCTTTCTCATCTTACGTGTGCCAATAGCCTCTCAGCATCCAATGAAGGCATTTTCCTTACCTTATCCTCATTTTTTCAAACATTTTCTCTTCCCTTGCCTCGCCCAAAACTTCATGGTTGGTTTTGCTCGCGGTCCAATTTCATTCTTCCATTTTTCTTCACTGGCAAAATACGACAGAATCCGTTTCACCGTCATCCCCTTGCCTTAACGTCCAATTATCCGAGTCATACAAAACTGCGTTCCATATTATTTTTTTCGCTGGTCGTTTCTTAACGTCCTTACTTGAAGGGCTCATTTGCGTTGACTCACGCTTTTTTCTCACCTCTTCCTTACCGAACGCATTTCTTCTATTTATTCGCCTTTATACTACTTTGCCCACTCTTCGCTAAAACACTTGGTAAATATGTGAACTCCTCTACCTACACTAGTTATTATTTCGCTACTCTCAGCCTTTCGCTGTGTGTGTTATGGCGGGTGTTCGGTTTTCATTTGATTGCCCCTGGTACTGTAACTCCAGCTCTGCCCATTCCTCCTTTATTGAAAGCAATGATTGACGTCCCTGTCTAGCTCCCCTGCCTAGCAAAATCCATTCCGAATCTTCATTCGTTATCCTCATCGGTGTGGTCTTGAGAATGGATAATTTGATTCACACGCCATTTTACTATTGATTTAGGCCTATTCTTAATGAAATATTTTACTCCATTCTACTAATCCATGATGCATAAAAATACATCCCAGGTGTACTCTATATTCCTTTATAGCTCTGAAATCACACGCAAGGAATTCTCTCACTAAACCCAGAACGATATTCTCATAAGTATTCATCTGTTTTACTCCCCTAACTACTCGCAAAATACCTAGTGACATACATAAACATTTTAAAATTTTTTGCTTAAAGAAACTTCTCATATTTTAATATATTTTCCGAACGGAATGAGCCAATTGTGCAAGGGAACCATTGTTATGAATATATTGCGGTTGAGCATGTAAATGTTATGGATAAGCTGTCATCAAAAAGCAATTTTCTATGCGCTAAATTGAAATCACGGGAAACAAATTCTGCTAAACAATAAAGAACTTTCTCTAAAAATGGATCGCTTTGCTTGCCTATTAGAACATACTAATCTTCAATTAATTAATTATGAAAATTTCAGGCGAATTCGATACACAAATATTATTATAAATATATCGAAAGATAGAAATAAATATAATATCTTGTTTAACATGGTTACTTGGACTTGAAAAGCTCAAGGTACAAGAAATTACACAGGGCTAACGTTCCGCTGAAAAATGAAAGTAAGCAAAGGATAATATTTTATTTGCCAACTGTAACTTAAAAAACACTGAATATCTTATACGATATTTTACTTTTAAATCTGCCCCTCCTTGCAGTGGGCAACATATGACACGCGGGGAAAATAAAACTCCGGCGAGGCGCGCGTTTTCTGTATTATTGATGCGAGCCTTTCACAGCTAATTTGCAATGCAAAGGTCGCCTGGGAACAGGACTGCACCGAAGATGCTATTCCGGGAATGGCTAAAAGTGAAAAAGGAAGGGTTGAATAGCATTTAACGAAAAAATAGCGTACGACCTCTGGGACACTCCTTTTTACACACGCACGTGCTTGTAAACATACTCAGGACAATATTTTTCCCGTGCCACAGCCTAGCCGAATCATTTGAACTTTCCAAGTCGAGAAGCCGAATGTGTCGATTCGGAAGCAGCCACCTTGTTCATATTTCGTGGCCTTCTGCCGTCATTCTCCTGATTTCCGAAACGTACTTGTAAATTTCCAAGAAATTGCAGCTGCACCTAAAGTAACTTGAATCGTAATTGGGAGACATTAAAAATTGTTTTTAGGAAATATCTGTAGAAATTATTATCCCAAACACTTTCAGTTTTAATGCAGCCGCATTCGGATTCCGAGTATTTTCGATGTGCGCACGCAACCTATACTTCAATTAACCCCTGAGTCCTTCCGGTCGTATTAATTCGTTCCCTTGTTCACGCCCCCAGCCTTATTCCATGGGAACCTGCATGGGAGTCACTATTCCTAGTTATTATTTTACCCAAAAATCACAATTTTATTTTCACCACCCAGCTTAAGTCTGTGATGTTGAAAATATATAAAAGGTAGCGCGGCAACTTGTGCTGGCATTGAAACTTGGAAAATGGCGGCAAAAGGATAAACATCGTTATTTAACCAGGAAGAGTATGCGAAAATAATGCATAGCTAGAAAATTTCCCAGTTGCCCCCTTTCCTCTCTAAAACAATCTCATTCTGCGAGTATACGTAGAACCCTCCCTTCCCCTCACGAGGAAGCCCGAGTCTAACTCCTCGCCGATATATTCGCTCTGACAAGTCGACTTATAAATCAGTCCCCCTGAAATTGGGTGGTAGGTCACGAGCTAACGTTTCTCGTCCATTGTTTAACAGGTTTATTTACGATTTATAGCCCTCCTAAGCCGCAGAGTATTATTAAGTGCTATATTTTCTGTGTCTCCCTTCCATTTTTCAGCGCTATTTTGAAACGCTATTGATTGATTATACTGTTTTTTGCTCTGCTGAACATATGGAACATATTAATTCATCTTTTTAGAAGGTTTTAGATATATATATACACACATACACACACATTATATATATATATATATATATATATATATATATATATATATATATATATATATATATATCCTCATAAAACATGACTTTTTTATTATTTCACCTCAGTCACACCTGGGGCAAGGTAAACCTCGATAGCTTTGCGAAGCAATCAGAATCAAAGTCATTGCATGGATCGTAATTCTATGCCTAATATTCACCCGAAGAACATTTATGACTTAAAAAAATTAACATTACGGTCCAAAAACCTCCGTTTGGTGCGGGAAAATATGTATCGAGAAGCCAATTGACTTAGTATCGACCACGAAAATGGCAATTAATGTTGATGCTCTTCCCATCTACGTTAAGGAAATCACAGCCGATGAAAAATAGAGGGTACTAATTTTAAGTGGTTGTTTTTTTATTTATCTATTTCGCACTATGCTAACAAGAGGAGTCACCATTGAAACCAGAACGCCTTGATTTATCATTCGACGCAGATTGGAGAGGAAAAATGAGAGAAACTCTTTTGGAGTCAAGAAAACCCACATGGTCTGCTTTACAGAAGGGAATAGGGACAATAAACAAATCCTCGAGGAAGCAATAACAGGATGGCGTTGTGGTGGCCGCAGAGGAGAAGATTGTTGGGATTAGACCGTAAATAACAATTAATCCAAACAGCCGCCCAAAACCCTCGCACCCACACACGCCTCAGCGGTGATGGCCGAATATGAAAAAAAATAAGGAGAAAACCCTCCCTGGGCGTGTGCGGCGGAGAAGGGGAGAAATTTGTTTCGACAGTTGGCAAAACATTTCCAGAGGATGACGACTAGTAGGGGGAGGGAGTGTTTTCTGAGCGCGCTGCGTACACAAAAACAGGAGTAGCTAGGGGGTTGCGGGGGGTGGGGAGGAGATGGAAAGGGGGGGATGAAGGGAACGGGAAGCGCTTCTGGGGAATGGAGCAACGCAGGGGTGGAAATAGTCACAAAGCTGCATGCACTCTAGACTGCTCCCCGACGAGGATACTGGCGGCGAGGTGGGCGGGGAGGGATGGGGTGACCTGCGTGGGGGATGGGGTGACCGGCGGGGGGGAGGGTCGGTGGAGGAATGCAGCAAGGCTAACCAACAGCCGAAGCATCATTCCTTCGGCTTTGAAGCACCACTGCTTGGTACGGACGAATTATTTATCCACTGTAAGATTACGCTGTTGAACAGTACTTTGGCCTTTAACTGGTCACCGGCGGCCCCGGTGACCAGTTAAAGGCCAAAGCACTGTTTTCGGATAATAGTGAAATAAATAAATTCCTCCTTCTTACTTTGAAAAAATGAACGATAGGAAATAGTTTCTCCGGCCACGCTGGATAGTTCAACCTCAGAGAAGACTGCATGACTCATAATCCCCGGTGTAGGTCATTGGATACAAGAAAGCGAAGAAGGGCACCTTGAGACAGCAAACTCTCCCAACCCCTCCCCACCGAGAGCCCTCCCTCCCCTGCCTTTGCTTCTCACTCAGCAGACGACGTGCAACAGCCGCCGGTCGCACTCCGCCCCGCACCGCCCCTGGCACGGTTCAAGGGTGCATTTCGGGGGCAGCGGCGCATCCGTCATCGTGCGGCCATCCACCCGAGGGCAGAGGTTATATCCCTCGCCGCCTTCGAAAACTCGAAGAGCATCCGCAAGAGGTCGCAGCCGCAAAGGTAAGTAAACATTGTCTCCCGATGTTTACCTTGAGGGGTACGGAATGGGTAGTGTGTGCTCTGGGAGGGGAAAAGGGCCCCTGGGGATGTAGCGGACCTCAAGGCGGGGGGAAACGCGGTGGTGGATCCGGAGCAAAGACTAGCCGCTGCTTCACGGTTCGAACGGCACAGTCTGTTCGGGACTTCCCCCGGAGCCCTCTAGCCATTTGTTTTGAAAAAATGGAAACGGAATATTAAAATCGAGGTGGGATGGAGGAATGGCAGATTGCTACGCACTCGCCTTTGGCTCTCTATTAATTAATGCAGAGTTTGACTCATTTTTTCTCCCCAACCACAATGTGCACACTTATATATACTGTATAAACCATAAACGCAGTAATCAACCCGAAGGTCGGTTTAGTAGGTGATGGCAGAGTTCACCCCGTACTAAGCCCTATACGGCGTGTGAAATTCACACATCAGGGTAGGGGGGCCAGTTCCTTTCCCTGTGCCGATTATGGTTTCCCAGGAAGACCTGGTACCCGAAAAATCACATAGCTTGGGTGGAGCTGCAGGTGCCCAGAGTGCCTTGCCCGGGAATCAAACCCGGGACCCTCCGGTCAGCAGTCTAGCGCTCTACCCACTGGACTACCGCGACCCACATATACTTTATACATAATTTTTTTCAATTACCTTTGGTGTACGCGATGAAAACGAGAAAATTAACCATTAATTCATTTTCTATTCTTTCGTATTTTATGTTTCCATTAATAATTCATATTGTATTCATTTAGAATTCTGATTAAGTAATCGAAAAGTTTCCCAAGAGCATCATCTTCAAAACAATTGCTCCTAGAGGACCATACTGCAATCAACCTAAATGTTGATTTTATTTTATTATTAAGGACGTGGGTTGAGCTCCCGCAGTAATAATGATGCGGCTTACATGTGAAATCAGCACATCGAGAGCAAGAAAGAGTAGCTCCGTTCCCTGCGCCAAAGGCTGTTCCCCGTACTCTCCCGCTTTCCGAAACAAATACGTGCGCCCATTTTTGGATTCCCGCTCGGTTCAGCCTGAGCTGTCACCCAGATTTGTGCCCACAACCCTCCGAGCGGATATGCCAAAGCGGCCACAGTTGCCATTTATCTCACGTGGCATCTCTGCTCTCATAAAATATCGATTCAGTCTCTGCATCGATACTTTATGAGAGCAGAGATGTCGAGTAATGAGAGCCGATTCAGGTGGTATATCGAAAGACGATACGCACCGACCGGTAAATCCGTGCTTCTTCTCACCACCATCTGATAACAAAAGTGTCACTGATCAAGACACTGGTTCACCGGGCACAATCCATCCCAGAAGTGGGAATCATTTCGCCTGGAAGAGATACATGACAGCAGCCTTACGGAAGAATGGCCATCCCAGAGAATTGATCCTGAAAAGTACCGCGTGGAAGGAGAGAAAGCACTGTCCTTCGTGGTATGAACCACGAAGGACAGTGCTAGGATTGCACAACATCAAGAAATCTTAATATGATTTAATTATGTCATAGATATGGACGATAACCTACTCAAACCGACGGACACCCTCCAAGACACTGCCTACAAAAGATTCTACAAGATTAAGGGCAACTATTGGAGTTTTTGAATAGGATAGACAGGCAATTCAAAGGCAGCTCAAGCGCCACGTCCAGGAAAAACAGAGAGCCATTGGAAAGAACAATTTTTGTCTCTCAAAAGAGGCAGAACATGTCCAGGGGGAGCCTGGGCGCGAGATAAAATTGAATGCAGCCAATGTGATCTCGAAAGAGTCACGCCAATATCCTCATCTTACCTGTGAGGTTATCAAAACACCTAAACATCCTGAAAACTTTCAACAGGGATAAAGATTATCAGGTCCACAGTATATGGATAAGGTCATTACAAAATCAGACCGATGAGAGGGTAAGAACGCCAAAAAATCAGCAAAATAAGGACGGTCAACACTGCATCGTCACTTCGACTTGATGATGCCAAACTGTTTTCAGAAGATAACAACTCACGCAGTCTAACTAGGACGTAAGCAGCCTTCCCGACTACTAGTTTGTCTATCCTCACCTCACTATGTATTTCTGTTACGAATGGTGCGGAAAAAAATGGCATCCAATCATAAATTTGCTCGATATCTTACAGCTCTTGATTTTTTTGCCATTGCCAATGTAGTGAGGTGTGCGTCGTAATCGTCACGCGAGGAATAATCTCATGGACACTATTGGTTTGCTGCTTTGGTCCAGCGTCGAGCCCTCGACTCTACCGGGAGGGCTCCACAGATTGGGAGATAACGAACGCGTGACGGTCTGTATTCCACCGTTTCTATGTCACGAAGTGGCCATCATTCATCAGTGCATGCATTTCATGAATTAATGCTTTCTGAGATGGATGCCGAAAGCTCGCGGCCCATTCGAAGTGCGAAGCGAGGGCGTAAGGAGGCAAAGTGGGCGGAGGGGGTGATTATTCGAAGGAGAGCGCGGGTAGGAAGGAGGGGAGGGAGGGTGAGTTTGGGCGGGGGGGGGCGCGGAGGGGGGGGGGCGTTCGGGATATTTCAGGGAGGATTTATGAAAACTCAAGAGAGAGGGAACGGGAGGGAGTAGTCCGCTCGGGTAAACTCAGAAATTGGAAAAAATGAGTGGAGAATCAGAGACCGGAAGTAATACGAGAGACGAAAAGAGAGAATTTTATATTCATGCGCATTGCTGTGTTCACCAATCTCTCTCCATACGCCGAGGAAATACATTATAAAAAATGTAGCAGTCGTTTATGCCGGTATATGAAAATGACAGGTGAACTGCGAGACAAAAGAATATCGATTTGGGCACGAATGCCTTGCGGGAATACGGTGGAGCAAAGGCACCGGCGACAATAAAAGATTCCGTTTAAAATTGAATCCCATATCGAACTGATGCAGGGCTGCTGCATCAATATGAATGCTTATTCCTAAAATCCCGTGCGACGTATTTATGACATTTCATCAACCCACACTGATACGCACATGAATAATAAATAATGACTGGGTTACCTGTGTCAGCTTCGATGTGAAAGTGCTTACGAAAATACCTTTCTCGGAGCGTACGTCTTCATCAAAGTAAATATTGGATTAACTATAAACTCCGCGGACGTTAATCCCCACAATAAGGAATTAACTAGCTCCAGGCTCTTGATATGCATTGGGAACATGAATATTGGAATGAAAACAAATATATTTGAGCCACGATCCCAAAAATCTGATGGGCCTTTCAAAAGAAAAAAGATTTATCACAGAAATCCAAGCAGAAAGAAGTTTCATCACTTTCAGAGATTTCCGATAAACGTTAATTTAGTGAAGTGTAAAATAAAAGACCTCAGACATACATTATGGCACACGCGGTAAAGCAATTAATTTAGTGGCCCAAGCAAGTTGAGGTAAGTCCAGGGCCAAAATGGCTCCTTAATGACCAAAATTCGAAAAAGCTACACTTGCAGTGGTTTTGCCACTGCAAGGTGGTTTATGATTAAAATTTCAGGTGGTTTATTCAAACATAGAAAGGATTAGAATAATATATAATGATGTTAGTCGCACGAAATTGGCAGGTTAAGCAAATAACTTATTTGAACGAGGTAATGTACCTTCGACATTTTTATTTTTTCAAAATGATTAAAATTTTTCCATCACATTATTTAGAAAAGTTTATCGAATTTTTAAACGTTGAAATGGATCAACAGCAATCATTTAGTCAACAATACGAAGCGATGGAAAGGCAATTTGGGCAGAGGAATAACTATTATTTAGAAGATATATCTATCTTGAATTATAATTTGGGCAAGACCCTAAAAAAGACGATTTCTTTAATAACCCATGCACCCGTTTCATTTTCAAAAACACCGTAAAAGCAATTAAAAAGTGGTATTTTATTTTTCATATTTTGCGTCTATACGTGTCAAGCAATTGCCTCTTTCAAAGAAGAAAATCTTTGCACCGTTATTATTTCTATGTCTTTTAATTGGGATGTACATGTGAGATTTCTAATTCTATATGTGACCTCTTTCCACGCTCAAGCCACTCTCAAAATGATTCTCCTTCCGGCGAGAAAGTAGGGAAACAAATTTCTTTTCATGCAAGAAAGGCCTTGGTAAATTAATTGCCCCGTGAGTTTAAATCTGGAATTAGGCGACCTAAGACAGATAGATATACGTACTGAGATATGCCCTCCCCGGACTACAACCTGTATGGCAACCCCTCGTTGGCTCTTGTCCCAGCCGCTGGATATTATTCTATAATTATCACTCAAGTAATCCCCGCTATCTTTCCATCTCACCTCGCATAGACCTAAAATATCCATATTTCCCCTTTCCATCTCCCGCTTAACATTCACCAATTTCCCTGCCCTCAAAATTGTCCTAAAATTCCACGTTCCTATTCTAACTAATTTGGTCTTCTTTTACTGCGTCTTCTGTCCTGCTGCTGCCGGTTTTCCCTTGCAAGGGTTTCGTGGGATGACGGCCGTGGAAGCCTTGCCTCCCCGGCTACCGGGCACGACACACGGCCGATTGGGCCGAGCCCCGTAGTTGCCAGGACTCCAAATCCCTGTATTGGCCATCATGTAAATCTTGGGAATGATAATTGAGGTGGTTTCCCGTTGCCTTTCTCAGTAGTGTTTTTAACGTGACACCATCACTTACTGGCCGCCCCACTGGGGTCAGACGCCATTGCAGCTGCCTAACTGAGGAACAGACGCTGCGTTGACTACCTTTCGTCTGGCTCATAACCTTCGGCCTCTCTGGCATGGGTGACCCTACCAGGAATAATTATTATTACTCCCACCAGTACGGCTCTGGGGGTCATCGGAACGCACAAGCCCTTCCACCACGTCAAGGTTGTAGTCAGGGGAGGGTATATCTCAATATGTATATCTATCTTAGGTCGCTTAAAGCTTAATTCCAGATTTAAACTCACGTGGCAATTAATTTTGCATTTATTATGTCATGGTTAGCTGTATTCCAAATTTTCTCATATATATCAAATAAGGTTATGTTTCTTGATCTCTTAAAAGTGCGGAAATCTGTAACGCGTGCAGCCATGAATTTTCATACGTCCGGTGTTAGTCATTGTGCAGGTGGCTTAGAAACACGTATAGATCCTTCAGGGGTGAATTATTCCGGACATTGGATTGAAAGACAAATAACTTAAAACTTCAACTTTTTCTTCGACGTCACTTAGATGTTCAATATTGCAACATTGAAGCAATAAGGGCGTATGGTAAGAGTATTAGGCATTATTTGGGGATTTGCTCACGTTAGCGACTGAAGAAATTGTATTATACAGGGAGAAATTTCAAAAAAAGTTCTACACGCTGCACTAATTATTGGAATTCAAAAACCCAGAATTTATCTCTGCTTCTGTTTTAAAACCTTAAAAAAATAAATGAAATCATTTCAATTTTTCAATTCAATCAAAAGGAAGAATTTAGGATTTAGGTATTTCCATGCATGAATTTTTCCTTTTCTCCTGAGGCACATTAAAAACCGTTGACCAAAAAAAGAGAAAAATAACAAATGTATTCATTTTTAGTATTAATAAACGCGTATGATGACAACATTCAAAGCTATTCTTTCACAATTTTAAGCAATTATTAATAATTTTATCGACCTGTTGACTCTGGGCGCCATGCAAAGATCCACATACTTTAGCCTTTAGCATCGCAATTTGCACGGGATTTCTTCCTGCATTTCATGCTTGTATCTCGGTTAGCAAATTCTTGAAGTTAAATGAATAAAGGCGAAAGGTTTACTTTTCCACATATCGACTGCTTCAAGGTGATTTCAGAACCTAATGAGGCCGATTCAATGTTAGACTCACTCGTTAGCAATCCTATACGTGCTACCAGGGTAAACTCACTAGTTATTTCATATTTGTTTTAATGAAATTGTTTTCACTTTTGGCACATAATGCAGTTTTATAAAAACACTAAGACCATATTATTGAACTATTGAATTTATGGAACATGAGCAAGCCAACGCCGAATATGTGACCCTGGGGGGCATTTTGGAGCGGGAACTCGTTTTCATTCTGCACACACATGCTTTAAAAATTACGTTTTGCGGACATGTTGCTTCTTTAGTTACATTTCCAAAATTTTTGTCTGCAGAAGTTGATAATGCGTGAATTCAGTAAAAATTTGTTTCACGTTTTGACGGCTAAAACGAGTTTGTCATCGTGTCCATTGATTTTTAGAATGAAGGGAAAGGATACTTCGCAACCTGTGCATGTTTGATAGAGCTAATGTGCGAGTGGCGGACAGAGACAGCGGATGGACCGTATTTGGGAGAGGAGCAAGACAGTGTTGCCCATTCTCGCCGGGACTGTTCAACGTACATGGGGAGGAAACGATTTAAGAGGCGTGGGAGGAAATGGAGGTAGGAATGAAAGTCGGGGGGAATTCATTAAATCAGTCGTGCATTCGAATGATCAAGCCTTATTTGGCCAGTCAGAAGAGGGGTTAATATTGGTTGGCGAATTCATTAGAATATCAATGCGTTAAGAACAGGATGAGAACTGATGCACACAAAAAGAATGGTTTTTGAGAAGGAAGAAGGATAATATACACGTTGGCGTAGAAGACCGTGAGCTGGAGCAGGTGGAACAGTTAGCCTTTCTTAAAAATGAATTGGACAAGAATTGCTTAAGCAGTGCGGCCAATAGAGGAAAATTTCCGTTATACAAAGAGACTTACACAATGAGGGACATCAATTAATGTCGGTAAAAATGTTCAAAAACTTTTATAGCGAGCGAGGTTTTGTAATTCGTGGATTTGAGGCTTTCGGAAATTGGGTGTTAAGAATGTTGGAAAAATGAAAATGCACTGAAATGAAAACAAGCGACAAAGTAGTGGGTGCGAGTTGGAGGGGATGGGATCCTTGGCAGGGATCTAAAAGGTGGGAGATTGGCGAAGGGATGTTGAAGAATCCAATCGAGGGGTGTGCATTAGGCATTCCAGAAAAGGGCAGGGTTAGGATGGAGGGGCTGCGAAAAATGAAAATGCTGGCGGTTGTCTATTGAACTGTCGAGCGTCTGGTTCTGATTTTTTTCGAGGAGATTCGCTAGTGTATCGTTTTATCGTGAAGAGGGACAATTCCGCACGAAAAGTTGATTGTATTCATCAGGAGGGTCACATTAAGGAGCGAATTATTTGGATTTACCGCACGGACCAAAACTTGTGACTCGATATTCAATTAAATATCCTGCTGCCTATGTACAACAACCTCTGCTTTGAGAAAATATTTGTTTTAAATCTTGAATTTTCTAAAAATACCTTAAGTTTTCATTGACATGCTTTTACTAAAAAGAACGATGCCGAATTATCTAAATGTACACAATCACAAATGGAATATAGTTTATGAATGGAAAAATTGAGTTGTGTACATACTCCTGCGGCTATCGAGTACAATGAAATGAAACCTATTGTTTTTAATTTTAATAGTTAAATCTAGAAAGTTGAAGGATCCATCTGCTTCTAATTCCTTTGTAAATTTTATATGTTTATCTCTAGAATTAAGGAAATTTAAAAAAATGTCTAATTGTCTGTCAGAACCCGTCCAGATGCAGAAAACGTCATCTACATATCTATACCTCTAAAGAGAACACTCTGAAAGCACTCAGCATCATAAAACAGATTGCGGTGAACAATGGGTATAGAGAAAGGGTTAATTGATAAACTTTACAACAAGAAACTATCCCTTTTAGATAAGCTAGCCTTGTATAGTTCTCCCACATCTGCAGAAAACCAGCCACAGTGGCAAGGATTTCCTTTTCTTGGCCACTTGTCATTAAAAGTACAAAGAATCCTCCAAAAAGAAAAGGTGAGACCGGCCTTCTACAATAAATTTAAATTAATCAACCTGTTATGCCACACGAATGACCAAGTTAAACCTATGCACAAGAGTGGGGTGTACAAACTCCTCCGCAAAGACTGTACCCGGATTTACATAGGCCAGACGGGAAGGAGATTTGAGACGAGAATAAAGGAGCACCGAGCATGCTTTAGAAAAAACATCTCCACGTCACTCTTCACCAAACATCTGAGAGACTGTGGTCACAGCAGCGATTTCATCCCCGAAATCCTGCACTTTGAGAAGAAAGGCCACCGCCTCGATGTACTGGAGCTATTAGAAATACTTCAGCACATGGATTACGGAGGAGAGGTTTTGACCAACGAATTTCTTTACCCTTCGCGTTCCCCGTTATTGTATTGTCCTCGCCCATCTGCCAATTAAACTGACACTAAGCAAAGCCGTTTCAACAATGAATTAACTCCTCCCAGCATGCTACTTAATCTCCTAATCACCCAGTGCCCGTTCGCAATACCCATTCCCCACTCCTCTGCCAACTAATCGACGACAAGAAAATTTATTTTTTTTCAACAATATTTGTATAATTTTTTTTTCTCTCTCAACAATGTATATTTCAACAAGGTATATTTCCTTTATTTTATATTTTCAACAATGTATTAATTCCCTCTCCCAGCCTGCTAATTTTTCAATGTTACCATTCCTCCTCCTCCTACCTCAGCCAATCCTTGCTTTCCTCCCTCCCTCCTCTTCCACTCCGTCCAGAGCTGTATATACTGTGTTTGACTTGTATTTTTACCAGATGATGTGATACCATAACGAATCCTAGGTCGTAAGAAAAGTGGTTTATGTGGAAAGGCGAAGTATTTTAAATTTAATTTCAATGTGAAGAATTTCCACCAAGTGACGCCAGAAACTGTTTCATTTATGTAGAATGTAGATTGTTTTTGTGTGTGTTGCAAGTGGTGGACCTGTTTCATGTTTTGATGCCTCCGTTGGCCGAAACCGTCGTGAGTGTAGGTTGGTGCGCACCGATGTGAGCAGGTGAAAGGGTGTGTGGCAGGCATATCTGAGTTTGTGTTTGGGTGCCATTGACCCTCTTCCCTCTCGCCGCTGGATCCTTGTATACTATATGCTCTTTCTGAGCGGACCGGAAGCCCACCCGAAGTCCCTTCCAGTCTGCCACTCACTCGCACGGTTGTCACGGGCGCTGTCACACCAATGCCCTCTCAACCCCCCTCCCTCCCCGGCGCTCACACAGGGCCGTCCTACTTTGAACCCGAGGACCCAGGGCCGGGCCTCTGGGCAACGGAGGGTGACGATTGGGAGAGAGAGAGAAGGGCTCGCTCACTTTTCATTATTCAAGGAGATAGCGGAGAGAGATTGGCGGGGCAGATAGGAAGAAATGCGAAACGCAGATCGGACGACAGAATGGCTGGAGGGGAGAGGTTTTACAATTCTCAAATTGCTCACTTACAGAACTCGCGTACATATCTCTGCATGCATCATACCGTACTGGAAATAGTGGTCGAATACTAGAGGCTAATGGAATGCGAAAGAGGGTGGACGGTGAGAGATTAGATTGGTCGGAAGCCCAATGCATCCTTCGTTGCATAGAAATGCATAAGTGACCATGGACCGCTATAACTGATCACTTCCAAAGCATACGAAACAAAGATCTAGAGTGTACGAATTGAATGGGAGAATAGAGTATTAACGAAATATTGGTCATCATAAATATGGAAATATCAATGCTTTGTTTTGAGAATGGAAAGACACGACTTTGGAACATTAAAATTGCCATTTTGAGCTTTTTGGGTTTGAATTTAATAGCATCATAACCAGTATTTCATTCCTACGATTGGTTTAGTGCAGCCCTCCATTCTACTCTATTTAATGTCAATGCCCTCAATCCTTGATACCCTCTCTGTTTTAAGTCCTTAATATGTCCTATGTACATGTCTCTTGGCCTTCCTCGTGGAATCTTCCCTTCTATTTTGCCCTCTTTTATGTTTCTTACTAATCCATTGTGCCTCAATGTGTGTCCAATCCATTTATTTCTTCTTTGCCGCAGAGATCTCCATGTGATCCTATCCTCCTTCCTCTTCTATTTACTTCCTCGTCCCTTACTTTATCTGTCCAGAAAATAATATATGGTGCATGTAATACCTGTCTGGGTTGAGCATATGTTCCGATGGGCATGAGCGCCCTGCGATCACTTATTCCTATGCAATGCACGACACGTTGGGATTCCCATGAATCTTATCTTTTGTTATGGATAAAATAAGAGAGAAGTGAAAAAATAGATTGGTAAGGTAATGACTATATTTTGGACTCAGGACTAGAAAGGGTAACGTCATTAAATGTGCAATGATATCACTAATGTGTAGGAGTATATGAGAAATTGCAAACAGGATAAATATTTTTTCTCCGACAATCGGCTGCGTTAAATGGACTAATTGCAGTACATGAAAGTACAGTTTGAAATTTTAATTAATTATCTTAAAAATTTACAAGTCTTTGATAGCATAAGTACTTTTGGCAGTTGGAAATTGAGATGCAGGGGCTGGTCACTGCCACTCTTGCTTATCAATACATGAGCACGCGGATGAAATGGCAAAGGGAATCGGAAAGGGTTAAAGGTAGGAATCAAAGCAGATCAACAGGACGTGACGAGTTCCACATTTTCGGAATATCAAACAAAATAAGCCAGGAATTGAAGGGATTTTGATCACTGCTTAGTGAATTTTAGAAACGAAATGATAAATGTACGATAGATACGAGTAACAGATTTATAAAAAAAGAAAGATTACAAATTAGGATGGTATAAACTAGAACAGTAAACTCATTAAGGGAGTGTTTCATTTGTAAAACTGAAGAGTATAATGAATACCCAATGAAAGAAATATAAAATATATAAAATACTGTAAATATTAAATCCTCGAGACGTTAATTTAGAGCGTTCCTTTGTGTTACTTGTAAGTGTATTCCATGACACAGGAAAAAAGAATGCATTAGATGAGGCACACGAAATATTTTTTTCGAAAGGAGGGGAGAAAAAGTTAAATAGCCATAAAGAAGAATAACAAGATAGTGAAAATTATGGACGTGAAAGAGAGAAGGTTTTTGGGAGGAATTAAAACAGGTAGGAAAAGCGGAAAAAAAGAAATGTTGGTGTGAAATGGAATATTGAATACCGAGGGGAGATTTATGTCCGCGGACACGCAAGGTACACAAGGAAGAAAAGAAATGACGTTTTCCACGTAATAATGGAAAAAGGAAGAATATTTAGTTGAAAATAGTTTATATAAGAGCTGAGTCCGATAGTGTTTAGTGTCGCAATATGTGTAGTTGTAAGGGTATAGCCGTGTATAGTTTATATGCTAATACAAAATCTCTAATTACTCCGAGGTGTGTTCAAAAGGTTCCCGAACTTTTTTAATACTGCGCCTTCATTTGGCTTTTTTTAATTTGCTTGGAAGTGTTGCGCGCGCGAAAACTTCCAAAACAACCGCTTTGAACCACTTTGTTGATATCTTGTTGCGTTGGTTAGTTACGGCCGTTTCTGTGAAGGGGCGTTCGTGGAAGGCAGCGATAAATCGAATACGCGGAAATGAGCTCTTTGAATTAGCAGCGTCGTTCTTTGTAAATCTCGCTGAAACTCTGCAAATCCTTCACGTAAACTATTAATTTGATTACCAAGGATTACAGTGAGTATGATTTGAAACGAACCGCGTGTTATGAGCGGTTTACCCGGTTTAAAAAGTGGCGGCACTCAGCGGAAGACGACGAGCGTTACGTAAGACCATCGACGTCGACTGATGACCCCCCATATTGAGAAATTGAACGATCTCGTTCGTAAAAATCGACGTTTGTATTGTTATGGTACTTGCAGAAGAGTATGGCATCTCGGTTGGTTCGTGATATGGAATCCCGACCGAAAACTCGAGGATACATCGCGTCGGCGCCAAATTCGTGTCACGCTTGAAGACAGCAGACCAGAAATACAATTGAGTTCAAGTCAATCGGGAGCTGTTTGATCGAGCTGAAGAGGATGAGCAATTCTTGTCCAGAATGATAAAAGGTGATGAGTCGTGGGTTTATGGATATAGCATCGGAACAAAATTGCAATCTTCAGAATGATTGGACATTCCCTCGCCCAAAAACACTCGACATGTTCGGACGAATTTCAAGGTGATGTTGACTATGTTTTAACGGTTCCAAGAGAGTCGTGAATCACGAATGCCTACCTAAATGCAAGTCAGTCAACACGGAGTACTAGCACGGGGCAATGAAACACCTAAGAGAGACAATCAGGAGAAAACGGCCCGAACTTTGGAGGAGCGGCGAGTGGGTTTTTCACCGGTTTGTCTGTTCCGGGTTAAGTTCTGAGAGACGACTGAGTATTCGTCTCTCAGAACTTAACTCAGAGTTTTGAGCCAAAAACAAGACCGTTGCGCTTTCCCACCCACCCTACTAACCAGGCATGGCTTCGTGTGACTTTTTCCTTTTCCCTTAACTAAACACCTGGCTCAAAAGAAATAGATTTGCCTCTATTCCAAAGATAGAGAAAAATCGACAAAGGAGGTTATGAGCAATCCGGGTGAAACGTTCCAGGGCTGTTTCAAAACGTGGATGCATCATTGCGATAAGTGGATACGTTGGGGAGGAGACTACTTTAAAGGAAACCCTTACCAATAATTTGTTGGTGAAGTTTTTTTGTAATAAATAAGATCGGGCAATTATTGAACATACCCCGTTGTACTGATAATGAGCAGTGCCTTCATTTTGGTTGATGGGATGAAACATACTCAGAATGACGAGAAATTAATTTTGAAGTATTCAGCTGAATTATATACCTGTTTATTGCAATTTTTAACTATGATTTGCGATAAATTTCATTTGAATGGAAGGGTAGCACATCGATTTCAGCGTTTAATGAGTATAGCACACCCTGAGATGTGTACTTCAAAAAGATTTTTTCCTGATATACATCATCATCCAGGCGTTACCCCGAGAAATAAAAATTGTCATCCTTGCCCGTGCTGACCATAAAAAAATCGGTAAGAGCGGAAGCTGCAATGGCGGGCTTTAAAAGAGCATTTCAAAATTTGTCTACGAGGTGACGAAGGCATAGACAGTAGTTGAAGATAGAGAGACATCATTTTTTGGGAAATGAAATACGATGCTAGAATTTACTACAAACTAGAGGAATGTTCAAAAAATAAGTCAACAGGGAGTTGTAGTTATCAGAGGAGGCGACCAAGAGCAGAGGTAATTTGCAACAGAAGGTAAAGGTGGGTAATCTCGTAGGGATAAGGTCTTTCAGAGGAAGAAGAAAGTTTGGAGTGAAACCCGGCGCCTACCCTCCAATAAAAGGCGCCAAAGGGGTCCGCAGCTGAACGCCTCATTCGTTGGGCGGCGTACTCACTCAAAATGTTCTCCACGTGGCAACCCAAGCGGGGATCGGAATACCACTGTAAAATCCGGCCACCACCGGGAATCGAACACAGGCTATCGGGGGGTAGAAGCAAGTATATATTAGTCAACAGAAAGAAGGTAGCTGAGATTTAATACAATGAGCAAAGAAAGGGATGGAATTTATTTAAATTGGCGAATATCCTTCAAAAATTAGAATTAAATTTAGTTTAGTTTACGAAATATTAATGGACGGAATATGGAAAAATATCAAAATGCTTCTGTTGGAGGTGACCTCTTCATTAGGAAAACGAGAGTCGGATGGGCGGGGGACAATGATCCACCCTCGGGGCGCGGCGGCGGCGGGGGGGGGGCACCGGGCGACCCGCTGAGCAATGGGAGCCGAGGGGGGAGGATGGATCTGAAATTCGCCCCCGGAGAAAGGGGGCGTTGCCGCATACGGCAAGAAACACGGAGCTGTCGTCAGGCGGGGAGAGGGGCGGGGTGGGGGTTCGCGGGTTGAAAGTGCCTCGCCGCAGCCTTTGACACCGTGGGGGGGGGGGGGGAAGGGGTGAGAGATCGAATTTCCCGTTACGCGTCCCTCGCAGGGTGGGGGAGGGAGCCCGGCTCAAACGGGGGATCAGACCCCGCGAGTGTTTGGACAACCCGTCGTTGCCTCAAAGAGGAGCAATTTCCGCTAAGAGTCATTCAGATGAAAAACCATTACTATATTGAAAAATATGCAGATAGTAGTCAAGTGTAGATAAATCTTGGCATTACGTTTTTATACGCCCGTAAGATGACATCAACAAGGTCATAACATGCATCAGAAAAATGCATCATGAAATCCTCCACTGCTCTTTTGACTTGTAGAAATCGCGGTGGAAATACGGACACTTAGTAAATGTGCCCTTCGCTCTAACGAGCCACGTCAGATAAGTATATTGTTTTAAACCTTTGATTCTTACAACTGAAAATAATTTACATCGAAAACCACTGCACTTTAGGCGATAAATTAAAATGAATAATGTAAGGCAAATATATATAAATATACTACGAAGTACAATATAGCATTTTCCTCAGGGATAATTATCTTGCAGTAATAAGCATAGTTATCTTTCTCTGGTTAGGCCTCATTTACAGAATATGCTGCAAGTATATGGGATCCTCACGAAGTTGGATTGATTGCCGAATTGGATCACGGGTAGCATAGATGAGCTAGATTCGTAAAGCGTTGCTATGATAAACTTACTAGCGTATCCAAAATACTAGAGGAGCCAGACTGGGAACCACACACAGAGCGAAGGTTAAATTACAGATAAAATCCCTTGCATCAATTCGAGGGAAATCTCTTCAGCAATCCTGTTTAAAATGAATTATTTACCCCCACCGTACTACGGCGGGAGACATGGCGTCATTAAAATTAGAGAGATGAAGTGTGGAGAACAGATAGATTTGAGATTAAGTCATTTTTTCCACGAACCATATTGGATCAAAATAGCAATATCCGACCACGGTAGGGGCAAAAATATTCGGATCATAATAAGTCTGGTTTGTATCCACCCCCTGCCATACACCCTAGCGGTGGCTTGCGGGGTACTAAAAATACAAAATGGAGCAATAATTCCGACGGAATTCAATTTTAAACAAAGACAGGTTGTATTTTACAAAGACACAATTTCGAAAGGTCGCAATATCTAAAATAGAAGGAATAAAAGAGTAATAAATATAAATTAAAGGAATACGCAAAATACGTAATGTTCGGATACCATTGATAAATAAACAGAGCTATTAAAAATAAGCTTAAAAATAAATGAAACGAATAACATATTTCTTGATTCAAGACGAAAGGATATTTGTTTCCAACTGGTTTCTTAACGACATCATGGAATTCCGTAAACATGAAACAAGGATGGAGAAAGACAACATCTTTGCCGTTTGAAAGCAGTCTATTTTCCCCCAGTTAAATTGTCCCCCAATGTTACTCATCACATTTTTCTTCTTAAAGAAACATTCTAGGCCCATGAACGTAGCGCGTTTCAACACGTTTAGGAATAACATTGTCCGACCGCGGTTGGGGTAAAAACGTTGTGGTCACAATTAGTCCGGTGTGTACGTCTCGTATTCATCTCCTGCCACATACCCCAGCGGTGGATTGAAGGGTGTTAAAAAATGCAAATAGAAACACGATGTTTGACACGATCTTAACAGCAGCTGGGCCGAGCTGGTCCAGAGACAAATAAATGGCTCGGAATGCTTTGTACGGCCTCGAGTGCAGCAAAGCTCTTCCCGCGGGAAGCGATCGTGCTTCTCCGGCTTACGACATGTGAATGCATACCAACACGTCCTAAAAGGAAGAGAAAATGAGAGACGAAATGTGGCGAACACTAAAAACAAGAGGGAAGAATGAGATAACATTTTGCTACGCATTTACACGCAACGTTTTCGTTTAATGAAAGAGAAATGTGGAATGGCAATGGTATTTATACTTCCCCTGCGGGACGGTATGTGTTGGAGAGTGAATGAAGTCTGAAGGTTTGGGGGAGGGGGGCAAAGGATTGGGGAGGGTGAGAGGGGAATCTTTCAAACGGCCGTCAGATGAGAGCGAGGCGGAGGAACAAAGGCAGAGCACGGGATGCAACGGAGGGGCGAGGTAGAGAGAGGAGCGGGGCAGGGAGGTGTCTCTTGGAATGGGAGGATTGAGAGGCAAAAGCGAAAGGAAAGAAAGATGGGACAATAGAGAAGATATTTGGGAACCTTTAGTCACATATAAATGTAAAAATGAGTACCAAATTCATAGCAAGTCTTCTATACAATGAAATATGTGTCCGTTAAAATAAAACGAAACTCGTAGCCCTTTTTACAAACATTAGTCTCAATTTCGAAATAATTCAAAACAAAGCACCGCCGGTTTCAAAAAATGAAATAAAAATAATAGTCTAATTCGCCTATCACAAAAAACATAGAACATCATCGTCTTTCCAAATTGAATATATCTTTAAAAATTGCAGAAGAGAATATACCAATGCAGACTGTGCATTGCATATATCGTTTAATGAACCACGTGGACAAAAGACGTTCAGAAATTGGAGTTCTCTATGCAAAATGCCCCATAGACAACAAGCTCAAAATAAAATACAGCATCCGATGAGGACAAATCATAAATAGATATGGAGGTTGTCTACACCAGACCAACCCCTGCTCTTTGTCTAGAATCCAAAATGAAGAAATTCAATTAGCATTTATTTTTAAAAAATATTTCACATGAATTAAATTTGATCAAATCATTTGATCTAACCTCTATCGATCAAAATATTACAACCCTCTTACATTTTAAACTTAAAAAAAAGCAAACTTTTTGCGATCATATTCCATTTAAAACAGCACTCCATAGGAAACCAGTGAAAGTTCTGGCACTTTCACCTGCTCATGGATGTGGCTCACACCATTGAATTTCTGCAAATATTTTTATCGCCCAGTCATGCAAATGCGTAGTTCTATTCCATCCGTCTCAACTCATTGAAAAACTCTCTTGATCTCAATCTTCCCATTATCCATTTTATTTTCGATTTCGTAGTGATTCCTATATCTCTCCATATTTGGCTAAGAATTACCTTGTAGGTGCCGAGGTTTTTCACGGAGCAGGCCAGTTTCACATTTCTTCCAGCAGGTACAGTGATGTTTTCAATCCCTTCGGAGAATTCGGGATCTTCAGTGGGAGTGGCTGCGACGGCCGTCACTGAAATAAGAAAGAGACCACCGATGAGATTAAACCGTATCGCTATACATAGAAGCTTCACTAAAATATATATTCTATAGAAAGTTATTTTACTTCCGGGCGTAAAACAAGAAATGGTATTGCAAGAGGTGACTAAGTTCTGTGTGGGCCTAAGCACAATAATGGAAATTACACATGTGAAGGTAAGATGCCCGTATTATTATATCAATTTTCAGAGAAGTGGTGAAAATCTTTTCACCAATAAAAATAAATTCGTAATTTAGTTAAGATATTTCTTCATATTGTTTAAACTTAACGTAGCACATCGAAAACACCAAAGCCTCTTTGCCTAGCGCAATTCTTCTACTTACGACCACACCACTTCGACCGCGTTGGTCCAAAACACTTCCGAGATACGTAAACTGTTCTACCTGCTCTAGTTTTTGCCCTCCAATTTTAATTTTTAGCTAACCCTTTTTCTTTCTAGAAAATCGCATAACCTTGGTTTTATTAATATTGATTCTCATCCCATACCAGTCGCACTGATTTTCCAATTCACTCAGCAATGCTTGCAACCCCTTAACTGACTGACAAACTAAAGCTTGGTCATCAGCAAACCTAACTGATTTTACGAATTCCCCGCCCACCTTCATTCCTACCTCCAGTTCTTCCCATTCCTCTTTAATGATTTCCTCCGCATACAGGTTGAACAGCAACGGTGATAATGGGCAACCCTGCCTTACACCTCTTCCTAACACTGCCCATCCGGTCTCCCCGTTCCCCACTTGCACCTGAGCAGTCTGAGACATGTACAGGTTGCGGATTAGCCTCCTTTCCCTCCAATTTATTCCTATTTTCTTCAATACACTCATTAGTTTTTCCGAATTCACTCTATCAAACACTTTTTAGAAATCTACGAGACAGGCAAATACCTCCTCGTTGTGTTCTACGAGGGTCATCCGGAAAGTAGTACCCGTTCGTGCCGCATGAAGTGCTGACGACGCGAGTAGCCGCTGGACGAGGTCAGATAGCTTCAGTGGCTTGTCTGCCTTCTCTGAGCCAAGTTGCGTGACGCTAGCATTGCCTGTGTTGTTTCTGTGATTGTTTACAATGTTTAAAAAAATTGAGAACGCCGCCAGTTGTGAAGTGAGGGCAGTGATTAAATTCCTCAATGCAAGAAACGTTCGCCCATGTGATATTCATCGCCAATTAAAGGAGGTGTATGGAGACAATGTAATGGACGAGTCGTCTGTTCGGCGGTGGTGTCGCAACTTCAACATGGGGAGGGGGAACACACACGACGATGAGCGTTCGCGGAGACCGCCTGTCATTACAGACCAACTGGTGAGCTCAGTTGACGAATTCGTGAGGAACGATCGGCGCGTCACAATTGATGACATCTGTGAGCATTTTCCCAATGTTTCTCGAACAATTGTTCATGAAATTGTTAAACACCATCTGCATTATGCAAAAATTTGTGCAAGATGGGTCCCTCGCGTATCTCAATGAGCTGGCGGCGAAGGACTATGCAGCAGGAATACAGAAACTTGTCACACGTTATGACAAATGCCTTAATTTGCTTGGAGATTATGTTGAGAAGTAGTTTAAAGTATCCTCTTTCAAATAAAATTTTTTATGTTTGTTAATATTTACTTTTGTGTCTTTATTTCACGAACGGGTACTACTTTCCGGATGACCCTCGTATATATACGAAATAAAGACACAAAAGTAAATATTAACAAACATAAAAAATTTTATTTGAAAGAGGATACTTTAAACTACTTCTCAACATAATCTCCAAGCAAATTAAGGCATTTGTCATAACGTGTGACAAGTTTCTGTATTCCTGCTGCATAGTCCTTCGCCGCCAGCTCATTGAGATACGCGAGGGACCCATCTTGCACAAATTTTTGCATAATGCAGATGGTGTTTAACAATTTCATGAACAATTGTTCGAGAAACATTGGGAAAATGCTCACAGATGTCATCAATTGTGACGCGCCGATCGTTCCTCACGAATTCGTCAACTGAGCTCACCAGTTGGTCTGTAATGACAGACGGTCTCCCCGAACGCTCATCGTCGTGTGTGTTCCCCCTCCCCATGTTGAAGTTGCGACACCACCGCCGAACAGACGACTCGTCCATTACATTGTCTCCATACACCTCCTTTAATTGGCGATGAATATCACATGGGCGAACGTTTCTTGCATTGAGGAATTTAATCACTGCCCTCACTTCACAACTGGCGGCGTTCTCAATTTTTTTAAACATTGTAAACAATCACAGAAACAACACAGGCAATGCTAGCGTCACGCAACTTGGCTCAGAGAAGGCAGACAAGCCACTGAAGCTATCTGACCTCGTCCAGCGGCTACTCGCGTCGTCAGCACTTCATGCGGCACGAACGGGTACTACTTTCCGGATGACCCTCGTATATATGTATGTATATATATATATATATATATATATATGTATGTATGTATGTATATATATATATATATATATATATATATATATATATGTATATATATATCAATAATATATGATATGCATAAATAATCTTGCATTACTTATTGTGTTACATCTATTTTTATGCAAATAAAAACCAAGAGATTTCATACTTATTCAACAATGAAAACGAAAAAAAACTTGATGCAAAATTAAATCGTATATAAAATGCAAATTTTACTCCTTGAAACGAGAGATTATAGAAATAAATTTTTGAAATTTAGATAAACTAAGTAAATGTTGAAATAGAAACTGGTTGGCATTTCACAAGGTCGAAGCGAAGCCAAGCAGGGGCAGCAAAAACTAGAGTTAGAACATTCATTAAACAGCAAGGAACAAACAATAAATACAGATGGCAGGGAGATTAGGGTAATTTAAAGGATTCATTGGTGATACATCATTAATTTAAGTACGAAATGCGTGTTATTCCTTATTAAAATCTTTGTTGCACCATATAGGATCCGTTGCTGTGCAGCATTCAATTGCGAGGCTAAATAAATTATCCACGATTGCATATGCTCTATATTTGGGAGGCGGGGCGGGATAGCGTGGCGGAGAAGCGGTTGGTTGGCTTTCATATATTTTAGTCACCAAGCAGTGAAACGAAACCACGGCGACAATCACCGTCTACATTAATATTCCATTCAATTTCCTTCGTCCACCTAGACAACCGCAACCCCACTCGGATCATTCGTTGTATCTCCCCATCGCCAAAATTAAGCTATGCCCACTAGGAAGCAATCCACTCAGAGTGACCAATAACATTGCATCCGAATCCTGGGAGTCATTCGATTGGGTGATTTTGAAGTCGATTCACTCGAATCAGACGCAACCAATCGGCCCAAGGTAAAAATGTTACACACTTGATAAAACTGACCACTACACGGGTACAGTTTAACGGTCCAACTCCTAGTCAAATGTGTAGAGTTATTATTACTGGAACCATAAGCTGAAAATATTTAAAGAACATTTTTAGAACAATATAATTAGTATCCCGTCTCAGCAAACGGAATATATAACGAACTGTTGAAATGGTGCATAAATTCCCTCCATGATAATATTAGCAGAATTAGTTGAATGGCTGTTCATTGAATATCCATTCGGCATAGGTTCCTTAAATTAGCGCGCCCTTCGTCCTACATGTAGAAGAGTACATATTGAATCACTCAAAGCGGATGGAAAGCATGGTCACTGGAAATGCTCGAGACTAGTGATTGAGGAACGTTACTTTGGATTCCTTGAATAGGGGATTTAGTCCATTCTTCTTGTAATATTTGTAGCCTAAAATAATGAATACAAGGCCATAAAATACTTCATGATTTATAAGATGAAAATTATATTTCAACACACCCACACACACACATAGTTTGTATCAAAATTATCGGATAAAAGTTTTGGAAAGATAGATTTATTTCACAAAATTTTACTCTTCAATATTCTTCAATCATTGCGTCCCGTCGCGCCGACGTCCCGACTTTGGCCAGTGGCTTTTCCACGACTTGAAGGCTCCATGGTCGGCGGATAAGGTCCTCAAGGTTACAAGTGCAAGCTTTTTTGACGGCACTTGAGTCCCACGGTGGTGTCCTCGCAAGCACTTCTGTCTTGCTTTAGCCACAGGCCAAGGTGTCAGGCAACCAACAATTCCGTCGCTTTACGAAATCTCGACTCACGAAGTCGCTTTGGCGCGGTAGGCGAGGCCTCCTCGCCGGTAGCAGAAGGCCGTCGAGTGGTTTGCGGTGCCGCGGGAGCAGCAGCTCTGCTACCACACACGCCGGGATACATGCACCACCACTGCACGCGCACATGCGCAATGCCACCGTTCGAGTTCCTATGAAATTTATATTGAGCTCCGGGCCTCCTCTGGCCAACATCCGGCCATTTCTTAGAGGTCAACGGAAGTCGAGACGCTCTTGGCTGGTTGTTTTGGTGCCGAAATCTAAATTATAATCGTACCATGCTCACTCGGAACAACGATGCGAATAATCAAACAAGGTGTCCTCAAAAAGTAAGGTGACTTTACATTTTTATGAAAAAATGTTTATTTATTCTTCAATATTCATCAAGTTGTCTCCTTCAAAGTAATCCCCCCCACCAGATATAATTCACTTGTGCCAACGCTTTTTCCAATCCTCGGAGCAATTCTGTTAAGCACTTCTTGCTATAGCCTTGAGCTCTCCCAGCGATGCAGTCTTCATCTCCTCAAGCGTTGCAAATCTCTGTCATTTCATAGGTCTCTTCAGTTTTGGGAACACGTAAAAGTCACATGGGGCCACATCCGGTGAATATGGTGGCTGAGGCATTATTATTGCGGTGTTAGTTTTAGCCAAAAAATCTCTCAGGAGCAACGATGAGTGAGCTGGTGCATTATCGTGATGCAACGGCCATGAATTATTTTTCCACGATTTCGGACGTTTTTCTCGAATTGCTTCTCGCAAACGGCGTATAACTTAAAAATAATACTCCTTATGGATCTCACGACGTTGTGGTAAGAACTTCTGATGCACTACGCCCGGGTAATTAAATAAAATATTGAGCAAAACCTTGACGTTTGATCGAACTTGCGAACTTTTCCGGTCTTGGTTCTTCCATTGGGACGATTGGGCTTTGGTTTCGACGTCATAGCCATACACCCATTATCCATCACCAGTTTTGATCCTTTTGGGCAAACCATGGTCATCATTGACGCCATGCAACAGTTCCTGAGCGATGCTCATGCGACGGTTCTTCTGGTCAAAATGAAGCAGTTTCGGAACGAACTTCGCTGACACACGCATCATGCCCAAAACATCCGAAAACATTGCATGACTCGAGCAAACCGATATGCCAACATCCTTAGCAACTTTTATAATAGTGATTCGATGATTTTCCGAGAGAATTTTCATCACTGCTTCAACGTTTTCATCTGTTGTTGACGTGGAGGGGTGTTCAAAGCGAGGTTCGTCATTGGCATACCCTCGGCCATCTGGGAAGATCTTTTACCACTTATAAACATTTTTTTACTCAGAGCACACTCACCGCATGCTACTGTCAAAATTGCAAGTGTTTTAGAGCACTCAATTCCATTTTTTACACAAACTTTGATGCAAATTCTTTGGTCCATTTTTTTATATAGCAGAAAATCGCAGAGCACACCAAAACACGTCTAACACTTGTATCTGTCAATAAAAAACTAAATATACTATATCATTAAAACAGTGAACATATATTAGGGACATGTGTATCAAAACAACTAAACCAAAAACATCGAATATCCAATGAGTGTTTCCTGCGAAATTTGAAAGTCATCTTACTTTTTGAGCACACCCCGAACGAAGATAGAAAACAACTCAAATTTCATTCTTGATCATTTGGTATCAGGATATTTTAACTTGTAAGAGAAAAAAGCTGTTCCGACCCGACCGTCAAGCAGTTGGTTTTTTGCTATGAGCACTCCTGCCTGACTGCACGCTGAAAGCCGGGGGAGTCAAAACTCACCCTCCGCTGGGACGACTGGCTTAGCCATGTTGCTGACTGAATGTCTCGCTGACAAAAGGCTCTCTCGCGGTCGCTCTTCTCTCCCTATTGGGCCGATCGACAGATTGATTGCTCGATCGTTCCACATCTTGCTGAATGGGCTGGCCAAGTGGAGACATTTCAGCAAGAAAGAAGTATCTAGTCCCGAACATACGCCCTCATCATGACTAGTCGATCGTCCATGCCGAAAGCAGATGCAAACTCTTCTCGCTTTTGCAGTGCAGACAAAGCGGTGTTCGCAACGCGAAGCTGGTACATTTGATGTGGATTGAAGTTCTCTCTCTTTCCTTGCTTTGAGTTCATTCAGCCTGGCATCGTGTGATGCTCATTTCTTCTGCACCTCTCTTCCTTCTTCACCAGAGAATATTAATGACGAAAATAAAAAAGTGCATAGCCAAGAAGTGCATGAAAATGACACGGTTTTAATTAGGATGTTGAAAGTAACCGAATATGTTACCTCAAAATGAATCCGGCTCGCCCTTCGGCGTACCACGACTGAGGGGCCTTCATCGTGAATGCTAAGTGGAATAGTTGTTCCTTTTTCACTTCTCATAGGGGACCTTAATCGGACAAATTGTGTCAAAATGTTTATGTTTTCGGGCATGCTGCAAAGACTTGGGAATATCGGGTAAAACATTTAAATATATGGTCAGTAAAATTTTGAGAAATAATAGAATTAAGGCATTCAGGGAAACGCATTACTGTTTTGGTCTGGATCCATTTTGAAATGCCAGCTTCCGGCAAATAAATGATTTTTACGATTTCGTAAATGAATTGTTCATCCGGTATGATGTGCTGCATGACTAACTTATACATATTTGTTGAATGTCCTTCTGAGATGATCTGTTATTTAGTTGGTCTGATATTTTGATTAATTTAGGCACGAAAAGAAAAAAATACGCACTTGTATACCTGACAGGATGATTGCATTCATCTCGGATTTAAAAGAGCCGTGATTTTTCTAATAATATTACACGTCAATTAGAATCGATCAGAACATAGGGCTTGAGCAATGTGAGTTTAAAGAATGACGCTGTGCATAGTTGTGTATTAAAAGTACTCAAAGCACGTAACAACACTGCGCTGGTAATGCTGGTGTCAATCATTTTCACCTTTTTTTTTGGCCCGTAAAAGTATTGAATTCACGAAGCACAGAAGGGAGGGGCAGGATGACATTCCTCGGCTGTTGACTGCTCCTTTTGCTGCCAGAGGGCGAGTGGATTTGAAAGAATACATCCAACGAGATCGATTCGATTCAAGCCATAATGAGATCATCGATTCAACGGCAATCATTTGAAGGTTTCGATTTCAACGGTCGCAATTTGGTCGAATCGATCGCATGTCAGGTATCCCCCCCCCATTCCTCCCACATACGTGCGCATCCAACGCTGATCTCCACTTCCCTCCAAAGCCCAAGAACACACGCACGCCGACTCCCATCCGTCTTCCGGGCGAGGTGACGCTCCAGACAGCCGGAATGGGCAGAGCGTTTGTCTTCTCCCCCCGCCCCCGACACCCGCCCGCCGTCTTCTCGCGCGTCCCCCTCCCCCAGCACCACCGCCCGCGCGCCCCCCTTGCGACGGAACTAATGCACTTAATAAGGGAGGACCAATTCCCCCCTCCCTTTCACCGTTTACTCCTCCCTCCCGCCCCCCTGAACCCCGATTCCATTCCCTTATCCCTTATTCCAATCTTACGTCTCTCCGTCCTATTTATTTCCCTCTTTCTCATTTTTCTCCGGTTCAAGTATTTTTTGCGCACAGCGACTTCCTACCCCACGCCTTTTTTGTTTCATTTTCTCTCTCTCTCCAGAAGATATGAAGACACTCGTGCAGTCAAAAATTTTCCGGTCCATAACGTTCCCCAATTCTATCTCCCCCGCCCCCTTTCAGCCTTCCTCTGGGGCCATCAGCGCGGCAGGAGGGGGGAGGGAGGAATGAGAACGGGTGCTCGTCCCGGCGGTGGACGGAAGGACGAGAGGCCTATCAAAGGGAGGAGAGAGAGAGAGCGTCCGTCCTCTCCTTCTGGACGGACGGCGAGGGCTTCCACTCCCCTGTGCCGGCCCCTCCTCCCTCCCCCGACCTGTTCTCCCGCAGGATGGATTGCTCCTGCCTCCCCCGCCCCATCTCCACACCTCGCCACCCCCCATACCCTTTTAATTATTGCCAATTGGTCCATCCCGTCCGCAGAGTGGCGGGTGCGTGTGTGATGGGGGCGAAAGGGGGGTGGGTGGGTGTAGGATGCTGCTGGAGGACGGCGGCCCATCGGCGGCTGAAACTTTTGAACTAAGAATTACGGGTGGGGGTGGCCAAGACGAGGTGATTCGGCGAGGCAATCCATTCCTGTTATCCACGAGAGTGGCTAGGCGGGGGGGAGGGGGGTTATGGATGTCCCCATGAAGGGGAACGTGAATGCGAAAGTTTTTTATGTCGAGAGCAGAGGTGATGTTTTCTTCCAAAAATGCCTACCGCCTGCACGAAGTAGCCGCCACAGCATCTGCAATGGCGAAAGGTATTAAAATGGGTGATTGACTTTATTTTGAAGCTTCTTGTCGTCAAATTTTAAAATGCTTAAACACAGGCAAAGTTTTTTAAGTGGGCTTTAACCTCGTGGACTGTGGCGCGTTGTGCAAGACTACGAATACCTGTGAGATTGTATGTACGGTATTTCGTCACAATATCTTGTTCATATAAAGTCCCCAAAATCACGGAAAGTAAGAGGACGCCTCTAAAGCGTAACTGGTTAAAGCACTCGTCAATAAGGATTGGAAATCATGGTACGGGGGATGACTTCCTATTTGTGATTTTCACAGACATTAAATGAAGCTCAAAATATTTTTTAAAAGTGCCTACCACCTCTGGCGTAAGCCCTAGCGATCGTTCCTATAAAAAATAGCATAATTTTAAGCGCAGAAAACCCGCTGCCCTTCACTTAATATTTCACCTCAAATTATTGTTAGTCACTGTCAAAGAAATGCGGCCGATGGTATCACAAGGGAGAGCATTGAGGGGAAACGTGCGAACGGGGCAAGTTAAGATTCAAGTGAGCACAGCCATCAATTCCAACCGAATGGCGCAGAGAATTTGAATTGTAGCCAAACAAATTAACAATGTTAATAAACGAAATACCATGAAAAAATCTTCAAAAACTGAATTAAAAACCAGACCATATATAGAATGTGTTGCCATTCTAACGGAGACATAAGAAAGATCCCCGTAAACTCTGATACAGGCATAATAAACCAAAAATCTATTTTGTACGGAAAAGAGGGAAAATTGTACCAACAGGATAAACGGTCTTCATTTGGTTTGAAAGAGTCAGCTGAAAATCACCTCTGCTCCTAAACTCCCGCCTTTGCATTAAACCCCACGAATAATTGAAGTAAGCAGAAGATATCACGACAGTCAACTTCTACCCTAGAAAAATCACCAAGATCATGTTTCTTCTCAGGCCCCGTGTAATTTATTTGGCATCTCACATTTCGCTGCGATTGAAACCTCGTGAACAGCCAATTTCATTTATAATGATACTACGTGTAATCTATCCACATGAGTAATATTTCCCCCTCTATAAATAATCAAATGAGGCTAATTTTAGAATAGTACCAATACACCAGGGCCGATTTTCTCAACATTTTTATATTCACCCTCATGAAATATCCAATGAATTTCATAAATCGCTCCCAATATAGTTTTCAAGATTGGAGTTCCCCAAACCCGTAATTATATCCTTTCAGCTTATTGCCCTTTAAAAATCACTGTGAAGCCGTTCTTTCGTTTCCAGACGAGCTTGCCGAACGCCGTGGATTGGCAAAGGGAATGAGCCGCAAAATATATCTCACACGCTCGAGGCCCCCAGGAGGTCTCTCAACCATCGCCGTACCCCCCCCCCCTCCTGCCCCTCCCCCGTTCCGCACCCTTCGAAGCCCGCCCCCGACGCCCGTCGACTCCAAACTCAATTAGCTGATTTCGATGGCGAGACGTTTCGAGGGGGCGTCGGGGTGCCAGCGAGTATCAGGGAGAAGGGGGGGAGAGGAAGGAGGCGAGATGAGGGGGGAGACGCCAAAGGTGAGGAGGAGGAGAAGACTGTGATGGAGGGGCCGAAACGTAGTTTTCCGGGGGATGTGAAGGAAGGGAGAATATCACTCTCTTAGACGGCGTTTCAAGCCATTCCTCCGGCCCTGGTCCCTCCGCCCCAAAACCACCCCCTTCCGTTGTTCTGTGAATCGATGGCACGAGGGGGAGGCGGGGTTTAGTAAATGGAGAGGGGGCTGGGGGCGCGAAGGGAGGGTGAGGAATTCCCGCGTGACTAGGCTTTAACGGGGAGGGGGGATGGGGCGTGGCAGGAGAGGAGCCGGGATACGGGAGGGGGTGCACCCCCCGGGGAGGACGGGTGACGACGTAAAACGTCGGAGAGACAAGATGGGTGCAAGGGGTGAGAGCGGGTATTGTTCTCTGAAAGGAGGAGAAATATACAAAAGGAATCCAACGTGCGCACACACGCACACACGCGCGCACGCACACACGAGTGCGCCATCAAAGCAGTGATAGGAGACATGGAAGCATTGGCCCACATGAGCGAGGAGAGAATCGAAGGGAAAGTGCTGTGAATCCATTATCAACAGGGTGATAAAATACGTAGAAACACGACAGGAATAGTACAAAAAATGCTTTTTGCGGCAATAAGAAATTACTTTAACCCTAGTCGTGAAAATAGCACACGGCATCAGTTCAATTTTTAATATAATTGTCCGCAAGTTACCAAATTTAATGAATTCAATGAGGTAAACTGAGAAAAAAATGACTTGTCAAAAACTGCTCGTTTATCAGGCGGATTTGTTTCGGTTAAGACCAGATATTGTGAATAATAGAGGAAATATTATGTTTACCAAAATTTCAGTATAATATTATTGACTTTGAAATGAACGTCCAACTTACATCCCAATCCTAAAAGGGCTCGCTCGTTTCACTATTGCTTTTCCTTGCCTCGTATCGATGACCGGTATCTCGTATGTACGAGTACACTTCCGTGCATATTCAATCTTATGAAATGCTGTATTCGTTCAAATAGCGTTGACCACGCATGGAATCAATTCATGACTCTGAAATAATTCTATATCTCTGAGGTAATGGTTTGAAGACATTGAACAATTTTTTTAAATGAAATGAATCCCAATTCGAACGATAAGTCCCAAATAGGGCGTATCTTCATTTATTCATACATGTCATTACAATTTACTAATATTATATCCAATTGCCAAGAAATGTGTTCCTTTGTCCATAGTTATACTGAATTCTTACGATTTGGTAACGTCCCTATTTTTCGTACCTTGATTATTAAATTTTAAATCTAAAATTTTTTATCCTCTATTTTCATACATACGTACCTCGCATAAAACGTACAACAGCTGTTGCAATTTTTTCCGGTCAAAAATTGAGTGACCATACCATTACCAGGCAATATCACTTCTACATGTTTCTTGACTCAACAATCATTATAGGACGTACGGTGATGATAGGAATCATCCAGAATATCCACGGAAAATGATGACAAAAAATACGCATGCATTAAAAAAATGAATAGTATAAACAACCACTGTTTAAAAATTAGTCGGACTAGCTGGGAACTAACCATCGTCACTTAGATGACAAATTTATATCCCTTAAAAAGAATGAACCCTAATAAAATATCGTCTTAACAGAGTAAAGGCAATGAATAAAAAACGAAATGTAATAGGTATTCCCGTCCAATTGCGACAGCGTTGGACTAGATGAATGATTTGACTCTCAGAGTAAACAACATGCCGCGCTTGCAAGAAATGATTGAAGTTGGAGTGAGAGAAATAAAAAAAATGAGTAACCTCATCCAAACCACACGAACGTTCGACATGAAGCAATGCGTGAAGTGCAACCAGCTATATAGATATTTCATATCAACATACATTTGGCGCAGCAAGTGAGTTGGGACTAGCCTGTTGCAATAACTGAGAGAACCCACTTAAATAATCCTATTGAAAGCGGCATGTAACCCCTCGGTCACGACGTTGACCGGCTGTAGCGGGTAAGAACGGGGTTGAGCCCGTGTGCAACACGACAGTGAATGCGGAGGAGAGACCGTGATATCGGAGGCGCCAAGGAGAATGCAGTAAAAGAAAGGGCACATATTATCACGGCCAAATTTTGAAGGTACAAGAAATGGGGGGGGAGAAGAATGGAATGGAGCGCAAAGGGATGGCAAAAAAACGTGAGAGTGATAGGGGAAGAGCGAAGAAGAAAATGAAGAAAGGTAAGGCAAAAAGCCCCGTCCGGAGTGATCATCGGAGGGAGAGAGGGGATTGGGGGAAAGGCGGTCAAGGGAGATGGAGGCAAACGGCCCTGGGTCTCAGATCCAATTTATCCCTTAGGAAGTCGGGGAGAAGAGCCATGGAGCGGAAAATAAGGAGCAAATATATTTAACATGAATACATTTTTTTTAAATTACGGAGGCATCGGTTAATGAAACACAGTTTACGATAAGGGGAACGTTGTATCCAAGTAATACTATTATTACACTTTGATCGGAGAAGCAATTTAAACCTGATAAAAATTTGCATTTATATTTTTAAGTGTAATAATGGTCGAATATTCTCCTCATTCCATTGATTCAAAAATCTCTAAATGCACCCAATAGCAAACACCTCTCCTTGGGTAAATCTGCAAACCTGACTAAGTATTGACGCGGAGTTGGTCGAACTGGATAACGGGATAACGTGTCATCGCCAAGTTAAAAGATGAAAACAAAAACTACAAAAAATATTAGTTTACACGTACACCATTGGTTTTTCTATTGATTATATTTAATACTGAATCAAAAATTATCCTTCCATTCTTTCTATCAATGTATTTAATTGAGATATAAATAAAATATTCGCAAAACACTTTCCTTTCCGAAATTAAATAAAACAAATTTTCTGCATAGATATGAATATCGGCCGAGTTAGTCTCGATGGTGGTGATTGAGCTCGTCAGCCAACTCAAAGGTCGCGAGTTCGAGACCCATCTCGGGATTATGGTCGTCGTATCAACTCCGTTGAGTTCAGCCCCTGGAAAACCTCAAATAACAAGTCATAGGCTTAACCCAAGGGGCAAATGGACCACCAAAGACGTGCGAATAGCAAATAAAGTTATCATTGGAAAGCCATTGATAAAGAAATGCCAAATGTAAAATATTTTACAAAAGTAACAGCTGAGACGAAGGCCTAGAATTACCAAATTTTGTAATGAAGTGCTCGTTAAGCTGCTTTTCAATGATTCTAGAAATAACGTAGACCAAAAACAAGAAAAAACTCCAGCTATATACTATTCGTGGTGAAATCTAAAAATGATATAAAAGTTCCCATGCAGCTAAATAATGCCTCGCAGCCTTACAAATGGAACGTCGGAGTGAAGAATAAACACGGACATTTTATTCAGAACTCAAGTGGCAAGGTGTTACGGTGATTAATGGCGGGCGAGGATGGGTTCAAATCGGTATTCGGGGCCGAGGGAAGAAAAAGCATTTCTCAGCTCGAACCAAGGAGAGGGGACTGAGGCGCACGGCCATCGCACCCCTCTTTAGGCGACGTTATCATTGAGGACAAGGGAGAGGGGCGAATGTTGGAGAGGGAAACGAAAGGTTCTTTCCCTAGAGTTCTGTTTGCATTGACTAATACCCTTATATCCTTTCCTCTCGCTCAAAACAATCTCCTTCCAGACGGTCCTTTCCGTTCGTCCCCTAAGCCCCTCCCTCCCCCGGCCGAACTCCAGCACCCCTGCGCTCCATCCCGCCCTCGCGGCGGCTTCTCCCCACCATTTTCGTCCGCGGTGATTACATATCTTCTTTCCTTCAACCGCCCCCGCCCCTTCCCTCCCTTGCCTTCCCCAACCCCCAACCCCCTCCTCGCAAAGCTCCCCCCTTCCCTCTCGTCTCCAGGAACCCGAAAAAATAGTCATTGACTAAAAACGAATAAAACCGTTTTTTGTCTTATTGTTTTCCAACCCCTTTCCGCCCCTCGGCTGTTTATTCCCTCTCATCCCCCTTGGCGTCTCCCCTCGCCACCATTACCCTTCCCCACTCATCCCCTTCCGCCAAAACCCCGTCATAATTTCGCCTCGAAGGAAGCGCCAATTGGGAAATGTGAGGAAGCAATCAGCGATCGCTGGAGGCCTCTAAATCCACCGCGAGACAAATTTACAGGCATTTAAACCGGACAAGGGAAATCTGACGCGGACACTTCGAGACTCGGTGTGAAAGAGCGAAGCGTGATTTACGCGCAAATATTTCATCATCAGTGCGCAGGAGTCATGAGAACGCAGAGATGAGCACGGAATAAATCGGTTGACAAACTTGGAGATTACAGCTCCTCCCCCACCCTTTCCATGAACACCAATAAATGTTTACGGATTCTTCCTCTAAAATTCCATTTCCAGGGATTTTAAGCAAAACTAGTCACACTTAGTACTTAGCCTAGAGCCATTTGGTGAAATCGCATCAGGTTTCCCAGAGAGAAAATGAATACCTATAAAGTGTATAAATCTAGGTAATTTATTAAATGCTGAACCTCTTCGGTCCCTTTCCTCAGATCCACCTAATATTTTGTGCTAACCTCTTCTCGTGGAGCAATTCTGTTCCCTTGGATGGATTAGGGGGAAAAAATTTCGCGCCTCGACTTTCCGTTTCCTCCCTCTTTTTCGGTCTCCCCTCCTCGCCCACCCTCCGAGGAGAATTGAAATAGTTCTCGCGACTAGCTTGATGAAACTTGTTGAGTAAATCCGCGTAAAAACGACCTCGCTCGAGCTGAATATTCACCCGGATATGCATAAATCCCTGGCGGGGAAAGATCGCACTCCGCCTAAGGATTTAATGCCCTTAAGTGCGGAGAATTTTTGAGGGCGCAATTTTTGCAAGAGGCGAGAAGCTTACAGCGGAGGTAGAAAAAAAAACCACACGGGGAATGCGAGCGGAAGACGGGAAGACAAAAGCAGCGAACGAAGGAAGGGCTGGAGGGTGAGGGGGTGGGGAGGGTCAGAGGGCAGGAGGGACTGGGAATAAGGGAGTGTGGGAGAGAGCTGGTCTTAATGAAGAAGGAAACAGTACCCGCGCGTGATAAGCATGCATTTCTCACGCACATTGCGTAACTGAACACACTAATAATATCATTATTAATAAAAAACGATTCTCCTGTTTTCTCTCCATTATTATTATATGCATAAGTAAACGACTGTTTTCTTTAAATTTTTAAAAGCAGAGTTCAGCGGAGGGGGGCTAGATTTGTAGAAAATTGTTATGACCAACTCAGTAGCGTAACTACTTTGCTAGAAAATTTAAGCTGGGATTTCCTTACGCAGCGGCGTTTACAATATAGATTAAACTTATTAAAAAACATTTAAAGATGGGTCCTTTTGCGATGACATCGAGAACATAATACGAACCCCAACGTATTACGGGCGGAGGGATCACGAATATAAGATTAGAGAGATTGACTGCAAGACTGAATTAAGTGAATTGAGGTTTAAATGGTCATTTTTTCCAAGAGCAATAAGAGACCAGAATGCTTTTAATCGAAATCCCCCAGGAGCCGGCTCGACATAATAAGTATTAACCTACAAGATAGGAACTGCACATATATATTTGTTACATAAAATAGCTCCATTATCTGTACTCCGATATAGAATATACTCTGGGGAGAGATGTACAGTAATTGCAACATTTGGGCCTACAATTTACGTTACAACATCCATTAAAGTCAAAAAATTCAACAACCACATAACCTATCAAAACTGTGGTTAGCAACCTAGTAAAATAAAACTTGCATGGGACTTTTTGATTCCCATTCAATTGCAATTTGATTTCACTTAAGATATTTTATTTAAATGCCAAGATATAGGGGCAAAATATCGTCTTTGCAAATGAATATGAAAGGGCCGTTATGTTCGCAGTGTGAAGTGATCACACGTTGAAATGAAGTCTAAATAAGTTGATAATTGTATAAATGTCTAGAAAAATTAGCCCAGGTCATATACACTAAATAAATGAAATACTCAACAAGTTAAGGAAGAGATTACCTTAAATTGGAATTCTGAAATGCCTACCATTTTACTTGTCGAACTCTTAGAATACACTTCCATCACTTCAAAGCGTAGACCATTCTGATAATTACATGACGAACGGCATGCAGCACTTATTTTTTACATCTGCAAATGTATTTCATGCACAACATATTGAATAAAGAATGGCGGAGTAGGGAAAACCAGTGGCAGAGACTACTTTTTTTCAAATGTTAAAACCAAACGTAGGGCACCTGAATAAAATAACAATATTATATTTTCCTTACACCAGGTTAAAATTTAATTGTGCAAAAAATTGCCTTTAAAATTGAACCCCATGCACACTTTTATATTTGCTTCATTCCGTGATAATCTAGCAAAAATAGGTTTACACAGGGTGAACTTGTTTGAAGAAACGGCGCGTAGATAAATTCCCTAAGTTGAGGTAGCCATAGAGGGAAGGGAGAGAAGGAGCAAGGATCCGCAGAGCATTCTATTCAGGAGCGGAAAAAAAGGCAGAGGCCACATTCATGGGTAGAGTCCGAGAAAAATAAGGATTTGCTGGACGTTGATGGGCGCGCGGGGGTCTATAGTATCTGTCGGGAGCAGAGGATAGTCCTGGAGGGACGGGGGGGTGGGGGTTGGGGGTTGGGGTGGGGGGAATGGGAGAATGGAGAGAGGGCGGAAGAGAGAGTGAGAAGAAGTGGGAAGTGGGCAAAAAAGAAAACGAGGGAAGAGGCGGAGGGAGGGGTGCGACGGGGTGAAGATTTTTACGAGTGCAGAGGGTGTGGGAAGGCAAAGCGGTTTTGGGCCGCGATTTGAAGGGAGGAAAAAAGCGAGAAGGCGGTGGGGGCGAAGGAGAGGTTGGGGAAAGACAAAGCTTTCGAGCGGAGTGGCTGGGGTGCACTGGGGGGCGGGGACTAGGGCCGAGGGAAGGGGCGAGGAGACTTATAACGGCATTAAGGAACGGAAACTGGGCGACAATTAAAAGGACGGGACTGAGGAATAGCGTGGGGGAAATGGAGAGAAAAAAGGCGAGCAAAAAACACAAAAAAGGGGCATTAAAAGGAGTCAACGTTTGGATTTCCTGGCCTTTTGGAACCCCGTAATTCCGGCTCCTCTCCTCGCCTCCTCTGCTCCCCCCCACTCGGCTTCTCTCCCCGCCCCGCCCCCACGGCCACGGGCCACCTGAGAGTACAGGACGCGGCCCCCGGGAAGCCCACCGGAGGCGGGCGGCCAGAAGAAAGGAAGGGAAGAAAGATTGGGAGTGGGTCTCCTGATATTGCAGGGAAGAGGGATTGGGGGCGGAGGGGTGGCGGCTCCTCGGGAGGGACGGGAATCGGGGACGGGGCAGGGAGCGAAATTAGTGGAGTGGGGCGAGACGGAGGACGGAACGTCTCGAATGATTAATCTAATGAGAGATAAAGGTAATTGGATACATCCAGTCCACAGGGTCCGACTGGAGAGTTCATATTTTATATGAATGAACAAAAGTTTTTACCCAATTAGTAATGTTTTTGCTCGTGGCGCCCCCTCGGTGTAACACAGCTCGTCATAAATTTGCGTTCGAAGTGAATGCTTAAAAATTAATTTTCACTTAAAAGAGTGCCTCATCAGGGGGATGATACAAATTGGAGTTAATTTTTATTTCATGATTAAGAGACTCCAGAAGGAAAGGAGACATTTTCCGAAGGTACAGTTATTATTTCTTTAGTTCATAAAGTATATGGAAGCATGGTTAAACGAAGTTCAGATTTATAAGCCATCATTTCCATAAGTACGTGTATTGATATCATATTGTAAAATAACTAGGCTTTATAAAGTACATTAAATATTTTGAAGTGCGGGTAGAAGTGCGGATTGGCGATTTCAATCAAAATGATTTTATCAGGGCATACAATATTGTGAATCGGAAGTGGTTTTCTTAAAAACTGATTCTTCAAGTAATGTTTGCTTCTTACCAATGGGATATTTACGGTTTTCTTTTAGAATCGTGATCACAAAAACCGGCATTTTGTAAAAAGCTTTGTTTCTTTCTCTCCATTGAATAAGACTCGCTTTCGCACGCACCGCAGGAGGTGATTCAAGCACCTCAGTCACTGCTGCGGCATCGCCCTCAGTCTCGCTGAATTCTCTTAAAGGTGAAATGCTGGCAGATTTTTTAGCTGATTCACCTATTGCTAGTAGGATACTGGTAGCAGTACGGAGCTGTCAACGGCTGGAGTAATTACACTGCCTATGTCACTGTTCCCATCGACGACCAAATAATAGCTAGGTGGCAAAATGCCAATGCCCACACTACTTCCCGTTTACCGCTGACTGCTTTTTCGGCATCATTGTCCATCAAATCTGAATCATCATAATTCTCATCGGCAAACGCAAAGCGAGAACGGAGGTAAAATAATCAATGGACCATTTCCTTACGGGTACTTAGTCATTTCGCTATTGGTTTCTAAATCAGTTAATATCTCAAAGTTTTGTAGTCGAAATTACGGTCACACCGCACTAATGATTCTAATGATTTGTCGGATCGTTTAATGCTTAGGCATGAACAAAAAATACATACTCACGTTTATATTAGGAGCCAATAATTGCGTCTAATGCAGATTGTCAAATTAAAAAGACTGCTCTTGTCAGTCGTGTACAGAAAAAAAACTCACGACATATTAAATATGGACTTGAGAAATGCCCATATGTAATAACAAAGTTATGAAAGGGTATTTTTCATGCACACCAATAAAACTAAACACCATATTAATAATGTAATAAGTCCTACTAAATCAGTCGTACCTTATATTTGGCATCAAACATACCGAGTATAAAATAAGAGTGGCATAAGAGGAGCATTCGCAGGCAGTACTTTGGTGGTATTCCCGGAACAAAGGGTCCTCGCATAAGGAAACTCCTGTTAAAATTTGTCGCGGGCGAGGTGTTGATGGGAGGGTGTTTGGACAAGTGGCGGAGGCAGATGGGGGGGAACCCCTCGGGTGAGAGATTGGGCCAAGGGGTCGTTTGTTTCCGGGCCTCGGAGTGGATATAAACGGGACACGAGGAATAGAGCGGCACAATAAAGATAAACCTCCCCATTTTTCTTTGTCCCCCGAGAGCCACCCTGAATTCTTTATTTTTGTTCCACGGCGACGACCGCCTCTGCCAAACACCCCGCACCCCTAAACCCTCCCTCCCCCTTGCCAAAAGATTGCTAGACGGAAGTGCTCACCCCACCCCGCCGACACCGCGCCCGGGCCAGTTGGCTGTGGGTGGGCCGTTACGGAGACCCCGAGTCTTTTCCGACCCCCGCCCCCTCGCGGGCCGCCCTCGCCCCCCCCCCAGCCCCTCCCGTCGCTAGAATCCCGCCTGCTCCTCTCAATGCTATTTCACACGGCGTCTTAAAATGCATTCTAAGTCTATCATTCATGTGGTTTCTACGATTTGTAGACATCATTTAAGACTGCCACAAGATAGTCTAGGGACTCGTATATGCGTGGGAATGATTTTAAAGACCGCTGGGGAAAATAACGCCGGTTGCCAACGATAAACAACACTTAAGAAATTAAGCGAAATCACAAAAAAACGTCTGCATTGGTACAAGTGGTAAGGAGTCGAAAATAGACATTGAGTAAACCGTAATTCACCTAGTTTTAAATCTTGAAAATCATATTTTTCCGGCATAGCGCATTATCCTATTACATTTTGAGTAAACTGAACTATTAATCGCTATTTAAAAATATCCTTTTTTAATGCTTAGCGCTAGCAATTTCAATTTTCAATTTTATCTCGTTCCCTTCACATTTTCAGTATTATTTTTTTAAATTTTATTTGGAAAAACAATTGATTTAATGATATTTTAAGCGGTTAGTAGTTTATGTTTCTATACGGTATTTTTCAAGTTCATTCATTCATATTCATCTCTTGTATCATATTCAATTCTATTAAAACGGTCAATGTAATATCTACATCTACATCTACATAATACCCCGCAAGCCGCCGCAAGGGCGTGTGGCGGGGGGTGTTAGGTCACCAACCGTAAAAAAGAAAAATACCACATGCAAAAAAAACAACACGGAAAATTACACCCACAGCAGCGCACACACTCATGCAAAAATCCCTTCATCCAACACTCATGCAAACACATATACCGCAAAACAACTAAAAATCTGCACCCCATGATGCAGCACGAAAGACATTCTACAACACCCTAAACCAACACGGAAGCCAGGACACAACAAGCAAGAAATTGAAACATCACTACCACATGAAAATGCACCACGAAACACTCTATCCCCAAAGAGTCTCTAATTGGCAGGGAATACGACCCAACGTTGCAGGTAGCAGGAATTTGCCCCCGCGGAGAGGGACGAGGGATTGAAAGGGAAACTTAAAAACAGATGAACAGAACATGAATGAGGTCATTCGGAAAGAATGGGTTATTATAGCAAAACACATAAGGTTAGTATATATATATATGATATTAATACAAAACCTGAGACTATACTTAAGAATTTCCTGTTATGCGTCAATTGGGAACAACATTTTTCTGTCTAAAATGGATTGAAGTGAAATTTTTGATTTTTTACCAGAAGCCCGTTCTCAGCCGTCATCCGCAACCAATTTCTGCGTTTGCTAACAAGCTGTTCCTAGAGCCATGTTCAAGAGAATAAACTAAAACATATGCCCCTGGAATACTTTTCGATATCTTCCACCGGTCACACAAGGAAGCTGAACTCCTGAAGTCAGTGACAATGGATTACATTGGCGAGATTCTTTCCTTTCAATATCACCGAGTACAGGTTGCAGGAGTTCAATCAATATTGGAATCCTATTTATAGTAGTTTATGTGCGCTTGTTTACAATATGACACTCAAGTTCATATCAATTACTAAGTAAGTGAGTAATTAGGTATGCTAATGATAAAAGATTTTCCTTGCCCAAAAAAACCTCGATTTATCACTTTATCTTCCTCCCATATACTCGTCTTCTTAAGGTTTGATATTATAATGTAAAAGAGATTAACATTTAAATTATCGTTGTTGCATCACACCCTTAATTTATTAGCTGAACATTAAATTCTTTCATCCTTTTCTACGTCCTAATTGCAGTGTTGTTTTCAACATTTCTACGCATTGATGGTTGAAATTTTGGTAAAATTAACGAAATGGACATTCAAGGCGACGATTCAGCGTAAAACTCTTTATCATTATTACATCATATCAATACAGCCTTCACTCTCTTTATCAGTATTTATAGTCTAGAGTTTAAGATAGGCCTTAGGTGGAAACAGACTGAGCACCGCTACACTTCTTAGCCTCAAATAACAAAACTCAAGCTGAAAACCCACGCTCAAGCAAACAATTATGCGCATTTCCGCATGCCTTCATTCCGTCCAAAATTCCCACCTTTGCCCTCACTTCTGCCAGTCTGCAAAATCCTATCGCCAATCAAAATGCACTCTACTGCACCCATCCGCATTCGATTTCTACAAACAGCCCTCTCTCCTCTTTCGCTTCGATTACCTTGTTTCCACGATGAAAAACAAACACCAAGCTCTGCGTGAAAGTGTCCCCGAGTCGTTATATCATATCGCTTAGTATTCCACTGGCACCATCTCGTCCCACCTTGAGAAGGCTTCTTTGAAGGGCAGAATTCTTCTCCTTGTATCCCGGGTTAACTGACGATTATGGTCAAACAAAACTATCAAGGCGGAGGCAACGCTCCACCAGTTTTAGTTTTCGTCTTCCGAATCAAATGCTTAGGAAATGAAACAACTTGCTATTCCACAAAATATAATTTTACCAGTATAATCACATGACCTCACCAGATGATGATGCGCACGCCCTTTCGAAACCAGTCGCAGTAAAGCTACATTTTGTGGAACGGTAGTGTTTCATTTTCTACGCATCATGGAGGTCTAACCAAGTTACGCCAGCATAAAATTCAAAATTAATTTAGTGTCTCACTCAGGTTTCTTCTCTCTTGAAAACCTCTTTTTGTTCCCAAGGTTCGCATTGCGTTCCTATCACACTTTTCTCATGCGTCCTAAAATGATTGAATCGAAGAGAAAAATACCGTCCCGAGATGAGGGGGATGCAACAGCATCAAAAAATTGGAAGATAGATTTAGCTTCTCCTGAGCTCGACCGTTGGGGAAGCATCGACATAATGACATTAGGAACGGACATCATTTCCACTAGTCACCCTTCACAGCACTCAGTTTGCGGCGAACTGACGTCATAATGGGAAATTGTGGCAATTAAAAGCATGAGTCTCGCGACCTCTGCAGGATTCCTTCCTTCGCTGCAATTCCGGCCTCCCAATACCGGATTCACGCTCCCTCCACGGATTCCTCATCCGCTTTCCCTTAAGAGCCCGAGCAAAATAAAGAGCCGTCATTGAAGGAACTCGAGAGGTCAACCGTCGCTTCTACACTAAACCTAAGCTGAAAGACGCGGGAGGGAGAGGAGGCGCCGAGGGTGAGTCATGTGCCGAGGAGGAGTGGGAAGGGGGTGCGCAAGAGAGAGAACTCTCAAAGACAACTCACCCCCCGCCAGACGCGACTCATACGAGAATGAAAGCCGCGCTCTATCATATTATTACTTGCATATTACTGCAGTTCTACTGCGTGCATATATATATAAATATATAAATACATATATATATATATATATATATATATATATATATATATATATATATATATATATATACTACCTTGATCAAAAATTTCCCGGAATTTATTCAGAAAATTAAAAATACAAGTTTATTCATCTAAATCTATATTGTCCCCTTCAAAGTAATCCCCATCGACTGCAACACACTTATGCCAGCGCTTGATCCAATCCTCGAAACATTTTTTATATTCGGTTTTCGGTATGTCCATCAGTGCTTCCTGCGATTTTTCCATTACTTCCTCTCGGCTGCTAAAACGCGTTCCCCGTAATGGTTTTTTAACTCGATTGAACAGAAAGAAGTCACAGGGAGCCAAATCAGGTGAATTCGGTGGCTGTTGGATGGTATTTGTTGCATTTTTCGTCAAAAAGTTACGAATAATGATAGCACTGTGCGACGGTGCGTTATCATGGTGCAAAATCCACGAGTTTTCTGCCCACATTTCTGATCTCTTTCGGCGAATTGCTTCACGCAAACGTCTCATAACGCCCAAATAATACTCTTTGTTTACTGTCTGGCCTTCTGGCAAAAATTCATGATGCACTGCACCGTTGTAATCCATGAAAACCGTCAGCATTGCCTTCTTTTTTGACTGAAAACGACGTGGTTTTTTTGGTCTCGGCTCATTTGGTGAACGCCATTCACTTGCCTGATGTCTGGATTGCGTGTCGTACTCATAAACCCACGTCTCGTCTCCAGTAATGATCCTTTTGATGAATGTGGGATCGGATTCAGCCTCGCAAATCATGTCTTTTGCGACGTCAACACGGTCTCTTTTTTGCATGAAATTGAGGTCTTTTGGCACCAACTTTGCTGCTACACGACGGAAACCCAAATCATTAACCACAATGTCTTGGGCGGATCCATAGGAATTGTTCAAGTCCTCCGCTATTTCTCTGATGGTTAATTTGCGGTTATTGACCAACATTTCTTTTACTTTATCAATTTTTTCACCGACTTTCGATGTCGATGGTCTGCCACTGCGTTCATCATCTTCGATTGACTCACGACCACTTCTGAACCGCTCGTGCCACTGGTAAACGACCGTTTTTTTTAGAGAATCGTTGCCGAAACACTTTTCCAACATTTCCAACGTCCGTGCGCCACTAAATCCGTTTTTTACGCAAAATTTAATACAAGTTCGTTGTTGCACATTTAAATCCATTTCTGCAATTGTAAAAAATCGCCAACACACACAGAGATAGATGTACTCTTGGCTACGTAACTTTTGCAAATGTCAAGTTATGACACTAAGATTTAAAGGGAATATCAACAACAGATGTACCAATTTAACAAAAAAAACAGAACTCAAATCGGAACGATGGGAGCGCCACACGGTGGTTATTCCGGGAACTTTTTGATCAAGGTAGTATTATATTAGGCATTAAACTTATAGTTACATTCATATGTACACATAAATACATATAGACAGACATCAATTCATTTAGCACAGATTTGCACATCGAAAAGAAAAAAGTTATATATATACACACACACATACACATATATGCACATACACACACATACATACTACCTTGATCAAAAAGTTCCCGGAATAACCACCGTGTGGCCCTCCCATCGTTCCGATTTGAGTTCTGTTTTTTTTGTTAAATTGGTACATCTGTTGTTGATATTCCCTTTAAATCTTAGTGTCATAACTTGACATTTGCAAAAGTTACGTAGCCAAGAGTACATCTAACTCTGTGTGTGTTGGCGATTTTTTACAATTGCAGAAATGGATTTAAATTTGCAACAACGAACTTGTATTAAATTTTGCGTAAAAAACGGATTTAGTGGCGCACGGACGTTGGAAATGTTGGAAAAGTGTTTCGGCAACGATTCTCTAAAAAAAAACGGTCGTTTACCAGTGGCACGAGCGGTTCAGAAGTGGTCGTGAGTCAATCGAAGATGATGAACGCAGTGGCAGACCATCGACATCGAAAGTCGGTGAAAAAATTGATAAAGTAAAAGAAATGTTGGTCAATAACCGCAAATTAACCATCAGAGAAATAGCGGAGGACTTGAACAATTCCTATGGATCCGCCCAAGACATTGTGGTTAATGATTTGGGTTTCCGTCGTGTAGCAGCAAAGTTGGTGCCAAAAGACCTCAATTTCATGCAAAAAAGAGACCGTGTTGACGTCGCAAAAGACATGATTTGCGAGGCTGAATCCGATCCCACATTCATCAAAAGGATCATTACTGGAGACGAGACGTGGGTTTATGAGTACGACACGCAATCCAGACATCAGGCAAGTGAATGGCGTTCACCAAATGAGCCGAGACCAAAAAAACCACGTCGTTTTCAGTCAAAAAAGAAGGCAATGCTGACGGTTTTCATGGATTACAACGGTGCAGTGCATCATGAATTTTTGCCAGAAGGCCAGACAGTAAACAAAGAGTATTATTTGGGCGTTATGAGACGTTTGCGTGAAGCAATTCGCCGAAAGAGATCAGAAATGTGGGCAGAAAACTCGTGGATTTTGCACCATGATAACGCACCGTCGCACAGTGCTATCATTATTCGTAACTTTTTGACGAAAAATGCAACAAATACCATCCAACAGCCACCGAATTCACCTGATTTGGCTCCCTGTGACTTCTTTCTGTTCAATCGAGTTAAAAAACCATTACGGGGAACGCGTTTTAGCAGCCGAGAGGAAGTAATGGAAAAATCGCAGGAAGCACTGATGGACATACCGAAAACCGAATATAAAAAATGTTTCGAGGATTGGATCAAGCGCTGGCATAAGTGTGTTGCAGTCGATGGGGATTACTTTGAAGGGGACAATATAGATTTAGATGAATAAACTTGTATTTTTAATTTTCTGAATAAATTCCGGGAAATTTTTGATCAAGGTAGTATATATACGCGGGTATCGGTAGCCCAGGGGTTAGAGCTTTGGACTGCTGACCGGAGAGCCCCGGGTTCGATTCAAGGGTACCAAAAAACCTTCCTCAAGAAATACTAGGACAGAACTGACATATAAATACACATGTATACATAGTAGATGAAAATATAAATATATGCATGCATATATATATATATATATATATATATATATATATATATATATATATATATAAATATTAACTCTCTTGAAGAAGGCCCCTGAGAGGGCCGAAAGCTCGAACAATTTACCGTGTGAGTGTCCTTTTAAATGTTGCTATTCTATTCTATTTGTGTTATAATGTGTCAGCCCATTATTGTGCCGCGTGTGAGTTTTTCCGTACAATCGTAACTATATATATATATATATATATATATATATATATATATATATATATATATATGGTTTTGAGTTCCGATGACCCCTAGAGCTGTGCTGGCGGGAGTAATAATTATTGCTCCTGGTAGGGTCACCCATGCCTGATAGGTCGAAGGTTAGGAGCCAGACGACGAAAGTCAGTCCACGCAGCGTCTGTTCCTCAGTGAGGCGTCTGCAATGGCGTCTGACCCCAGTGGGGCGGCCAGGAAGTGATGGTGTCACGTCAAAAACACTCTTGAGGAAGAAGGCAACGGGAAACCACCTCAATTATCATTCCCAGGATAAATATGATGGACAAAACAAAGATTTTTAGTCCTGGCAACTACGGGGCTCGGCCCAATCGGCCGTGTGTCGTGCCCGGCAGCGTAGGAGACAACTACCACTCCAGTAATCCCCGCTATCCTTCCATCTCACCTCGTGCATCCCTTAACTATCCACATATATATTCCCTCTCCCCATTGCTTGCTCTTTATTTCCGAATTACCTTATCCTCACGTCCCTATTCCAGCTATTCATATTTTTTTAGTTGTTATTGTTCTCTTCTCTTTGACCATGTCCTGAAAATATACAGATATGGATCTTGATGCTTTTCAAAGCCTTTCTAACGTCTCGACAAGTGAATGGAAGCAAAAGCTTTGACTGTGCAAAATCATAAGTGTTCGAAAACCTTCACTGGAATATGTACGTGGATTCCTGAGCCATTGTGGATTACTGCATTTCCGGATCCAAACAATAGATAACACGACCGGATCACCGAAAACGCTGGCTTTCGTTTGATTCCAGAATGGTTTGGGTTTCCCCATTTCCAAAGAATATTGAACACGATATCATGTCCAAGTCGACTTTCAAAATTCAAATAAAATTAATTAAACCAAAGCCAGGAAATATTTTAAATAAATATTCACCTTATTGATTGATGAAATAATTTTACGAATCGCAGCAACAAAACTACACAACTCGGGTTTGAATATACTACCATCATCATCGGGTGAACCAAAAGAAGCAGCAGCTAAAGTCAAAAAGAAGTGGTTGAAAAAACATGAGCCACAAATCAATACATTACTGGTACAATGGATTACTGCAAAATTTCTTAGAATCGGTTTAACCTTATGATATTCAGCCTCCGATGATTTTAAATTTTCACAGAAAAATGTGTTGCAGGCGCAAGGAAGCTACTCTGAGAGTAGTTTGAGTGAATGGAGTTATTTATTTCCCAGAATGTATTTTATAAATTCATCATTTGGAAATGATGAAGACTGGGAATCAACCCCTATATTAAACTCGCATGAATCTGCTGCTCCGTTTGGTTTAGGTTAGCTAGTATATCTCCAAGACTACCGGGCCCGCCATATCTGCAGAGCCTAACGATTTCGGAAATGGGGAATAAGGCAGGGTTGGATTGGCGGAGCAGTGGGGCTGATGGCATTTCGGCGATCAAATCAACCCTCACTTGACGTAAAGCATAGTGACATCCTCCACTCTAGAAGGCTAACTCAAGAGAGCTTCCATTTGGGCGGAAACACCCCAGGATGGAGTCAATCACGCAAAGGGAAAGAGCAGGGAGGGATCCTTGGCAGTATAACGGTGATAGGCGAAATGGATAGACACTTCTGAAGCAAGGATAGCTTCGGAAAACGTTGGGCCCTCGAAATAAATGATTCGACTTATTTGAAAAAATTAATCTTCACGCATGATAACGTGGCAAGTTGTTTTACATACACTTAGGAATGGCTAGTGGCTGCGGTAAGTGTTTGAGATCCGTCGAAGTAAGTGTTGATTTTGAAATCATTCAAAGTTAGAAGAGATTTGTTCGTTTCTTTATAACTTTACATATACGCTACCCAGAATTCAAGGAGAGATTAACCTGTAGTTATTCAGAGAAATAGTTCCAGGCTAATCAGCGACAATTTGCAAGTCTCTAACTTCAACATCGTAGCAGTAAGACAATAAAAGAATTGGAAGCCATTAATTTCCGAACAAAGTACTTCGTGAATGACGAAAAAATCATTAAATCTGTGTAATTTCCTTGTTTTGTGGGGAAAGCGGGCTTTTTAACAATGGCATGCATTTAAATTTCCCAAACTTCGCTATAAATTGACACGCATGTCAGTAAGCACGTTGTCTATCTAATCTTAGAGACAAGTATTATTTCTTAACATTACTCTTTATTATGTCTCTCACCCAAACGTGTGTCCTTTATACTATTTCCAAAACATTATGTAAAGCTAATTATCACATTTAAAATGCACTGCTTTAAAAAAAGATAATATTTAAAACATGGAGAAATCGGATAAACCATGCAAATATGTGCTCTTAGGTGGAGGAAAATGTTATGTTAGCAATTTCTGCTCAATGGTATGTGCCCAGTAGCCCAAATGGGAAATGGATATGTTGAATATGTTCAAATTAAATTTCGCATTTATCATAGATTGATCGGGCACTGATAGCAACAGCAAATGTCTGAAATCAACAGCATTTTTAGAGAAAATCATCACACGAGACTAATTTGTTATGGGCAAAATAATGAAAGACAACATTAAATATAAATTTAGTTAGTATGTACCAAATGAATGCCAACCATTGGGTCAGTGTACTGCTTCCGGGAGCCGCGGCGGGCCATCGCGGGGGGGGGGGGGGGGGGGGGGTCATCGCCAGGCCGCTCGCTCCCGTTACCCACATCCCCTCCCTCACCCAGCTCCGCTTCTCGCCCTCCCATCGAAGAAGACGATGCAATTGTTCATTTGTTGATTCACTCAACGGTGAGCAACAATGAGCGTCTCATCTCGACAAACCCTTAAGATGAATCCCTTCTAAATTCATCCCACTTCGCGGTCCTTCGAAACATCCAGCCCACGCCTCGATATCCACGCGGAAACTCTTTGCGATGATTTGCGTGGGGCTGCTGGTTCCGATTTTTATGAATTATTGCTATGGTATGCACTGAAGGACACGCTTCATTCACTTCTGTTATCCTTTTTCATTTCACAGCGAAGGTTACCCAACAGGCCAATCCCGTTATCAACGAGAAAAAAATCCAAAATCATGTTTGCGAATCACGAAACCTCTGACATCATAGATACAGAAACAAAGAGGTCCAATGTGCTTGAAATAATACAGCATTGCTCTTGAACGGGTTAAGTGTCGAAATCGGGGAGGACCATTTATGTAAAAATATAATTCAAGGATAAGTTTCACTGCGGCAATGACTCTCAAAATAAGAATCATGACATCAAGGACAGCATTTGACTACTATTTAAACGTGGCAAGAAACTAAGGGAATCGCATGAAATTCACAATAATAATATAGATATACTGGACGAGATCTGCGACTTTTATCCTTTGAAAAATAAGGGTACGATCCTTGCTGCTGATCTAATCCATGGGATAAAGTACCCACGCCACTCTCTCCTTTTATTCTCGACCAGTTCGAATTGGTAGATGCACTCAAGTGTGTGACCATACGTCACAACTGCGCGACAATACTTTCCTTTGCATGACGCGCGTTAAATAATTAAAGAATAAAATTATCGAAGAATAACAGATATATAAAACCATAAACACAGTAATCAACCCCAAGGTCGGTTTGGTAGGTGATGGTAGAGTTCACCCAGTACTAAGCCCGACGGCGTGTGAAATGCACACATCAGGTTAGGGGGGCCAATTCCTCTGCCTGTGCCGGTTATGGCAAATATATATATATATATATATATATATATATATATATATATATATATATTTGTATATATATATATATATATATATATATATATATATATATATATATATATAAAGATAATAAGAAATATGAATTCTAAAAATTGAGAGGTTATCATTTAGTCGTAAGAGTTAACGATGAATCAGAACGAGAGTAGTGAATCAAGTATTTAAACCGGGAAATGTTTCTTGAATATTTCTCCAAAATATTTGTGGAAACCCAAATATCAAATTACAGTTTTCTTTTAAAAGATGCTCTATGATGCAATTTTAATTCCAAAATGTAAGGATGAAGCGGACATTCGCCAATGTTAACCAGGATTCGTACATTTTTATTTGCTCGACCTACAAACTCCCAGCCTATGTTCGTCGAATCACAGACACCCTCTTCCAACGTTTTCACGATTAAGACTTGAAATAAATAATTCAGAAAAACATAAGAGCTCAGATTCGCCTTTATGATGCTCCGACGTTCCAAACGAAACGAATTGGCGCGCAATATAATGAAAGGTCACCGTTTCCGTGAGAGAACTCTTTATGAGAAAAAAAACATTCTTTCGACCACCGCGAAACATATTATATTCACCCGTCCTCGTAAAGAATTAATTCTTCTCTCGGGCACTCGTCAGAAATTCCCTTGGGAAGAAGACAAAAGGGATGGATCGGTTCTCACGCACCCAATTATGTCGCCATGCGCAAACTTTGTAGGGTAAAAAAATAACTCAAGGAATATCGAGGAAGAGAGCATATTATTTTTTTGCACTCACACTAGAGGAAAGACGAATATTTTTTTGTGCTAACATTAGAGACAAGACGAAAAGCGCGACTGCAGGGCCGTTCTTCCGTCAAAATTCTGCGGCGGAAATCCCTTCTCTGAAGTCCCACGACCCTCTCGTCCCCCTTCCACCTCCCCTTTCAACCACTCCCCTCCACAGACCCTCTATAATCCCCCTAACCCTCACGTGCCGCCCTCCTTGACGCGCTAATAGCGCGGGGCGGGAGTACGACTCCGGGTAACTAGGACATTTTTGTCCGCTTCGGAAAAAATCAAGCAGCGCGAATCCTTACCGCTGTTTGGAGGGCCCATTAGGTTTGGAGGAGGAGAAAGAAAAGAAGTTTCCCTTCTCCTTCCCGCTCAATAATGGACGAAGGGGAGCCGGGCACACTACTCCGCTCAAGATTCTCAAGATGAGGACGCACGCCGCCATCTCCTCCCTCCTCCCCTTCTTTTTTATTATTATTTCCCTCAATTCCCCCCCTCTCTTCGCTTCCCCTCCATATTTCGCATTTATTCCCCGTTACGAGGACTCTACGGTTTTATTCTCTTTTTATTTTAAGGGAATTACCATAATTCCGGGAAACACAGACGTTAAAAAGTCTTCAAATATTCTGATAATGGCGGAGGGAACGAGAGCAGCGACTTCGTTATCTCGAGAGAACTCCTTTTCCTCTCCCTCTTCAACTCTTTCTCTGCCCGCGTCGTCACCTCACTCCACACCCATTCACCCCCATCGAAGGGCCTTCCGTGGGTTAAACACAGACTGTCGAATGGAAGTACAAGACTGGATCGTCAATAGCAAACCTTCGATGAAATTCTTCATTCTACCGTTTGCTGTGTATATTCCCCCACGTCCCCCCCCCCCCAAGTCGGACCTTAGTTGTCCGCCCCCGCGGTTCTCTCGAGGGCCTGAATCTCTCCGAGGGCTTCCTCCCACTCTGCAGTTTTTTTAACTAACCGACTTCGCGAGCCATTCACGATAGCGGCTGAGAAAGGGGAGGATGATATTCCACCCCCTCATCGACCTCCGGAGGGAGGGACGGACTGAGGCCAAGAATACTAAGAGAGAGGAGAGTTAAGGGAACGGAGGAAAGGGGAAAGGAGCAAATTTAGAGCACTCCGAGAGCCCATTCCTCTCTCATTTCGTTTTTCCAATCCAGACTACAGAGCACGTAGCCGCCATTACTTGAGAAGAGGCTGAGTTAGTGAACCACGGGACCGAATGGGATGCACGAAGGGGCTGGGAGGGATGCTGAAAGGCCAGTGAGGGAAAGGATTACCACCGATGTGTGGGGAGGAAGGCTTAAAGGGACGCACTGTCTCTAATTCCAGGGTCTGCTCATGGCACGACTTTGTACGCCCCCGAAAGACTTCCGGGGAATCTCTTTAAAACTCAACTCTCCCCTCGGTCACCCAGACACAACCCTTCTCTCGCCCTCTGCCCATCCCCTCGACTGCCCACGAATCGCCGACCCACGCTCCTGGCTGGCGTCCGTCGTGAAGGGATGCGGGAGGGGATATCGCGTCATTTGCTCGGGCCCACCCGACGCCGGACTCGGCTGGAGGGCCCTCCGTCTCATCTCCGGACCCTCCGCGAGGAAGTACAGAACTTCTCCTCACTTTCAATCCGGGCTTCGTGCAAAACTCTTGGCCGTGGTGCACTCACTGCTGATGGGACTCGATTGGGGGCCGCAGAATAACAACGGTGTGGTTAGGGCCTCAGAGTAATTCGACCAAGCTTTGGAGACAATTTCGACTTTGACCAGAATTATATCTCCCTTTTGCATCAAATCGAAATTTGTTAACCATTTCGACGATGCCAATTTATTTGTAAAACAAACGAGGTCTATCATAAGTTTTACATATTGCAATGATAGTTCCCATTTTCTCGGTATCATTTGACACATATCATGGAATTATCAATTAGTTTTACTTTGCTTGCTAGCACTTTACAAAAGCAAATACTTTTCTCATATATTTAAGCCATTCAGTTGATAAGAACTCGAATCTAAATGCCTGTAATGAGTTACACCCTCAGCAATGACAATACTCGTTTTTTGCCAGCAAATATATCGCCAGGCTGATAAAAATATATTTTCATGGTGCATCTATTGTAATTGGACAAACCGCAGTAACAGAAAGAAGTGTAAGAAAAGTGATACTCGAGCAGTGATAGGACATTACCGTTTTGAAGATGTCGTTAACAAAAAGACACAGTTGTGATCAGCATCCGCTAAACATGTGCTGATTTTGGCAGACATTGTGCATTCTGAGGAGAAAACCCATTAATTCGTTGACAATGCCGTGCCCTAAGATTTTCCCGAATTTTGATGCTCCCGAAATCGAGCGGCAGAAATTTCTTCTACGTAGTAGGGTCCTTCCTACCGTCGCGTTTTATAGTACAGTTATTTTAGCTGGCTTCTAGCCACAAGGTATTGAAACTTCTTCTGCCGATTCGTGAAAAAAAACTGTTCGCAAAAAAGGCCCATCTACCTCGAAAATTGTCATTAATATTCAAGAAGGGATTTTCCCGGAACAGAGTTTTTTTTAAGAATTCTACTTCAGTGCTAATACTATTTTCCTTTCTGGGACAACTCGATGCCAATCGTGTGCTTATTTGCACGTGGGGACTTCGTTTTCTGCACAAGCTTATCCGTTGAAAAATTTGTAAGAAGGTTTCCGCGGCGTTGAACTAATTGTCTCTGTACATCCGGGTTCTCCATCTGCGTTGGTTGCCTTCGGATTGCAACAGCTTCGCTGGCCATCTTGCCCACGTCTCCAGGTCAAAGGTGTTTTTTTGAATCTTTCTAGTCCGCTTTATTTCCTGCGGCATATCTTACGTCGGGGAAACCTGCAGATCACTAACAACAGATTACATAACATCGCTGGGTGATAAAAAAGAAACAATTTAACTTATCAGCCATCGCCGAGCACGCTCGGAGTGAGTCGGGACACGATTTTGAGAGCGGCGAAAATAACAGCTATTCCCTCAGCAAATCCGCGGCGCACTTGAAATCCTAAAAAAGATCACGACGCATCAACGGGGGGGATGGATATCTATTAAACAGTGCGTGGAAAAGGACTGTGATAAATTAGCGCAGTACTTAACCCAACAGCCCTCTATACATGGTGGATAAGAAAGCTTCAAAAAACACTTTCGACCTGAAGACGTGGGGGCACGATGGCAAGCGAAACTGTCGTCACCCGAAGCTAACTAACGCGAATGGAGGACTTTGGTGCTGATTGGAAAAAATGAATTAACTGCGCTCCGATTCGCCCCACCTTCGAGTTAATGCTCACGAAAGAACGCAGAATGGCATCGGATCCGCGGTTAGTGGTTTCTTTCGTCCATTCGCGTGCTTTAATCCGGAGCAACCCACGGCATCTTCAGATGCCTTCACCGCCTCCACCACCAATGGGAACCATAGGTGGCGAAGTCGGTTAAGGCATTTGGACGCACTTAATTATTAAGTAATCTACCGCTTAAGGTAGGTTTTTGCATGGACACAGCTCCTAAATAAATATTCTGTGACTCCTAGCAAAACACAACATCCTCCTCTACATCAGGTCCCTCTTCATCTCTGAGTACTTTCTTCCTCCCTTCATCCCGTCCAACATCCCTATACTGTTCCTTCCCTTTCCTCGTTTGCCTAACATTCTCTCCTCTATTACAGTCTTCAACATCCCGCTGCCGGTCAATACCCCCTTCATCCACTTTTCCTGCCTCCATAGGATTTCTCCCAGCAAACCCCTCTCTTCGCCCACCATATCAAGTACTTCATCATTTGTTTTCTTCTCTGTCCACTTCCCCTTCTCCATTCTTCTCCACACCCACATTTCACAAGCATCCAATCTACGTCTATCCTCCTGCTTCAATGACCACGTTTCCGAGCCGTATATAGCTACGCTCCATATCAAAGTTTTTACGAATCTTTTCTTAATATCCTTAATCAACGTCCCTGTCATCAAATCCCTCCTCCTTGTGAAAGCCTCTTTGCCTAGCTCCATTCTTCTCCTTAGGTCCCTACTACTTTGACCGTGCTGGTCCAAAACACTTCCGAGATACGTAAACTGCTCTGCCTGCTCTAGTTTTTGCCCTCCTATTTTAATGCTTAGCTTAGCCTTTTTCTTTCTAGAAAATCGCATAACCTTTGTTTTATTAATATTGATTCTCATCCCATACCTGTCGCACTGAATTTACAATTCATTCAGCAATGCTTGCAACCCCTTGGCTTACTGACAGACTAAAGCTTGGTCATCAGCGAACCTAACTGATTTTACGAATTCCCCGTCCACCTTCATTCTGTCCTCCAGTTCTTCCCATGCCTCTTTGATCATTTCCTCATCATACAGGTTGAACAACAACGGTGATAATGGGCAACCCTGCCTTACACCTCTTCCTAACACTGCCCAACCGGACTCCCCGTTCCCCACTTGCACCTGAGCAGTCTGAGACATGTACAGGTTGCGGATTAGCCTCCTTTCTCTCCAATATATTACTATTTTCTGCAATATACTTGTTAGTTTTTCCCAGTTCACTCTATCAAACGCTTTTTCGCAATCTATGAAACAGGCAAATACGTCTTGGTTGTGTCCTATATTCCTCTCGATTAATAATCTCATTACTGCAATGGCATCACGGGTACATCTTCCCTTCCTAAACCCAAACTGATCATCCCCTAAGTAATCATTTTCCCTACTCTGTATCCTTTTGTTTATGATCCTGAGAGCAACTTTAGCTGCGTGGGATATGCATGGAAAATGCCAGGTGACTCAGAAAGGTATCAGCTAGATTATATCCTGGTTAGACACAGGTTTAGGAACAGTGTGATAAAGTCGCACAGCTTGCCGGGAGCGGATGCCGACTCTGACCACAATTTAGTTATTATTAAATGTAGTATCCGTTTCAAAATGATAAGGCAGGGGCGGCGGGTTAGAGAATGGAATTTAGAAGCATTGAATGGTTTGAAAAGGAAAGTGTACAAACAAGCGGTGGAGGAAATCATGGAGGATGGCAAAGAGCTAAGTACTATCGAAGAAAAATGAGAATTTATCAAGAAAGGGCTATCGAAAGCCGCAAAAGACACTATTGGAACCGTTAACGCTAAAAGGACTAGGAAACCATGGATCACAGATGAGATGATTACAAAGATGGATGAGCGGTGAAAATGGAAAAATGTAAATACAGAGTTAGGCAAAATGAAGTACAAGGAAGTAAACAATAAATTGAGGCGGGCAACAAATAAAGCAAAAAAAGCATGGCGGAAGACTTAGTGTGAGGATATGGAAAGTCTGCAGAGGAAGGGTGAAATCTGTGCGCTGCACGGCAAAGTTAAATCTTTATCGGGAAGTAAGAAAGGGAGATCTATGCTAACAATTAGAGATAAGGCGGGTAAGATAATTGCTGACGCAGAAAAGATCCAAGAGAGATGGAAAGAATATATAGAAGAACTGTATAGTAAAGAACCTAGACCAACAAAGTTAGACATAGAAAAGGAACATGACGTAGAGTAAGATAGCTTAGGTCCAGGCATACTCGACGATGAGATAGAAAGGGCATTAAGGGAGATGAAACTAAATAAGGCCGTGGGGGTGGATCACATTCCCATGGAACTATTGAAATGTTTAAGTAAATGTGGGAGGAAGAGGCTATATGGGCGGATTCGTAGTATTTATGAGGAAGAAATCTGTCCGGAAGACTTTGTGAGATCAGTTTGAGTTTCTATTAAGAAAAAGGTAAAGGCATCTTGATAGGACTACAGGGCAATAAGTTTGATACCCCACGCTGCTAAAGTTGTTCTCAGGATCATAAACAAAAGGATAGAGAGTAGTGCAAATGTTTACTCAGGGGATGATCAGTTTGGATTTAGGAAGGGAAGAGGTACGGGTGATACCATTGCAGTAATGAGATTATTAATCGAGAGGATTAAAGAACAAAACAAGGAGGTATTTGCCTGTTTCGTAGATTTCGAAAGAGCGTTCGATAGAGTGAATTGGGAAAACTAATGAGTATATTGCACAAAATAGGAATACATTGGAGGGAAAGGAGGCAGGAAAAGTGGAAGAAGGGGGTATTGAACGGCAGCGGGATGTTGAAGACTGTGATAGAGGGGAGAATGTTAGGCAAACGAGGAAAGGGAAGGAACAGGATAGGGATGTTGGACGGGATGAAGGGAGGAAGAAAGTACTCAGAGCTGAAGAGGGGCCTGATGTAGAGTAGGATGTGTTGTGTTTTCCTAGGGGTCACAATTATTTAATTAGTAATTATGTCCATCCAAAAACCATCTTAACCGGTAGATTACCTAATAAATAATATTCACAGACAAAATTAAGATGGGAATTCTGTCAAACGATGCTGAATGAATGACTATTAATTATAAAGAAAGGTGGAATGCCTACCATTGCCTAATGGGAACCATATCCAGGGATCGTATCCGGTTGGGCATAGATTGTTGCGCAATGCCACTCCTCTTTAGTTGACATGGTTTTCCTTTGAAGGCAATGAATGATTAGACACTTGATTTTGAAAGAAAAAATGGAAAAAATGAGGATTATTTGGCCACCATTTTTCTATCAATAACGCGATGGACTGGGGAATAGTAAATTAAGATTTTCACTATAATTCCAGGAGAGAAGTTGTGCACCTAAAATAAATGACAATTGAGCATTAAATATCTACTCAACAGATTGCATAAATATTCATAAAAATGGTGTAAAGCGATCCAATTCATGAAAAATATCATCGTGGAGGGATACAAAAATGTACCTCCAATCGTACCTACAAGTAAACGACACGGTAACTTACAGCCACGCACAAAAGTGTTCGGACAAAATATGGTTGTTACTCTCCGCATTCCATGCTGGGGAACTCGAGCAGAGAGTGCGGAACCGGTGACGATTCCCCAAGAGTGAGTGGCCAGTAAGGCCGGAACCGGAGGAGGGGCGGGCAAGACGCGCCCTTGGCCCGTACGTAAAACAAAGAAATAAAAGTCGAGCGGCAATCGCATTAAGGAGTTGACGGGCGAATGCCCGGGCGAAGGCGGACAAAGGGGGCCTTCCTCTGCCCCCCCCTCCCCCCGTGGGCCCCCGGGACAAAAGGGGGCGGGCGGCGCAGAGGAATGCGACGCCAGAGGACCACTCGGAGTGACAGTGGCGGGAGGGCGGAGGGTCGTGGCGATGCCAAATTCGGTGCGGCGACGAACGGAGTGACAGCGATGCCAGGGTCCCGCTTCTCAATGCCAATTTACGAGTGCCTGTAATATGTATGCAAGGAGTCCGGTGATGCCAAAAAATATTGCCGAAACATTCCTTACCTGCATACATTACACAAAAGGAGAATCATTAAGTTTCATACTACAATTGTAACTGTTAACAGTGTATCAGCAAATTCGTAGTTTTGTGGCAAATACCCAAATTGGATGTGTGTTGTGAGGCCCCATTGGCCCACACAAGAGGTTGAGTCCCAACACAGCGATTTCTCTCGCCTCGATTGTCAATTTGAAAGACCATGGGTTTCCAAACGTTCAAAACCATTGTCAATATAATTACGGCATTAGTGGAACTAAAAGGACTCCAATTGGAGTACGGAGTCTTTGACTTAGTACATCTGTGAACTTAAACCCCGAGGATATTATACCTTTATCAAGGAAGAGAGGGGATCCCTCACTTCCTTGATAAAGGTTGGCAACGACCACCGTAAATTCGAAAATTAGTGAGTCTCTTTTTGTGTCTTTGTCTCTGTCCACTAGTGCTGAGTGTTATATATATATGTAGTATGTATACTACGATTGTACGGAAAAACTCACACGAGCGGCACAATAATGGGCTGACACAATAAAGAATAGAATAGCAACATTTAAAAGGACACTCGCACGTTAAATTGTTCGAGCTTTCGGCCAGAGGCCTTTTTCAATTGAGAAAAAATTGAGAACGCCGCCAGTTGTGAAGTGAGGGCAGTGATTAAATTCCTCAATGCAAGAAACGTTCGCCCATGTGATATTCATCGCCAATTAAAGGAGGTGTATGGAGACAATGTAATGGACGAGTCGTCTGTTCGGCGGTGGTGTCGCAACTTCAACATGGGGAGGGGGAACACACACGACGATGAGCGTTCGGAGAGACCGTCTGTCATTACAGACCAACTGGTGAGCTCAGTTGACGAATTCGTGAGGAACGATCGGCGCGTCACAATTGATGACATCTGTGAGCATTTTCCCAATGTTTCTCGAACAATTGTTCATGAAATTGTTAAACACCATCTGCATTATGCAAAAATTTGTGCAAGATGGGTCCCTCGCGTATCTCAATGAGCTGGCGGCGAAGGACTATGCAGCAGGAATACAGAAACTTGTCACACATTATGACAAATGCCTTAATTTGCTTGGAGATTATGTTGAGAAGTAGTTTAAAGTATCCTCTTTCAAATAAAATTTTTTGTTTGTTAATATTTACTTTTGTCTTTTTATTTCACGAACGGGTACTACTTTCCGGATGACCCTCTTACTATATACCTCTACTATATATATGTAACTTATTAACAAAGAAAAGTTTCCAAATATAATAATCTTATAAGTATATTTAAGTAACTAGTCTCTTGCTATATTAATACTCGATAGATTCGTTGATGTACCTATTGAACAACATTTTTCCCGCTAAATATGGTATTTCTTTGGAAACTAAAATTTTGGCCAACAACTTCGAGTTCATGAATATTAGACAGCAGAAAAGTACTTAATAAACTGAAACATCAAAAAGAATAATTGAAGAATTTTGATTCTCCTATTTAAATAAAATTATATGAAATTTGATATTTAAGTGACATATACTATACGTTTTAAGTGGCAAATACCATAAAACTTCTAGAGTTAAAAAAAATTAAGTTCGATGCAAAGAGTGACTGCAGTGCACGAATTTGGTTTAGGCGCGACTTCTACGAGAAATAGTAATGACCCAAAAGGTCTCCCATTATTCATTCCATGCGAGCAACTTCTATCATGAACGTGCGTTATAAAGGCTATACGAATTCGGCGCATCCATTTTCATTGCCACCTCAAACGGAACGCAAAACATTGCGACGCTCTCTGTGCGCCGCAGCGCCAAGTGTAATCATCGCACGGCGTCCCTTCTCTCCCCTCCCTCGGCCTCCCTCCCTCCGCCCTTCCCTCCCCACCCGACGCAGACTTGCCGCAAGGTAACAACGTTATAAAAAACCCAAAAAGGAGGACCGAAGCGCCGAAACACAGACACGCAACACTCAGCAGACGCACAGAGGACAAGGGAGCACTCCCTAGAGCAGGGGCGGCGTCGTCGGGACGCCTCCCTCTTCTCCAATTCAGGGCCGGCGCCGCTTTTGCCTTGGTTGCGGGGGCGGAGTGGAGGTAGGAGAGGGGGGGAGGAAGGACTCTCCCGCGCCCTTCTTCTTTCGTCCGGGAAAATAAAAGAAGTGCGTCATGGCGTGGAAGAGGACGGCGGTCGGTCCAGACGCCACCGCCGTCCCTCCCCCGCCTCTCATTTGCACTTTTGATTCAGGGGCACTCCCAGAGGGCGGTTTCGTGCGGGCGTGACCTTAATGGGAAGGAAACTTACGACGGATTAAATCTGAACTGCACTGGTGGCTCTAAATTCAATGATGTCGGGAGAGAGACACTGGTTTTGCAACCATTGTAATTAATTTCGGATTTCCGTGGCGTGGATTGACACCCCCTCCGTCCATTTCGCGTTCTCCCACGGGACGCACGTGGAGGGGAAGCGTGAGGGTTTCCTTCCGCACCGCATTGATTTCAAATCCTGTCACCTTGGAGTTAGTTCTCTTTTTCGACACAAAAATCTCGCCTGCGCGCAAATTTTCCATCTGCACTTCCACGTTTCAAAGTTACTTCGCGACATATACGGTGGCAAAACTTGGGAAATACTCCTGCACCTGTTAAGTTACTTCTCTTTGAGATAACTGTTGCTCCAGTCATGAGTTAAGACGAATTTGAGGCTTCCTTCTATCTCTCATTAACAGGTTGACGAGTATGTACCACTCGGTTATTCAAAGTTTTCACCAGCATAATTTTACCATCGAGCTGTTTCTTTGATTTTTTGAGCATTCACACAATGATAACGACATTCAGAAATCCGATGAAATTTGTTGTTTGAAATGAAGTGTATTCCTACGTCATTTTTGCAAAATTAGTTTGAAATATTTTGGTAGATTTTTCCATTTAAAATAATCAATTCATCAACATAAAGCCTCGAGTTTCAAATCGGGTAGGAGTGCTTTGTCGACTTGGGTGATTTTTTCCTTGGCATATTTTCTAAAGCGACCGCGTACACCGATACAGAGTTACTGTAGTTACAGAGAGAATAACGATCTACAGAAGCATTTTGCAGCCAAAAAACTAAAGTTGTATGAATTGCATGGCAACTGAACATTTATTTATTGAGTGATCGGAGGTGAAAATATCTCATAGAAATGTACCAAATTTTCACTCTGAATGTGTAGCGTTAATAAGGTCAGAGTCGTAATAATCAGACCAATTTTCGCAACCCATAAAATACGAAAAGATATTACATGGTATTTTTGCAATGCTGGTTTCGAAGGTTCTTGCCAGGAATCTCATCGTACTTCAAAATCACAACAACTTCAATTAGTACTTAGAATTCTGCTCTATAGAAAAAGTAAAGCTTGCTCCCGCAGTGCATAAATGCCACCGTTCAAGATGAAGGCGATGAGGATGAGCGCAGAAATAACAACATTGCGAGAAGGAATCGATATCATGCAATGGAATCAATAACTCATCTCGTCGTGCCTAAGTGATTGGGACAGCAATATTTTCTTCATCAATTCAAGGCACTAGAGACAAATTTTCGTTACGGAACATACAAGAATTTGTAGCTGAGTCACAAGGGGAGCCCTTCATAAAACTGCGGGCACTGGAACAATCCACCCATGGGAATCAAACATGGATGGCACTGGTTACTTCCAACCTTTGCCCACACATGCTGGAAGTTTTAGTTGAAATCCAACACGGCGAGTCCGATTCGACGCCCTAACTTTTTTCCCTCAGCCTTCGCTCGCATTATCCTGAGCCAATATTTCTGCCAAATTCACACGCACCACAGTTTCCGGGCGTGCACAATGGGGTGCGCAAGCATTAACACGGAGTGCGTCCCCGAGTGACGGAAATAAAGAAGGGAATGCGCGGAGAGGGAATGCGGGGCGTGGGAAAGGGATGATGCCGGAAGCCTTTGGAAGAGAGCGGATAAGGCATAAGATTTGGAAGGAGCGGAAGAACGGAGGAGAGGTGGGCTTGGACGGCGGGAGGGGGATGAAAGTTGGGGGTTACGGATATTGGGGGAAGGGCTTTTCCGGCGGGGCCATTAGCTGTCGCCTTGCTTCAGCGCAACGGAGCGGCGAAGGGAAAGGGATGAGGGCATACGCAAAGGGCCGATGGGGGGGGAGGGTGGGGGGAGAGAAGGAGAGGCATGAAGAAAACGATGGGAACTTCTTTAAAACCCTGACTTCCACGGTCTTCACCCACCCACACGCCCCTTTCCTCTTCCCGCGGATTTTTATTCTTACCAGTGCTGCGGTAACACGGGTTGATGATCTAGGTAAGCACAGGAATTTAATGAATAGCTTTATTTCATCCAGTAACAGAACAAAATAACTAAAACCAAGGGTTATGCATGCATGTCGGGGTAGAACTAACGTGATACTAATTTCTGCGGTGTAAGAAACTCAACGCTCAGGTTAGGGAGGCCAATTCCATATCCCCTTTATACCGTTTACAGATTTAAAAGAAGGTCTAGCGCCCGAAATATGCACACAGTTTGAGTGAAGCCGAGGTTTCCCCGAGTTAGTAGTATTTGAAGCCGGGTTATCGGTTCTTGGGCTGAAATTGAGCTCCGCCCAATTGGTACTTTATCCTGATGTTCGTCGAGACCATTCATCTACATCAATAGCCTGCAAGCCACCAAAAATGTGTGTGGCAGGGGGTGCAGCACCAGGAGGAAAGGGTAATGGATGAGGGGGTTAGGGTTTTTCTAATGGATGGGGAAAGTTAAGGGGAACCTGCGAAAAAAATATATAAATATAATCTTATAACCATGCGCAGTCGCTACCTTGTAGGTTAATACTTATTATGTCGAGCCGGCTCCTGGGGGACTTCTATTACAAGCGATCTGGTCTCTTATTGTTCTTGGCAAAAATGATCATTTAAACCTGTCTGTCTTGCAGTCAATCTCTCTAATCTTATATTCGTGATCCCTCCGCCCGTAATACGTTGGGGTTCGTATTATGTTCTTGATGTCATCGGAAAAGGACCCATCTTTAAATGTTTTTAATAAGTTTAACCTATATTGTAAACGCCGCTGTGTAAGGGAATCCCAGCCCAAATTTCCTAGCAAAGTAGTTACGCTACTGCGTTGGTCATATCAATTTTTGACAAATCTAGCCCCCCTCCGCTGAACTCGATCCAATTCCAAAATCAAATCTATATCTTGAGGATCCCATATACTGGCAGCATACTCTAGGTGGGGCCTGACTAGGGCAAGAAAACATCGCTCCTTCACTTTTTCGTTACATTTACCCAGCACTCTATTTACGAATCCCAATTTTTTATTAGCTCGTATGTGCTTTCCCCAGGACAGATCGTGAGTAATTGTTACACTCAAGTATTTAAAGGAATCTACCCCCGCGATTTCTGTTTGTATCACTTTGTAACTAAATGGGGGGGTGTTACTCTTTTCTAACCATTATGGTGGTCTCGATGGTCATGGATGAATTGATAGCGACAGTTTCAGGGAGCCGATTATTTTGAGCGTTTCATAAAAGATGGTTTTTGATTCGTTTTTGATGATATAATTCGAGCACTTTCTGATGGTGAATGACCAGAGAGAACGAGTACAGAAAGAGAAAACTACAGGGTACGTACAATAAGTATCGTGACTGGTTCGCTGTAGCCTCAACGGAGCGGTGGATGGGGGTCCTGCCGGTCACCTCGGTAGTGGGGTCCCCTAACACTCAGGCGCACTTTAGTTCAGTCGCCTCCGGGCACGCGTTGAGACAGGAGGTGGATATTTGTGACGTGTGATTGTTTGTGGTGTCGTCGCACCAGTATGGAGCGCACCGTCGAGCAACGCTACGCTGTGGAGTTTTGCGTTAAACTCGGGAAATCCGCGTCGGAGACCCTTGAACTCATTAAACAGGCTTTTGGGGATGATGCCTTAAGCCGCAAAAGATTTTTTGAGTGGCACAAAATGTTTAAGGAAGGCCGGGATCTCGTCGAAGATGAGCACCACGTCGGATGCCCGACGACCGCGTGAACCGATGCTCAGGTGGCCAAGGTGAAAACAGTTTTGGACTCTGACAGGCGTTTAACCATCGCCCTTATCAGTGAAGAGACCGGCCTTTCAGTCGGAACCGTCCACAACATTGTAACAGAGGATCTTGCGATGAGGAAAGTGTGCGAGAAGCTAGTGCCGAAAGTCTTGAGCGAGGAACAAAAACTGTCTACGAGAGACGTTTACCAACCCCCTAACTACTCGGAGAATTCTGCCAAGTTCTTGGAGGCCAGTCGCAAAATATATGTGCTTAAAATCGCAATACGCATTTTGCTATCTTCAATTTGCATAACTCTCTCTCTTCCTCTACCTCTCTCTCTCTCTATCCCGCCCATAGCTCAGTTTTTTTCTGTCCTCAACACAAGGTAGCCGGAATCGTCATTTTTCACTCGAAGATAGACTAGGACTAGGTGTGTAGAATAAGGGAGGAGGCCCGAAAAAGTTGGCAAGTTAATAATTTTTGACAATTAACGCCTTCTAGGGAGTTTGGCTTGAGCCAAAAGTAGTGAAATGATTAAGAATAGCGTTCGTTACTTCGACGGATATAAAAAAGAGAGCGTTTCATTCATTAATGAAGTTTAAAATTCAGATACGGTTACTCGAGCTGTAGTCTGCAAACGTTCGCTCGCTTGAAATGAATGGCTCTCCGAGAATCCCGGCCTTGACTTTTCCTTTCAATTTCCCAAAAGGTATTTAATACAGCCAGTATCCCCTGCCATTTGTGAGCAGAGCTCTTACCCTGCTTTCCACCTCCCTCCTTAAAGGTGTAATCTCTCCCAAGCATAGGCTTGACCAATCTATCGTACTTTACAACGTGCCCCTTGATGTTCTCCTCCATTTTCTTAAAACTCATCCCTCCATCAGAGCACATTTCTCCACATCAATGTCCTCCACACACAAATCAACTCCTGATTAAAGATGTGTAAAGTCAAATCTCGTCATTAATCCACCTGTCGGGACCGAGCAAGAGTGGCATGGTAGCGAGAGTGGCATAGTAACGAGGATTTGTAAAACGGCTTTATTTTCTCAAGTTTCCCATCAGTCCAATGCTCTCAACAATCGTCGGCTGGCACTTCTTCTTTTGGTGGATCTCGTGCGTCTCTTTGTCTAGCCGATCGTACGCTTGCATCACACCATGATTCCCGCTTCTCTGTCGCATGAACCTCCGGACGCTGCACCAAGCGCGCTGGGCTTCCTCGAACGGAACGATTTGCCTCCTCGACAGTCATCTCGTCATCTTCGCTTTCCACCGGCTCCGAACTGCACAGCATCTCCTCCGCCATCTCCTCCAGCGTGAAAGACCCACCAGGCGCTCGCCGGCTTGGAGAAAGTCAGACAGCTCGGTCTTCCCGTCCTCGTGCATCTTTTCCTCGGCAGGCAGAACTTCCCAGATCTCGAGTAACTCTGCATCCGGTGTCTCAGTTTGGATCTCCTCTTCAATGAACTTGGAATTCATAAAACAATTCCTGATCGTCGACTTGCCGGCCTGGTCCCCAGCACGCCGGGCGACTAGCAGATCGTCGAACAACGTGAACTTGAACTCCTTTCCCTCATCCATGGCCTCAAGCCGGTGGCATAGCAGGAGCTTCATGTAGTGGCACTTGAGGTTCCCTATGATTCCTTGATCCATTGGTTGCGAATTGGCTCTCGTTTTGGGTGGGCAGAAGACCAGTTGGATGTTGTTCAGCTGGAGATTTCTACTATTTTCTTGGCAGTCCCCTCAAGTTTATTCCATCCACGGACATCTTCCATTACCATCCTAAATGCATCTTAGAAGTTTCCCTTTCCCATGCACTTCTTTCAACTGCAGCCTTCATCCAATTGATCTCCATTATCTATTTTATTCTTTCATTGGCCATTCAGTAAGATTTCTTCTTTATTCTCGAAACGTTTAAATTTCCTCCAGTCGTCCATCAAAGTCATTATGATGTGCTGGTTAATTGTGATTTCCTGGAATTCCTTTGAATTTTAATCTCCTTTTTAACTTTCACCACGAAATATACAGTAAAAAACAAATTGTGCTTCAAGATGTCCCATTCCCGTTCAATTTAAATTCCAAACATATTCACAGTTTATTGGTTTGCTGAGACTATTGCATTTTTCCCTACAGAAACGATTATCTTTAAGGCGGTATTTCATCGAGAAAAAATATCACGTTAAAATGCACCTGAACCCGAGCTCAGTAAAAAATAATGCAAGCCTATTATATCATCAGCATTATTATTATTAGGTAATCTACCGGCTAAGGTAGGTTTATGGATGGTCACAGCTACTAAATAAAACATTTTGCGACTCCTAACAAAACACAAAATCCAGCATTCTACTCTATAACAGGTCCCTTTTAATCTCTGAGTACTTTCTTCCTCCCTTCATCCCGTCAAACATCCCTATCCTGTTCCTTCCCTTTCCTCGTTTGCCTAACATTCTCCCCTCTATTACAGTCTTCAACATCCCAATGCCGGTCAAAACCCCCTTCATCCACTCTTTCTGCTCCACTTTCATTCCTACCTCCAGTTCTTCCCATGCCTCTTTGATCATTTCCTCATCATACAGGTTGAACAGTAACGGTGATAATGGGCAACCCTGCCTTACACCTCTTCCTAACACTGCCCATGCGGACTCCCCGTTTCCCACCCGCACCTGAGCCTAATTCTTTTCTATTTGTGTTATATTGTGTCAGCCCATTATAATATATATATATATATATATATATATATATATATATATATATATATATATATATATATATATATATATATATATTATAATGGGCTTTAATTGTGCGCACGTACACGCACAAACTTAAAAACAATACCTTCAATCAATGGGCGTTCATTATCTTCCTTTTTTATCACTCAGAGAAACACTCAGTTTAATTATGATTGAAAGTGAAGTTCGAGAGGCAGTTCACCTTTTCGTTAGGACACGTTTCAACCTTTCATTGAGCGAATTATTTTCGGAATTTGCCGAAACCACGCCCGGCGCATCCCTCCATACACCGGAAATACATTTTTTTTAATGCTCCTCCCGTTTCATATTAACCTAATGAAGGCCGTTTTGACGAATTCCTCTCTTCCGGGTAAACTCCTTCAGGTGTCGTTTGCTCCGGCCGACTCTCTTTCCCCCGCCCGTTCCCTTCACACCATGGAGGAATCCCTGTGGAAATTCCACCCCCCGCCCTCTTAAACCCACCCTCCCCGAGTCCGTCCTCCGCCCGACCCCCTTCGTGCCCGAGGTCCTCGCCGCGGTTCCATCGTTCTGATGAGTAATTGGAAGGCGGCCGTGAGATTGGCTCGCTTCGTCAACACTCCCCCCCCCTCTTTTTTCCTGCCATTCCCTCCGCCCCTCACTCCTCCCTTCGCCCCCTCTTGCATATCTCCTAACCCCCCTCCACGCCCCTTTCTCCTCATGGAAATGAACTGGAAAATGAAAAAGTGCGGGGTATCGGGAAGGAGACAGGATTAGGATGGAGTCCATGAGGGCGGGAGTTGGGATGGCGGTATTCACGGACGGTGGGCGAGCGGGGACCCACCATAATTTAAACTGTCGTCGCATCGCTTTGAACGCAATGAGCGGGGGTGGGGGTGCAATTGTACAAGAATGCCAATTCAATGTCGGGAGAGGTGAAGGCGAGAGTTTTGTTTGTGGTGGTTGCTTGAAATTGCCGTGCAGCATTTTCTTTATGCCTTTGAGGTCTGGCAGCGGACTTAAGTGGTGTGAATGACCAGTAAGAAAATCATAATAAATATTATATACAATGATTGCGAGCATTAATAGAAAGATCTATTGTAAAGAATGAGTTGACAATAAATACCAAATTCATTGCATTAACATCGATTGTGTGGGAAAAGATTAATCGGAAGACTTGGAGGAAGATGAGGACAACCATAAATAAGATCCGTGACCGACGTAATTTAACGCACGAAAGGACAACGTTTATCGAAATTTTTAAAAACAAATATCACCATATTTTTGTTATAATGTTCCAATAATATCAGTTCAACTTCATTTGTCTTGTTTTGGAGGTAGTTGAATAGGTCACCATTTGAAATTACGAGATAAAATAATATTGTTGGCACCAATGGAAACCAATTTAATGGTTCTTAGAAACTGCTGGAGATGCCCCGACAGTAACTTTTAATGAAGTCATCCGCTGAGGGTGCATTACAAGCCAACAATTTCATCCCGGTCAGGGCGAATGGGTTTTGCACCCTTAAATTGTTGCATTGCGATGTAAAGGTGCTATCAAAATCACAGCTACCGGCAAAAATATTTCAAAATAAGAAGCCCATTGACAACGTTCATTGTTAATCTGATTGTTTGACTTTTTTATTTCTTTGATATCCCTGAAATGTAATTTAACTATTATCAGTGGTAGCTTAGTTTAGAATAAAATTAAAAATCGTTTAATATTGGTGAAAATTCGATGAAAATAATCTTCTACCTATTTTCTCTACCTGTGATGTATTTTCATTTGAGTCTCACTAATTGGTGGGGGTAATATTTCGAAAATTTGAATATATAATTAAGCAACTAGTGTTGTCATAGCGTAACGATTTTTTCACCTAGTGATTAGCATTAATTTCTTCTATCATGTCTCTCCTCGGGCTATAAAGTGACTTACTTACATTTTCGGCAAATGGCGACTTTCTGTGGGTGCCCTGCATCACCTCTTTCCTTTGATTCCCGCAATCACCACTCTTTCGAACACAGAAGATTTCTCTAAATGAGCCCCGTTAGCGCGTGGTTTAGTGTCTCGTTCCTGTCTCTTTGTCTTTGTTCGCAGTTGCTAACTTGATATAAGAGTGCATTATTTTTAACATCTGATAGAATTCCACATAAGTTATATATATATATATATATATATATATATATATATATATATATATATATATATACACATATATATATACACATATATATATATATATACATATATACATATATATACATATATATATATGTATATTATATATATATATATATATATATAGTAATGAGAAATTATTGCAAATATATGTTATGGATTCTGAAATTTTAGCGTGAGGTGGAGTTTGAAAACCGACGAAACTATGGCATTACGCTCAAGGTTATAGAGAGGAGTATTGGAGGTCGATTTTAAATTTAAATTGTCAGATATTGTGCCAAACAAGAGGTGCTGTAGCTCTCACATTCGCGAACAACTTTGCCATTTTCTCTCAATGAATAGGAATCCAAATGATATATCTCACGAACTCTCTTTAGTGTCTGCTATTCGTTTTGAGGAACCAATGTTGTTATATATCCGAAATGCCAGTGGAAGAAAAAACGGGTAATCGATACAAGAAAGTAGATTCGGGAAATCCAAAGAAATGAATCCACTGGTGCATAGGCTTCCTGAAAGTTGGAGAGAAATAAGGTGATAAAGGAATGAGGATTGCCTGGTGCGATGGAGGGAATAGAAAGAGGAGTCGAAGGGAGAACAAAAGAAGAGATAAAGTGGAGGGGGGAGCGATATGAAATATGCGGAGGCGGGGGGGGGAGAATGGCGTGAGATCGAGACGTCGTGGGCGGCTGGGAGAGAATTGAAGGGGGCAGAAGAGTAGTGTGGGTCGGAAGAATTACCGAGCGAAAACAACCGCCGTCGGGGAGCCAGCAGCACCGCCGGGGGGCGGGGGGGGGGCGTTTTTGGGGGCGGAGGGGCTTGTTTTTAACGTGAAAAGGGAGTCCCGCCTTTGATGCTCTAGGAAGGAGGAGTGGAAGAGGGATGTATCTGGCAGGGAGGAAGAGTTTGGGAGACGGAAGAAGTTTAGCGGGGAATAAGGAAGAATAAAAAGACGTCGCCAGTCACTTCCTTAAGAGGCAAAAAGCGGAGTTTTATGTCGAGTCACTTTCGCACTTAGGCTGCCCGGATCACCGAGAGAGGAGAATTTATTTGGCAGTTTTTTTCCAAAGGTTCTTCTTTACTACCAAATGTGATTCATTAATGGAAAGGGTGGAACAATTGATATTTGCCCCTTATATGGTGACAAGTTAGTTTGGAATGTTGGGGTGGATTTCCATTGTTTGAGTGTTTTAGCAGATACAAGTTGGCGCATTCTTGATAATTTAGAAGTGATTTTTGAAATAACATTATTTTTTTAAGTTGATTATAGTAAATTGTCGCTATACCTTGTGAAATACCGAAACATTAATAATATGGGAAACCTTGCAACCAACATTTGTCAGCGTGTACCGTGCGGGGAGCTTCATAAATGTTGGTGGTTATCGCAGAGTGAGTACTTTAGGCATAACCCATTGTTTGAATTATTGGTGAGGTTACTAAAATAATCAAGTTTCATAGATCTGATGAATTGAGTTTACTTTCTTCACCGGTGGGAAATACACGATCAGAGGAGAATAGTTAAGAATATCAGAAGCGATTCAGAAGTTCATCGCTCCTGAATAAGTAAGAAAATAAAAGGAATTTACTATACTTATCCCTGTTGAGAAGTGCTTCGATGAGTGCGCGAAGAATAAGGGACTAAATGGGGGTCATAAGAATTAGCAACCGAATGGGGGTGACAAGAATAAGGAGCTGAATAGACGCGACCAGAGCACCAACGGCTTACCGAGTAATAGTGTCAGTCACACGTAATGTAGGGGTGAAGAATGCCAGAGGAAGGTCAAGGATGAATGACGGTAAGGCAAGGAAACATGAGGTCACATGAAGACTGACAGTTTGAATTCAGGTATTAAAAAATCTTCGGATGGATTAGCATGCGGTAAGTTATCGCATTGTAATGATTTATTTAAGATCTGATTCGAAATGATCTAACCCTTGGCATGGAGGTGGTAAATTACTTCAGGGGAGCTTTTTCTGATGAAAGTCATTGCACTCGGCGGGACGGCACAGAAGGAATCTATAAGACCGCTCTATAAGACATCCTCGAGGTTCGAAATCATTCACGAATGCAAATTTTAAATTTCATCACCAACTAGTACGCAGTAATTTCCTACTCATGAATAACGACCGCAAAATATTTCTTTCCGAAGAATAGATTTCTCATCTAGTCTAGAAGAAATTTGATGGATCTTCTTCCGAAATCATAATAGGCCATCGATCTGAGTAGCGCTTAGGAATAATGGGTGGCGATAATATACAGGGAGGTCAATTTAGCGCAAGTAGAGAGTCAAACATGCTCGTAATTTTCAAGAATCACATTTTACTGGTCGTAGGCATTTTAAAATGAGTCTTGCGATCAACTTCTATCCAAATAAGGACAAATGCAACCCGGCAATGACGTATGAAAAAGAGAAAAGTTCTAATGTTGCTGCATAGGTCGAGAAAGTGTATCTGATTAAAAATCGTTCGTGAAACCACTGCTGGAGAATATTTAACTCGAATGCCAACATTTGAAATTATTTTTCATGCATTTTGCCAAACCATTATTGGTGTTTTCAACATTTTCATGACCATACTAATTTTTTACATTTATCGACAAAAATTGTAAGCTTAGAAGTTTTCAATCTATGGTAATCCACGAAAATAACTGTCTCTGTGAATGTTCTCGCATCTCCTCATGCCATACGTCGTTTCTACTAATAATTTGATATTGGTCTCTCGTTGGGCTTACTCGTACGATTTTTGGGTTCTGTAACCATTTGCCTAAATAATGGAAAAAGAAAATTACTAAAAGACTCCCGTTTAGCATACGAGCGTGAATTCGTTTTCACCCTATCTTTGCAATCCCATGAGTTTCACTCCCGCCCTTAATGCTTTTATCAGTCCCTCTTTTTGGAGCCATCCCATATTTATCAGTTTAAATCAACCTCAATGCAATTATAGTTTTCCACATGATATTCTCATATCCTTTCTACTTTTTTCTGCTCTGCTTTAAATATTTAGGAAAATTGGAGTGGGTAACGGTTTTTTAAACAAAGCCTTTCACAGCGGAGGACATTTCTTCCCTTCCCCACCAGGACTCGAACTCAGGCCGCTCTAGTCAGGTTTAGGTTTCTAGGGTTTAGAAATTTGCATAGCCATCTTCATTAATCCTAGATCGGTAAACCGACCTTATGGTCGATTACTGGTGTTTATGGTTTTATTGACTTAAAGTAAAATGTTCAAGAAAATGTTTAGTTGCTTAAATGGAACAATTCCTCATGGATCATGTAATGATCCGAGCAAAATATTCTCAATAATTCACGCGCTCAGATGTAGCACTGAATGCTTGCTGTCTTTAAGCTCCTTTTGTCATGGAGACTGAAGATAACGTTAGTTTTGCCCTTTAAAGGAATAAACCCCTTAAAATTTACCCGTCCTTACCGCACCTGAGTCATTTTGACTTGTTCGGAGGGTTTTTCGGGTTTCCCCTCCGCCACGGGCAAATGCCAGGTCAATGCCACCCCGAAGAACAACATTCTCGCTCGTTTTTTTGGTTCTTTCCGCGAAAGCTGACTCGTAGTCAGAATTCCACAGTTTTCGCTCTGTACCCTGAAGAGGCATGTTGCCTATAATGTATAATTCCTAGTTCGGTTTACTGTTATCTCTCTACCATTGTTATTTTATATATTTGTTACTATTTGCACAACTACTTGGAAAAATAAACACTATTATACACACATATACTGCTATATATATATATATATATATATATATATATATATATATATATATATATATATATATATATATATATATATATATATATATATATATATATAGCAGAAGCTCAAAGTGAGGCCATCATCGATGCTTAGCTGATGCTAAACTCACGTTTGGCCGGATCCAAGGGGTTAGGTGCCAGCAGTTGCCGCTAAGTTCTTCCGAGTACGAAGGGACGGGGGAATCAACTCATTTTCTCCCGAGAGACAAGAGTGTTTGATCTCTCCCTGAGGACGAACACTTCGCTCCCGAAGACCGTCTCCCGCAGGTTGGCGCGAGGGGGTAAGTGCCGACGGAGACTAGCGTGCGACTCCGCCTCGTACGCCCCTTGGAAGAAGAGCTCATTGTAATCCCGCCTCTTCCCCAACTGCTCCCAGGCCAGCTTTCTCCCTTTCTTCCTACTCCAACATAAGAACAGAGTGCCCAAATTCGATTTTTCAATTCCCAAGAACAAGATTGATTCTCTGGAAGAGGTTTCTTCAGAAAATTTGCAGCGTGCACGGTCGGCTTTGCAAGCATATCCATAAATTGTTCGCGTCTTTTTCCAACCTAATTGTTCCGTCACATTTGTTCCATCTAATTATACTAGCTTCGCTATCGCTCCATTAGAAAAGAGTTTTATCAAAGGATACCATTTTGATTTCGGATTCAAAAAAGTTCAGTTTAATGAGATATGAATGGTTTGATTTCTATTTTATCATTAATAACGTCAAAAATGTTTTAAATACTCTTACATATGCGTGAAAATGACAAGCCAGAAGGCAGTTTTATGAGAGGGTAGTTTTTATTACTTGGGTAGTTCATTCACTTCCTCATTCGACTCCACATCAGGTATTTTTCGCCATTTACAGGCAGATGTCAATGAGGAATCGTCAATATATATATTTCATCTAATGAACGTCAATCATAATGGGAATACTGATACCTTCCCCTTTCTAGAATGAAAATAATACTTTTTATCCTCTTATAATATCGAGCAATTTTTCAATTTTTGTTTCGTCCTATTTTTCATTCTTCTTCAAATCAGGTTCGCTGACGAATTTCGTCACTCTTTTCCCACCATTAAATGCTGAGTTGTTTCCCTCTTTCTTAATCTAACCGCGTTTTTCCAAAAAAATATGTCGGTATGTTTATCCGCTAGTATATAACACACGGTTCTCAACTATTCAAAGCGGCGTTTCATATTGAAATACTATGGAATCAATCCTATGCCTCTCCAGTTAGATTTATACTCGCCTTTCTATTCTTCTTTCACCAAAAGAATGCATATATTATTACTATAAGGTGCAATCCACTAAGATTAAAATTTCTGATCTTGGTGTAATCAAATATTGAGCTATTTTTAGAACTCTTCAGTTTACCTGATTATACCCTGCATTTCCCATTAAGTCTTGGCGTATGTTTCTGGTCTTATGAAGGTGTATTTGTAATTCGATTGCCTCGACTTCGTTCTTAAATACTTTACTTTAATGAGATTCTTGATGGAGATATAGCAACACTTGCGAATCACGACCATGTTAATAACACAATTATGTTGCAACAATTTCAGAATGTAAAAATCATTCGCCCAGTCAAGGCGAATGATTTTTACACTCTGAAATTGTTGCATTGAAATGCACATTAGCGGATGACTCCATTAAAAGTTACTGTTGCGGTATCTCCCGCAGTTTCTTTGGAGCACAATTATGTTCCGAAATCACTACATCGTAACGATTTCAGAGTGTGAAAATCATTCGCCTTGACCGCGAATTTGTTGGAATTTTTCCGAACTCACGTTGACCACTGCTAACCGTTTCCAATTCTCGCTTGCTAGTTTATATATATTCACATACAATGGAAGGCGTAGTTGCAGGGATGAACAAATTGCCTCGCTCCCGCTATTGGTCCCCGTCGAACCCTATTCATGTTTCATAACCCTCAATTATGCCATGCAATGAAAGCGATGCATTTAAAATACTGTTCTCAGATGGGCGCTAACTAAGAGCAATGATGCAATTCAAATCAACTCCTTCGCACGCCATGTGATATTTCCATCGCCACTTGAAATTTGCCAATTGCTAAGTCAATTCACAGCAAAAGTTTCCAATTTGTCCATTTCTCCTTTCTGGGTCATCAGAAAACGGGATAATATACGTTTACCTTTATAAAAAAGCATAAATAAGATTTCAGTTGCATGACAACTAGTGCAAGAAAATCTGCTCGAGCGAATCCACGTAAGGTAAATTTAAAATTAATCCAAAAACGTCGACATTTTATTTTCACAAAACGAAGTTAACGTGTGGACGCAAATTAGACACGCGCATCCAATTATTGGGATCATTTTGATTAGGAGACAATTATAAATTTAAATTCTCCTCGCAACGTTTTCACAATCACACCATAAACAGTTAAATGGAGAATAGTCCTTTCACAAGCCTTTAGGTCACAAGAATCGCTTATTTATGGGTAATTGCCAAATTATTTCAAGGTTTGCTAGTAACAATATAATTATTATTAATCCCAAAATATTTCATAGATAGTACGTAAATATGGATCATATCACCACCTAACAAGGATTTCTAAGCACTTGACTTCTCAAAATCAACAAACCACCTTTGATTTCAAGTTCACCGAGCGCTCCAGATCTTTCAACTTCTGAAATACTGGCATTCCAAATACAAATCTAAGAACGAAATTTTCCCATGCAGAACCTGTGGAAGAAAAAATGTCATATCGGTCAATGGCAAAGTATCTATTAATGAAAGTAATAGTATAATTTGTGTGAACCTAAATCACACATATTACCGTTGATATATTACCGTGATTCAGTAAAATAACCAATTAATTCACTTGGTTGGCTAGAAATAATAGCAATCAGTATATCGCAAGAGATATACTAATACATGAAGAAAAAATCGTCATTGAATGACAGTTTCCAGGTAGAGATACTTCCGTTTCCTTTGATGCAACAAAAAAAAGTTGGCAATACTGGCACAAGTCTCCGTCCTTTAAGGCCGACACCATCGGCGAGAGGCTTTGGCTCATCTTTGTCTAAATCTCGAAGAAGAACTTAAGGGAGCCCTTCTTCCTATATCGGATCGAATCGATCGAAGGGAGAGAAGAGCATCGATCCATGCGTTTCTCGATCCGATTCAACAACGCCGCCGTCTCGCAAATCCCCCCCGCCCTCCCCCGCTGCAACCCGGCGGAATCCGGCACATCCTTCGACACTGCCCCTCTCTCCGACGATGAGACAGCTTCCCTTCCCCCCCCCTCACCCCCTCGCGCCCGCGAACGCACACAAGCGCTCGCACGCACGCAAAGAGGTAGAGAGACGCCAAAGAGTGAGTGAGCGCTTTAACCCCCCCACCCCCACTCTCCATTTTCCACTTTTCCACTCTTTCCCAGTCGGAGCGAAACAATCTTTGCCACTTAGCACCGGCTCGCTCTCAATCGTCTCCCCATCCCCCTCCGCCTCCCCGCCGCCACTCCATCGAGGGGGGGCGGGAATGGGACGGCCACAATTTTGCCTCGTTTGGACTCCCCCCGCCCGGCCTTTTGCTTCAATCCAGGCCCGGGGCCATGCGCCCTCCGCCCCATTCCCTCTCTCCCTTCGCCCCCCTCCACTTCCATTGCACACGCCCCCTGGGCACCATCGCTCAAATGGGCCAGGAGGAGACCGCGAAATGAGAAAGGGAAACAGTGCGACAAACGATTTCATTTTTGCCCAGGCATTGGGATCAATGGGTCTCATCTCGCCCTTTGAAAAACCCCTTCCCGCAAAACCCACGGCTCAGGATATTTCCTCGGCGCCTCCCTCCGCCCCCCATCCCCCACCGACGCAACATCCTTATGCTTGGCACATTCCGGCAAGAGACTAAAAGGAATCCCTCCAAAAGGACGCCTCCTACGCATCTCATGCTGGTGCACTTGTTGCAACTGGCTGAAGCACTCGACCGAACATTGAGGGATCAGGGTTCGGCTCCCGGTCAAGGCGAATGATTTTTGCGCACTGAAGTTGCTGGATTTAAATGCACATAAGTGGCATTAAAAGTTACTGTGGCGGCATCTCCCGCAGTTTCTTTGAAATTCGCTTAAGAGGAGGTTCACCGCTTTAGGTAAAGAAAAACAATAATTGGAGGAAAAGAAGGGTGACAAGAGTCAGATGCCATTGCTACGATGAAATGGCGGAGGAGACAGCGCATGCGCCGAGCCATGCGGGACTCCGATGAGACGACGCGGATGGAAGCTGGGATATATAGTATTACGTAATTAATGTAGTGAGGACGTCTGATTGCTAGGTGTAATGCTGAGTGTGATCAATGTATAATCAAGTATTTACAGAAACACTTCAATATAGTGGGAAAAAGTTCCTTTGTTTGTACTGAAGCCGACAAGCACCAAACTTGGGCCTTTTGAACAGTTTCCTTACGATTTGGCAACAATGGCTGGAATACGCTGCGCGCCATCACCCGAAATTCAACCGAAAAACATCCCATCGGCAATGATCCGCTTTGAGTTTGGCAGCACCAATACGAGGGTCATCATTTGTCTCCAACCTAGTGGCAAAACTTTGCCGCGGATGTCAAGAAAGATCGTGACGCCACGCGGGATACTTAGAACTCCTTTTGAAGCATCAAAACACCATTAAAATGAAGAAATCTCGCTCTTTTTTTCCGCAATCAAAATGCTCTCGTGGAGTCGAAACTTCGCCATTTGAAGTTACGATTATAGGCTGGACAAAGGACTATTTTGATATGATTAAACAGCTATGTGACAGCTATGAATTCCCTACCTAGTTCTTTCTTCAAGGGTCAATTGCTGTCAGCGATAAAGTTTGAATGTCCATGCCCAGGGGCACTCCTGGCAACGCCTCATCAGGTTGTTTGGGCCCACCAGGGGGGATGCACGCGTGGAAGCACGCCCGGCGCATGGCCAGTCCAGGGGCGGAGGGGAGAGGGGGTGACGGGGGAGGGGAGAGAGAGAGGTGTGGGCGCATCCCTTTTGATCGGAAACAAGGTTTCTTTTGTTCTCTCCGAGCGGGGTTTGTGGAGTCGGCGATAAGGAAAGGGCGTCGTCGGCGGGTCGAGCGTCGCCCGCGGGCAGACCAGAATGGCCAAGGGGAAGGGACGGAAGGGGGTGGGGATCCCGAATTCGGGAAGGGGGCGAAAAGAAAGGGAACGGAGGGGAGAGAGGTGGTGCGGAGAGAGAGCGAAATGGGGGGGTGGGGTGCGTTTTGGTGGAGGAGGGAATGGCGCCAGAGAGCAGTCATAACGAGGGAATGAGAAAGCGACGGAGAATAATTAGATATGGTGTGCTATGGCTACGAACGCATGGAGTCATAGGGTATGAGAAACCCTTTCAAAAGCGCCAAGCAAATATCTTGTAAATCAAGCATTCAAAAGAGATGAGGGAGACATAGGATACAACTCGGCCTATAGTAGCCCAATAAAGCAGAATTGATAATTTCATATCTCGAGTGAACATTTCAATGCTATCCGAATGAAAAGGCGTAGACATTAGAAATCTAATGAGCATTATGATACGTGTCATTCGACTGAATGTAAGAGTAAATAGTTAACAAATTATTAGCACAATGTTTATTTCGTGAGGGCAGTAGAGAAGGTTTTCGACACAGGATCGTACATAGTGCAGGATGGGATACTATGAACGCTTGCAGCGGAACAAGCACTCCGGCTAACTCGGGTGCTAAAACACTGCATTTGGCACAACGTTCATTTTGCAAGTGGGGCTAAGACCCGCAAATTTTGGGTTTAGCAAAAAACAATCCCGAATAATTCAACAGGAAAGTAAACAAATTAGTTACCATCAAGAAATTTACGCAAAAAAAATGTCCTCGCTTCGAACAGTTCTAAGGATCCGCAGAGGGAACTTGTTTATCCCACTTATTGGATTTCCATTGACTTTATTGACAAATGAAAACATTAGAATCTTATCTCTTCAAAATCACCCCCTCCTTTCCTGCTACATTCCACCCCGGTCCTCACTTTTCTCAGTTCAAAGTTTCTGATGAAAAAGTTATTTAGGCGATAGCATTATTCCAAAATTTGATACGTGTGTCTTTATTTCTACCTAAATGAGTGCTCGGGGGTGGGAAGGGGGCCGGGCACGTGCGTGACGAGTGGGGACGGTTGGTAGGGGTTTGGGAGGAGGGGAGCGAGGCGAATGTGGACTGAAGCAGGAAGATGTTTGCTGCGGTTCACACGAAAATAGGCTCGCAACGAAATTATTACACAGCAGATTACACGAGTGATACCGATGGTCCCACACGAAGATTTGAATGCGCCAATCTAAGATTTATTACGAAATATCCCAAGATAAACACGAGGAATCCAAAAGATATATGCATTAAAACATATTTTAAAAACCATACATGTATTTTACGCTAAAAATGCATCCACTCTAAGTTACTAATATTGTCTCTTGGAATTCGTCGAAACCCTGTTTATCAAGATCATTAATGTCAGCATTTATAAATGTCGCAGGGGGGAAAGAAAAATAAAGTTGTTATTAAAAATGGTTTGTGATATTGAATTAAATTTCTTTCCATTCATGGATTTTAAGTTTAGTTTAAATAACATCCTTCTGATATAATAATCTAGGCCAACTGACATTAATTTAATGAACATGACAAATGAAAACAAAATAATGCGTGCAAGCGTGTGTATAAATATATATATATATATATATATATATATATATATATATATATATATATATATATAGATTTATATATATATGTAGATTTTATATATATATATATATATATATATATATATATATATATAAATCTACATATATAAATATAATTGCTTGTCAATCTTCAATATTTTGAGTCAGACATGACATTCTGAAAAATTCTGCCCCTCTTATTCAGTTCCGGTTTTCGAAAATACATCCATTCATTTTCCACTTCCAGGGGATGACTGGAATTGGGGACACATTTAGCGAGGGGGAGAGAGAGAGAGCAAGGTGAGCAATTGAATGGTCTCTCGGATGGCGGCGCAAATGCAGTCGACAGTCACGATGAAGACAAACGAAAGGCAGACGTGCCCAAACGTAAAACGCAATACCGTTACTCGAATGAAAAGAGTCGATAGCGGGATGGGATGCATCGTGGGAATGCTCTCCTTCGATTAGGGGGTGGGGAGGGAAGGGGGAGGGGGATGGAGGAGGAGAGAGAGAGAGAATTGTAGGGACAGTGATAAAAAGAGGGCGTAATGAGTCTCACGTTGGAGATCGTTTGGAAACGCCGTGTTTCCCCGGGCAAGAGAGGGAGGTAAAAGGGGCGCTCGGGGGAGGTGGGGTGCGCGCGAAGAAGGGACGAGAGGGCGTAAAAGGGGATCGGAAGGGACGAAATGAGGGAACGCGGGCGTTTTGGCGGGACTCCGGGAGAAAAGGAGGGAGAATATTGGCGGGAAAAGGGTTGACGATGTGCAGAAGTTGGGTGCGGAGGAGATCAAATACCCCAGGGGGGGAGGGGGTGAGCGTGTGCAGGGAAATCGAGGGTCGAGGTCAGTGTGGTGTGAGGGGGGCGCGTGGAGACAAGAGGGTGGAAATGGGACGCCGGGTGTGCGAGGAGGGACGGGAGGAGAGGAGATTGATTGATTGCCAGGTGATCGATTGATGCAAACAAGCCAAACCCCCTTCCCCCCCTCCTCGACCGATGCTCGCACAAACAACCGACGTTTTCCAAATAAATGGAAAAAATCCTCGGTTTCCACGCACCAATGCACAGATAATCGTTACACATATTTTGTCCTCCATTTACCGCGAGGAAACCGAAAATACGTGTGAATGTTTTTTTTTTTACTTTTCTGCAGGCTTAAACGAAAGTAGTCTCTGGGAGAGGACCACAATTTGGGCGAAGAAATGTCGTACGAGAACAATCGCTGTCTTGGCTGTCACGGGCGCTAACACGCAGCAGAACAGTCAAGGTTTATGCAAGTTCGAACATACAGGTTTGCGTAGGTACTCTCGCGTGCGTTTATTTTAATTTGACTGTCCTCCTGCGTTTTATACAAAGAAAAATGTGAAGTATGTTTGCACAAATAAGTATATATATATATATATATATATATATATATATATATATATATATATATACACACGCCGCACATTTATATTTTTAATTTTTTTTCATTTGGCCAGGAAGTAATTATTAACCATGGTCATGTATTTTTATTACATGCATTAACTATTTTAGACTTTGAGACTATAAAACTTGTTGTTCAGCTTTGAAAATATGCAAGTCATGTAGTAAAAGAATTTTGAGAATCTCTTCTTGGTTCAATGAAGGCGGATCTATAAAATACAAGAAAACCAAACTAAAGTAAAAACGGCTGTTTTGATCCCATTGTTTATAGGAAAAATGGAAATCAGGTTCCACTGATTCGTGAAATTTCATGCATTAGCTTTTATTAGCGGAATAAAAAATAACGAAATTTGCGAAACATGGGAGGAATGGATGAGAGAGATATGTAGCAATAGGTGGGTTCAAAGGAAAACCACTTACTTACAAAACCAATCGATCCAAAGAGAGAGGGAGAGAGAGGAATTGCAAGAGTACATATCAAGTGTATAATTTCCGCAAAGATTGCAAAACCTTATTAGCTAGGTTACTAGAGAAGAGTTAGAGCTAGGTTATTAGAAGCAAGCGCTAGAATGACAAAAAATAACCAGCAACGGAGTAACCGACGAGGAGGAATACTGAATCTGGATTCCGTGTGAGGTGATAACGAAGAACATTAAGGCAAGAAAAAAAGAACAGTGCATTCGGATGACCTGGGTAAGTGAAATGGGGGAAATAGGCCGACAAATACCAAGTTTCAGCTCTCTCTCACCGGTTGTGATGAATGGTACGTAGGAGGTGATACCAAAATGGCGGTGTAATTGGCCCTTATCAACACCTACTTCGCCATCAATAAGAACACCATCCCATTCGAAAGAAATACACTAAAAATATAATGAATACGCATCCATCCTCCTTCCAACGTTCCCCTCCGTCTCTTTCAAGTGGTCCCAAAAATTTGCACGACACGCTAAAATCCGCAAAGGATAGAAAGAATACACATAAAATACATGATAAGACGATCAGGCCAGCAAATTTATACATGCATAAATAAACATGATGTAGATGGAGCTAGCTTATGCCATGGCTTATCTGATTGTGTGTGTGAGAGAGAGAGAGAGAATCCGGGAAAGTGAAATCATATAACACCGTAGGGATAGATAAAATCCCTATAGAAATGCGTTAGTGTTTGCGAAAAAGCGGACAAAAATAGTTTTTAAGAGATAATTAGTAAGGCAGGTATTTAGCCGTAAGATCTTGTTGGAGTGGTGTTAGTCCTCATCCAAAAAAGGTAAAGGCAGTCATTATTGGGGACTACATTGTAGGTAAAATACGGTTGATTTCGGACGCGGCTTAAGTGGTTCTCACAATCATCAATGAGAGGATGGAAGGGAGGGCAAGTGATTACTCAGGAAATTTTTGGGCTAAGAAAAGGAAGACGCACGCGTGATATGTTAGCAGTAATTAGGTCTCGAATGGACAGGAATATTAAAATAAAATCAGGATTTATTGGTTTGCTTTGTAAACATGGAGTAGGCGACAGAGTAAATTAGGAAGAAGCAGTAAATTTATTTCAGAAACGAGGAGTAAATTGTGAGTATTGGGGACTTATATACCATGTACACACGCATGTACCTCGGATTGATCAGTTGTTTGGCGGCAGCTGAAGTGACCAAATGGGCAATGCTAGGCGTAGAATGAAGGCTTCTCAGAACGGTGTGTGCAAAAGAATGGAAATGATAAAATGCACCGAAAGAAAAACCAAAAAACCAGTATGCATAGTAGTGGAGGGAAGAGGATTGTTGAGAGAAATCCAAAGAGGGTAAAAATGGTGGCTCCATAGTTGCTAGAATAAACCAGAGAAAGAGCGTAAACTTTGACTCGTTTGGAAAGCAAAGATTGGAGAAAATTAGCCATACAAAGAGGGCGACAAAAAGTGAAGTTTTTTATGTAGTTGATAAGGGAGCAATTTATTGATCGGATCCGAAAAAAGAGGTAAGGTCGGTGGGAATACACTGAAAGGTAGAGAGAAATCAAAAGCCATCACAGGAAACACAAGGAATTTTTCAAAAGTAAGAACCAGTTTTGCCATAAAAAATCTATTCGTTACGATACGTTTTTATTAAAAGTTGCAATTTCCTAAAAACCTCCACTTTTCCACACAACCGCTTCTATGTATGCTTCTAAGCACTTTTTGTAACGCGTCTATCTCAAAGCATACAAGTCCGCCCCCTTCGGATTGAACCAGTTGACAACGACGGTCTTGAGTTCCCCGTCATCTGCAAACCGTTGTCCACCAGAAGCCACGAAGGGCAAGAAGAGGACATAGTCGCCAGTTGAGGGGTCTAGACTGTACTCGTAGGCTGGGGTTCAAAAACACTGATCCACTAAACATCCTTTACTCTTTGCACGCATGGACCTTTCAAAACCTATGGTTGGGCAAGAGAATGTCTCGAATGAATGTATATAATTTTTATGTGAAATCACCCCGAATAATCCCTTTTTCTAAATCAAACTATTTAGCCACAAATGCAAATATTTCTGTGAAGAATAGCTTTTGCCTGCAGTCCAGCATTACATTATATAATGCAAGAAAAGGTTCAAATGTGCATCAACATTTTCATTCACGACATTTCCGGTGAATTTCATTTCTTCTTTAATCAAAAAATATTTTTATAGAGGCCCTGTCCATTCAAACAAGAAAAAAGGGTAATGAATAAAAAATGTAACTTGTTTTGAATTCCGGAGGATTATCCACTTCATACATGTTAGGAGATAATATTTTTTTTTTAAATTTAAAATATTATGACCACATAATACGCGTGAAAGTGTCCAAGGTAGTGAAATCGTCATGCCTGTAAAGGTGAAATATAAATATTCCAAATATTTCATAATGAAAATCAGAGAATCCTCTGGCGCTGAAACCTTGGCTAAATAAATCAATTCCCCCCCCCCCCACCTTTAAATTGTTTTTGCGCTGGATTGCGATTCCAATGTTTGACGTATGCTACTGTTTTGAACCATCCGGAAGACAATTTCAAACAGGTGACATTGCCCGTCAACACAAGTCAATAAAAAACATTCCCTTTACCACTTTCCACCCACTTGCTCGGCCATTGAATACTTAAAAATACGGCGAGCAATTAGCGACAGATAGAATGGCGGGAGAGCGCGCATTGTGACGGGGGCCGGCGCTCACTTTTTTCCACGCATAATGGGCGGCGGATAGTGGTCCGTGGCATTTAGCGACCACGTCACCAAAAACGAGCGACAAGGGAAATATATTTGTTCTCGTGGCTGACACGCAGTTATAATGGATAGTTGATTCAATATATTTAGTATAATCTGCTGAAATATAATTCTCTCCATTGAACGTCAAATAAGCTTTGCATTTTCAAGCTTACTTTAGGGTTTTCAACACAAACATTTTGAAAGAATTAAGAGAAAATGACGATCCCTTTCGTTAAAATACCATCTTCTCCAAAAAGAGAGTTTCATCTCCGTGTTGCATGGACGTCGACTCCGGGATAATCTCAAGGCAAAAGCGTTGTTTTTCGTAAATTCATCTATGATTAAACGATGCATATGTTCTTGTTACTTGCCGGTCATTACTAATGTTTGTGTATCAATATATATGCATACAATATATATATATATATATATATATATATATATATATATATATATATATATATATATATATATATATACATATATATATAACGATTGTCCGGAAAAACTCATACGAGCGGCACAATAATGGGCTGACACAACATAACACAAATAGAAAAGAATAGACACATATAAAAGAACACTTACACGGTAAATTGTTCGAGTTTTCGGCCCTCTCAGGGGCCTTCTTCAAGAGAGACTCTCTTGAAGAAGGCCCCTGAGAGGGCCGAAAGCTCGAACAATTTACCGTGTAAGTGTTCTTTTATATGTGTCTATTCTTTTCTATTTGTGTTATGTTATGTCAGCCCATTATATATATATATATATATATATATATATATATATATATATATATATATATATATATATTTATATTTATATACTATGCTTATATATTATTATTAGGTAATCTACCAGTAAAGGTCGGTTTTTGGATGGACAGAGCTAAATTGCACAGCTTGTGATTCCTAACAAAATACCAAATCCAGTATCCTACTCTACATCAGACCCCTCTTCATCTCCGAGTACTTTCTTCCTCCCTTCATCCCGTCCAACATCCCTATCCTATTACTTCCCTTTCCTCGCTTGCATAACATTCTACCCTCCATCACAGTCTTCAACATCCCAATGCCGGTCAATACCCCCTTCATCCATTTTTTCTGCCTCCATAGGATTTCTCCCAACAAACCCCTCTCTTCGCCCTCCATACCAAGTACTCCCTCATTTGTTTTCTTCTCGGTCCATTTCACATTCTCCATTCTTCTCCACACCCACATTGCAAAAGCCTCAAGTATACTTCTATCCTCCTGCTTCAATGACCACGTTTCCGCACGGTACATAGCTACGCTCCATATCAAAGTTTTTACGAGTCTTTTCCTAATATCTTTATTCAACGTCCCTCTCATAAACTCCCTCCTCCTTGTGACCTTCCCTCCTCCCAGATGACATAAAAAACTCTTCATCAACAACAACATTTAGAAGAGCACTTCACAAGTTCATTTTCCTCAGGTACTTAACTTAACCAGTATACCCTCCGTCATTCCACTCAGCTGTTTTACAAATCACTGTGTGTACTTTTTTACCTAGCTTTTTTGCTTTGTCATCTCAAGCGGTAGGAGTTTGCATCATTATTTTTAGAAATATCACGCTTCTCATTACTCTGCATGTGTTGTCAATGTATTTAATTTCTCCAATTCAATTTCAGTAACTTAATAATATGTATACTATGTAAAAATGATTGCTACAATGTACATGTATCTCTCCTCTAATTAATAGGGTTTTCGCAGGTTTTTCACATTCCCTTCTCTTCGTGGGTGTTATTCCTGCGTGGGTTTTTACAAGTTGAGCAATGCCACGCTCTCCATAGCTTTTCCCACAAACCTCATTCTTTGCTTAGACCTTCCCCATTTTATTGTACTGTTGACTTCACTGTCATTTAATTTAAATATATATGTAGGTGTATTCTTATTTTATACATGCATATGTATGTATGTATGTATGGGTGTATATGTGCGTAATTATGTATGTATTTAAGTTTATGTATGCATGCATGTATGTATGTGTATGTGTGTATATGTGTATGCATATAGGTATGTATGTGTGTGTATGTGTATATATGTGTATGTGTGTGTGTATATATATAACTTTTTTCTTTTCGATGTGCAAATCTGTGCTAAATGAATTGATGTCTGTCTATATGTATTTATGTGTACATATGAATGTAACTATAAGTTTAATGCCTAATATAATACTACCTTGATCAAAAAGTTCCCGGAATAACCACCGTGTGGCGCTCCCATCGTTCCGATTTGAGTTCTGTTTTTTTTGTTAAATTGGTACATCTGTTGTTGATATTCTCTTTAAATCTTAGTGTCATAACTTGACATTTGCAAAAGTTACGTAGCCAAGAGTACATCTAACTCTGTGTGTGTTGGCGATTTTTTACAATTTCAGAAATGGATTTAAATTTGCAACAACGAACTTGTATTAAATTTTGCGTAAAAAACGGATTTAGTGGCGCACGGACGTTGGAAATGTTGGAAAAGTGTTTCGGCAACGATTCTCTAAAAAAAAACGGTCGTTTACCAGTGGCTCGAGCGGTTCAGAAGTGGTCGTGAGTCAATCGAAGATGATGAACGCAGTGGCAGACCATCGACATCGAAAGTCGGTGAAAAAATTGATAAAGTAAAAGAAATGTTGGTCAATAACCGCAAATTAACCATCAGAGAAATAGCGGTGGACTTGAACATTGCCTATGGATCCGCCCAAGACATTGTGGTTAATGATTTGGGTTTCCGTCGTGTAGCAGCAAAGTTGGTGCCAAAAGACCTCAATTTCATGCAAAAAGAGACCGTGTTGACGTCGCAAAAGACATGATTTGCGAGGCTGAATCCGATCCCACATTCATCAAAAGGATCATTACTGGAGACGAGACGTGGGTTTATGAGTACGACACGCAATCCAGACATCAGGCAAGTGAATGGCGTTCACCAAATGAGCCGAGACCAAAAAAACCACGTCGTTTTCAGTCAAAAAAGAAGGCAATGCTGACGGTTTTCATGGATTACAACGGTGTAGTGCATCATGAATTTTTGCCAGAAGGCCAGACAGTAAACAAAGAGTATTATTTGGGCGTTATGAGACGTTTGCGTGAAGCAATTCGCCGAAAGAGACCAGAAATGTGGGCAGAAAACTCGTGGATTTTGCACCATGATAACGCACCGTCGCACAGTGCTATCATTATTCGTAATTTTTTGACGAAAAATGCAACAAATACCATCCAACAGCCACCGAATTCACCTGATTTGGCTCCCTGTGACTTCTTTCTGTTCAATCGAGTTAAAAAACCATTACGGGGAACGCGTTTTAGCAGCCGAGAGGAAGTAATGGAAAAATCGCAGGAAGCACTGATGGACATACCGAAAACCGAATATAAAAAATGTTTCGAGGATTGGATCAAGCGCTGGCATAAGTGTGTTGCAGTCGATGGGGATTACTTTGAAGGGGACAATATAGATTTATATGAATAAACTTGTATTTTTAATTTTCTGAATAAATTCCGGGAAATTTTTGATCAAGGTAGTATGTATACGACGATGGGTTAAATAGAAGAAGGAACCATTTGGTCTCAATTTCGCCCAAATAAAGACCACTATCTATCTATCTATCTTGTGAAAGCCTCTGTGCCTAGCGCAATTCTTCTCCTTACGTCCCTACTACTTAGACCGTGTTGTTCCAAAACACTACCGAGATACGTAAACTGTTCTACCTGCTCTAGTTTTTGCCCTCCTATTTTAATGTTCAGCTTAGCCTTTTTCTTTCTAGAAAATCGCATTGTCTATGTTTTATTAATATTGATTCCAATCCCATACCTGTCGCACTGAATTTCCATTTCATTCAGCAATGCTTGCAACCCCTTGGCTGACTGACAGACTAAAGCTTGGTCATCAGCAAACCTAACCGATTTTACGAATTCCCCGCCCACTTTCTTTCCTACCTCCAGTTCTTCCCATGCCTCCTTAATTATTTCCTCTGCATACAGGTTGAACAGAAACGGTGATAATGGGCCACCATGCCTTAAACCTCTTCCTAACACTGCCCATCCGGACTCCCCGTTCCCTCAGTGTAAGATCTCACTGTAAATTACGTTTCCTGGGTAGCTCAAGTTGTTAAAAGCCTCCGCCCGGCAAGTAGAAAGATCTGGAGTTCAAATCCCGGTCTGGGAAATATTTTGCATTCGTGATCTGCTTGATTCCGCCTTCCCCACCTCCCCTGTGTTCGTTCTTAATGTGTGTTCCCATCCCTTTTTCTTATATCTGTTTCTACATATATGAGTATATGTATATATATATATATATATATTTATTTATATATATATATATACACATGTGTATATTTTTTGTTATTTGTTATTTTTAAACAAATATACAAAATTTTATTTATTTGTTTTTTTTTAATATATATATGTATATATATATATATATATATATACATATATTTTTTTTGTATATATTTTTTGTATACATATTTTGTATATAGATAAACTATAAACACAGTAATCAACCCGGTCGGTTTAATAGGTGATAGTAGAGTTCACCCAGTACTAAGCCCTATACGGCGTGTGAAATTCACACATCAGGGTAGGGGGGCCAGTTTTTTTCCCTGTGCCGGTTATGGTCTCCCAGGAAGACCTGGTACCCGAAAAATTACTTAAGCTTGGGTGGAGCTGCAGGTGCCCAGAGTGCCCATATATATATATATATATATATATATATATATATATATATATATATATATTTATATATTATATATATATATATATATATATATATACATATATATATACACATACATTAGTATATATACATATATATATATATATATACATACATTAGTATATATACATATATATATATATATATATATATATATATATATATATATATATATGTCAAAAAGTCAAATAACAAATTGTGAGTGTCCTTTCCTTGTGTCTCTATATTCTAAAAATCTGCATCCGTGTTTTTATATATTTGTGCGTCGCCGAAGAGCGTTCCATTTCGAAGCTATATATATATATATATATATATATATATATATATATATATATATATATATAAAATATATATATATATATATATATATATATATATATATATATATGTATATATATATGTTTATATATGTGTATATATATAATATATATATATGTATATATATATGTGTATATGTATATATATATGTATATATATATATATATATATATATATATATATATATATATATAACGGTCATACGGAAAAACTCACACGAGCGGCACAATAGAACACATACAACATAGCAATATTGAAAAGGACACTCATACGGTGATTCGTTCGAGCTTTCGGCTTGACTAGAAGAAGGCCTCTGAGAGGGCCGAAAGCTCGAACAATTTACCGTGTGAGTGTCCTCTCAAATGTTGCTATTCTATTTGTGTTCTATTTTAACGTCCCATTATATATACATACATACATTTGTATGTAAGCATATATATAAGTATATATTTATATATAAGACAAATCAAACCCATATTTTAATCGCGTCATAACCTGTTAGAAACTAAGTTGGTTGGAGCTTATTTGAATTGGTAAAAGTTGGAATTTAAGCGGACTATTGAATACATCAATTAATGAATATCTGTATGAAGTTTTATTAAATTAAGCGGATTTAAATTCACCGAAGACTTTACCCATGAAAACATTATTTGCTCACGATTGATAAATATGGTTAAAAATTGATATGGGTAAATCCCGGAAATATTTAAATACAATGTGAACCGATTTACTTAATATATCAACCTTTTTCGTCTCCATCATGTGATTCAAAATAAACTACGGAGTTTTACATTCTTCGCCGCGTGTATCTATGCGCCCAGCACTAGATATAATAAATTTATATTATTGCCAGAATGTATCGGTATCTGTTTTAATAAGTATCGACTATCATCCATTGTTGCGCTCTCCTTCAACTTTAAAATCTCTAGTCTAGGTATCTTTTTTAAGTTGACAAACTGTTTTCACCAGCTGGAATTTATCAAGTAACCATTCTCCTTATTGAAATTAATTTAATGTTTTGCAATCTATCACATGTTTTTCCCTTATCACCAGTGCCACCAAATATAAATGTTGAGGAAATAATTGAAGAGGCATAGGAAGGGCTAGGTTTGGTGGGGGAGGAGGGATCGCTGTAAAAATTATATCGATTTTTAAGGAGACAATGTTGAAAAATAAATATAAATTTGAAGCAAACGGGAATCGATTATTTGTCAGGCCAGAAACTTTTCACGATACCCTCGCACATAACCTTGGAACAACTATTAGCATTCAAGTTATTTTTGGAACAAGTAAATGGTCTCAGAAAATATGTGAAGCCATAATGCAAAAGCAAGGGGAAAATAGTTTGCCATCAAAAAGTTATGTAATTTATATATTACATTACATGAAAAAAATCCAATTGGTCCTATTTCATGTTTATAGATAAGAAAACTAAAAGCGACTAATTTAAATGTTTCTACTCAAAAATAAAGAGATAATAATTTAATTTTTCCGGAAGCAGTACACGAGAAGGTAATAGCATTCCAGAATAAAGTTAATTGTTTCTTCATAATTTTTGCCTGCACCGCAATTAATGGAACGCAATTTCTAAAGCTTTTGACTTAAAGTTAACTCAGTAACAACGCCGACTCAGTTCATAATGGTGGTAACATAAATTGCAGTGGAGTTACAACCAAGCCGTGTTGCGCTAAAATATTCCCAGTTGAAGTTTAACGCCAGTGTTTAAGCGGTAATTTTTTAATGCTAAAATTGTGAGCGTGAAATAATCCCATAATAAGGCCATGAGAAAAAGTTTTAATTTGGAGAGCTCATACATCCCAAGCAAGAATAAAATAAAATAAATTTAAAATGGAGAAATATATAATCAAACAGAATATGCACCCCAAGTCTTACACTGTGTCCTTAATTGGAACATGGTAGCACTCAAAATAGCCGAACTTCTCTCTCGTATTTAAGAGGGCACGGAAGGATCGAAATTGTGATGAGAACATCCGAGGAGTAATTAGTAATTCCGAAAGACTTAAAGGATTAACTTTCATCGTTGAAACAAAGTACGTACAGGCTCGATATTTATTTTCACCAATTTGAAAAGGGGGAACTGTGAGCAAGAAATGACAATAATAGGACTGGGGAGAAGAGACGAAAGGGGATTGAAACGCGGGGGCGGATTTCCGACGAGTGCAAGGGAGGAAGGGATGACTGGACATGGGGTAAACAAACAACGGCCGGGAATTAGGGGGTGGGGGGGTGATGAGTTTGTTACTGTAAGGGGGGGGGAGATGGGTGTAGAGAGGACTGAGGGGGGTGGGGGTCGAGAGGGACCGAGGAGACAACGGAGGGATGGGGTGGGTGGGCGGTGGTGAGAGGTCGGACCTCGGTGCGCGCCTTTGTGCGACCAACTGACTGGGGGTGCGGTGCGTGTTGCGGAAGAGATTTCGGTCGGCGGCTGCTGCACGGCCTGGCTCCGAGGCGGGAGTGATTGGAGGGGCAGGTTGCTGATTTGGGGGAGGTGGAGAGCAAAAGGGGAAATTAGGGTGTCACTCGAGTCTCGCGAAGAGACAGCAGGGTTTCGCTGTTAACCTCCCGATCAAACTTACTCTGGGACAACAAAATCTTGAATAAATGCCTCCAATTTGGCCGCTCATTCCAAGAAGCACTCCGGCGTATGTATACAAGGTCAGTCTTCAAAGTAGTAGGACTGAGTCGACTAATAAACCTTTTCCACAAAAATTGACACTTTCTATCAAAAGCCTTCGAATTAGCACCCTTCGAAGCGGGTTTACCACGCCTTCTGAAAGGTGGTGCCCGGAATGCTGCCAAGGTCCCTCGCCACGGCCTGTTGCACCGTTTCCACCAAGCCGTGGTGGCGTCCTTTCAGCACGAGTTTGAGGCGGGGGTGGGGAGAAGTCTGGTGGAGATCGTCAAAGCTGCCGGGTGCCTGAGGCAGGGTTGCCGCGTTTTCTCGGGCCAGAAAGTCCGTTACTCCGAGAGTACTCGCGGGACCAGCTTCTCACACACCTTTCCCATGCCCATATTTTCGGTCACAAGTAAATTTTACATTAATTTTAGAAATGCCATAATCATCTTAAACCATGCAAATACTTAATCTGATATCCAGGTCCGACAAAGCCATCACGTTTGCATGATTTTCGATAATGTTTGAGATCGAAGTTGGTCCTGAACGTTCGGCATCTTCAACATTTTCTTTAAGCTCCCCAAACAACTTGCGCAACTCAAAAAAGCCTGATCTACCCATGGCGTTATCACCAAAAGGTGCCTAGAGCATCTAATGAGTCTCTTTTCCGATTTTACCCCGTTTCACGCAAATTTTATCGGAGTACCGCCGTTCCAATAACCGGCTCATGACGGAGCGTAACGAGGCCACGTTATAGAGATTTCGCAGACGAATCCGCACTCTCCCAAGGCTGGGAGTAAACTACCATTATCCTACAGCCTTTCTTGTGACTCCCCTCCCTCGAACCCAGCCAGAGAAACTGCCGGCCATCCGTCCGTCTGTCCAGGAAAAATCAAGACCTACTAACTTTAAAGATAAACCTTGAAGTAATATGTTCGTGCGGCTCCTGCCTCCCTGACTGACTCTATCGCCACGCAGTCAGGTCAATATCAAGCTGCAGGTGCTGAACCTGACCGTTTCTCTCACCAAATGCTCCTCATGGAGGGAGGAAAGGAAAATTTGAAAATACCATTCCCTGCCAATCACTCCCAGGAATGAATTGGCATGATTATCGCATTCGCTAACCTCATTATAAAGCCGTGTTTAAAAAAGAAATATCTAAGGATGTAAAAAAAAACATTAAGGTAAAGCCTAAATGTAAATTTTTGAAACTTATTTATTTACACTTAAAAATTGGAAAACACCTAAACAGTGCAATCGGAAAACCACTTTGGGCCACTGCAGCTGGTAAGGCGACACACAGATTAGGCTATTAACGAACAAATTAATTTTGGTAAGGTCACCATTCATCATGCGATTTGTTTCTTCCGTTCATGGATTAAGTGTGGACAGATAAATCGACTAGCAGCATCACTTGCTTCACACAAATGCTCCCGCCTGCACCGACCAATACGGCCAGGTCACCCACCTTCTATGATCGAGGCTCTACCACTTGAAAATAAAATCAGTTCATAATACAAAAATTCCCTCCCGGACTAAACCCTTAACGTAGTGGACAGGCTTCTGCGTTCCGATGACCCCTAGAGCTGTGCTGACGGGAGTATCAATAATTGCTCCTGGTAGGGTCACCCATGACAGATAGGCCGAAGGTTAGGAGCCAGACGAAAGGTAGTCCACGCAGCGTCTGTTCCTCAGTGAGGCGGCTACAATGGCGTCTGACCCCAGTGGGGCGGCCAATAAGTGATGGTGTCACGCTAAAAACACTATGGAGGAAGGCCACGGGAAACCACCTCAAATATCATTCCCAAGATTAACATGATGGACTATACGGAGATTTTGAGTCCTGGCAACAACGAGGCTCGGCCCAATCGGCCGTGGTTCGTGCCCGGCATCGGTGGAGGCAAGGCTTCCGCGGTCGTCATCCCACGTAACCCTGACAAGGGAAAACCGGCAGCAGCAGGACAGAAGACGTAGGAGAGGAGAACCAAATTAGTTAGAATAGGAACGTGGAATGTTAGAACAGGGATGAGGACAAGAAAATTTGAGAACATTAAGCAAGAGATGAAAAGGGGAAATATAGATATTTAAGGTCTATGCGAGGTGAGATTTAAGAATAGCGGGGAATACTGGAGTGATAATTATAGAATAATATACGGCGGCGGGAAAGAGAGCCAACGAGGGGTCGCCCTAGTATTAAATGAAGAGGTAGAAAGAAGCGTAGTCAACATAGAACGGATAAGGGATAGAATATTCCTAGTAGAGATAAAAGCAGAACCGACGAACTTGCTTATTTTTCAGGTATACATGCCACCGAGCAACCATACGGAGGAAGAAGTCGATAGGATATATAATCAGTCAGAGGACATAATCGCGTTTCTTCCTGCAGGGAAATATTTGATAGTGATGGGGGATTGGAATGCGACGGTAGGCGAAGGAAGAGATTGTGATGAGGTTGGGGACTACGGTTTAGGCACGAGGAATGACCGCGGGGAGAAAGCATTAGAGTTCTGCAAGAGACAGGGGTTAGTCACCACCAAAACTTGTTTTAGACACCACAAAAGACGCAGGTATACATGGAAAATGCCATGTGACTAGGAAAGGTATCAGCTAGATTATATTCTGGTTAGAAAAAGAAATAGATAAGGTTTCAAAAAGATACGGCAGGGGCGGCGAGTTAGAAAATGGAATGTAGAAGCATTAAATGGCTTGAAAAGGAAGGAATATAAACAGGCAGTAGAGGAAATCATGGAAAATGGTAAAGAGTTGAGTACTATCGAAGAAAAATGGGAGGGTATCAAGAAAGCGTTATCTAGAGCCGCAAAAGACACTTTGGGAACCGTTGACGCGAAAATGACTAGGAAGCAATGGCTCACGGATGAGATAATTACAAATATGGATGAAAGAAGAAATTGGAAAATTTTAAATACAGAATCATGAAAAATGAAGTACAAAGAGTTAAACAATAAATTGAGGCGGACAATAAATAAAACAAAAGAAGCATGGCGGAAAACGCAGTGCAAGGATACGGAAAGTTTGCAGAGGAAGCTGTACAGCAAAATCAAATCTTAATCAGGAATAAAGAAAGGAAGATCTATGCTAACAGTTAGAGATAAGGCGGGTAAGATAATAGTTGACGCAGGAAAAATCCAAGAGAGATGGAAGTAATAAACAGAAAAACTGTATAGTTAAGAATTTAGACAAACAAAGTTAGATATAGAAAAGGAACATGACGTAGAGGAAGATAACTTAGGTCCAGGCACACTCGACGATGAGATAGAAAGGGCATTACGGGAGATGAAACTAAATAAGGCCGTGGGGGTGGATAACATTCCCGCGGAACTATTGAAATGTTTAGGAAAATGTGAGAGGAAGAGGCTATATAGGCTGATTTTTAGTGTTTATGAGGAAAGAATCTGTCCGGAAGACTTTGTGAGATCAGTTTTAGTTTCTATTAAGAAAAATGTAAAGGCATCTTGTGAGGACTGCAAGACGATAAGTTTGATTACCCACGCAGCTAAGGCTGTTCAAAGGATCAAAAACGAAAGGATAGAGAGTTGGGCAAATGATAAGGGGATGATCAGTTTGGATTTAGGAAGGGGAGAGGTATGCGTGATGCTATTGCAGTAATGAGATTATTTATCGAGAGGAATATTGAACACAATAAGGAGGTATTTGCCTGTTTCGTAGATTTCGAAAAAGCGTTTGATAGAGTGAATTGGGAAATTCTAATGAGAACATTACAGAAAAAAGGAATAGATTGGAGGGCAATGAGGCTACTCCGCAACCTGAGGAACGGGGAGTCCGGTTGAGCAGTATTTGGAAGAGGTTTAAGGCAGGGTTGCCCATTATCACCGTTGCTGTTCAACCTGTATGTAGAGGAAATGGTTAAAGAGACATGGTAAGAACTAGAGATAGGAATGAGAGTGGGCGGGGAATTCGTAAAATCGGTTAGGTTTGCTGATGACCAAGCTTTACTTTGTCAGTCAGCCAAGGAGTTGCAAGCATTGCTGAGTGAATTGTAAATTCAGTGCGACAGGTATGGGATGAGAATCAATATTAATAAAACAAAGTTTATGCGATTCTCTAGAAAGAAAAAGAATAAGCTAAATATTAAGGTAGAACGGCAAAAATTAGAGCAGGTAGAACAGTTTACCTATCTCGGTAGTGTTTTGGAACAACACGGTCAAAGTAGTAGGGACGTAAGGAGAAGAATTGCGCTAGGCAAGGAGGCTTTTACAAGGAGGAGGGAGTTGATGACAGGGACGTTGAATAAGGATATTAACAAAAGACTCGTAAAAACTTTGATATGGAGCGTAGCTATGTACGGTGCGGAAACGTGGTCATTGAAGCAGGAGGATAGACGTAGACTGGAGGCTTTTGAAATGTGGGTGTGCAGTAGAATGGAGAAGGTGAAATGGGCAGAGAAGAAAACAAATGAGGATGTACTTGGTATGGTGGGCGAAGAGAGGGGTTTGCTGGGAGAAATCCTATGGAGGCAGGAAAAGTGGATGAAGGGGAATTGACCGGCAGTGGGATGTTAAAGACTGTGATAGAGGGGAGAATGTTGGGCAAACGCCGAAAGGGAAGGAACAGGATACGGGTGTTGGACGGGATGAAGGGAGGAAGAAAGCATTCAGAGCTGAAGAGGAACCTGATGTAAAGTAGGATGTTGTGTTTAGCTAGGGGTCACAAATTATTTAATTAGTGATCATGTCCATCCAAAAACCTACCTTAACCGAAAGATTACCTAATTACAATAATAATACGAAAATTGAGATTATGATTCATTCTCAGCATTAATTAGGTCACATAGCCCTCAAACCTAATTCTTCCAGTCTTCTCTTATTAATGCTAATATTTTCATTCTTCTTCTCTTTGACGAAGGAAAAGTACCATTACCGTTACCCTCGCGCGAGGGATTTGGGCGGCAGTCGGTTTCTTCTGGTTCATATTTCAATGATATGACCAGCATCAGCACGGTGTCATCCTTCGAAATGCGTCCGACAACATAACATATTCTCCTGTGAATTTTCGTAAGAATTTTTTTCTCATCCTCTTCATAAGCTCAACACACTGGCAAATACACCACTCCTACCATTTCGGTGGCATATATTACCCAATGTTTGTGCAAGTATCAAGAAAGCCATCTGCATCGACCACTGCAGGCACGGGAATTGATCCGTGGTGCTCCACGATACCACCGTGATTAGTGCACGCATTTATATTTCCCGGCGTTTCAACGATTAATATACTGTTAATTATATGAGGGTTCCCACTACGTGAGGAACCCGTGGTAATGGTAGCGTTTTCGCATTGGACCACTCGTCCATTTCGCCCAACATTTTTATGAATCTCAGGGTATAATTTGTGTGAACAATTAAGATGAAGGGTATCAGAGCAAATCATTAATCTTGACAAAATTAACTCGTAATGCCGAAGTAATTTCATGCAACCGTTAGTAGGTAGTCATTTAAAACTCTAAGGAGCACAGAACAATTATGGAAAGAATGCAAATGATTACGTAAATTGGAAGTAGGGGGCTTAGGGCATAATTAACTGTGAATCGCTACGGCGAGCAATGTGATGGATAAGTGAGAAAAAAACAGAGCAAGAGCGAGTTACAGGAAAAAAGGTATAAACACCATTGTTCATAAAGGTAAATTAGAAGGACCGTTTTTTAACAAAATAGTACAGCATTAAATCACCTGCGAGTGAAAAAAATTTTCTCCAACAGATCCCAGTGTTAAAAGAGACAAAAAATATTCCGACACTCATTAATGGTAGCAACAAATTCAAACAAAAAGGGAATCCTGACAGTGATTCATTTCACCAAATCGCAGAGCCACCACCGTGGAGTGTCCAAGCGTGATAGGGAAGCAGATGAAATTAAAACCGAATCGCTACCCTCGATAATGGTTGGAGCAATGCGCCTTTTTTCCGAAAGTGTCACAAAGGTGCCCGGAGGAACTCGCTGCTCTGCAGAGCGGCACTATGCGAGCAAGGCGGTGGCAGAGAGGAGGCAGGCCGCGAACGCCAAGCGCCCCTCCCGCTAGGAGCGGGGAGAACAGAGAGGCGTCAGTGGGGAGGAAAGAGACGCGGGGGGAATGAAGTGTCGCGCGCGTTAAAACTTCCAGCGCGGGGAAAAACACCGCGGGGGTTGAAACGTCTCCTCGGATTAATGTATGCATTTCGAGCCAAACAAAACGATGAAAATAACGTTTGAATTTTACCGTTACTGCGTAGCTATGGAATTCACCGCATTTGGATGATTTTATGGACGATTTATGAGGAATGTTATGTTACTCCAAGCAAAGGTTCCACATTGGTTGTTAATTTCCGTCGGATTTTGATGGGGATTTTATGGTCGTTGACTCTTGTCATAACATGGAACATAAACGAGCCTACGCCAACCTCTCTACCGATTGATAAAGGCTAATACAACTGAATGGCATTGGGACCGCCAATGAGTAGATTTATGTTGAGTGCCCCAATGAAAAAAGGGACATTCTATTCGGAATCAAGCCCTCACTGCCCATAATGCTAATGTTAAGTAATCCAAAACTACAAATAATAAAATAATTTACCCATATACGACCCATTTAAATCTTGTGTCTTTTTATTTAAAATCTTGCATAGAATAATAATTTCCTTGGAAAATAATGCATAGAAAATAGTCTCGCTTAGTTTTAAAAATGTATCATATTTTATACTACATGGTAGATATTCACGATTAAAATAATTTTTCGCAATCGTCCGAGGACACTACTAAATGATTAATGATTATTATTATTAGGTAATCTACCGGTTAAGGTAGGTTTTGGATGGACATGATCACTAATTAAATAATTTGTGACCCCTAGCTAAACACAACATCCTACTTTACATCAGGTTCCTCTTCAGCTCTGAATACTTTCTTCCTCCCTTCATCCCGTCCAACACCCGTATCCTGTTCCTTCCCTTTCGGCGTTTGCCCAACATTCTCCCCTCTATCACAGTCTTCAACATCCCACTGCCGGTCAATACCCCCTTCATCCACTTTTCCTGCCTCCATAGGATTTCTCCCAGCAAACCCCTCTCTTCGCCCACCATACCAAGTACTTCCTCATTTGTTTTCTTCTCTGTCCATTTCACCTTCTCCATTCTTCTCCACACCCACATTTCAAAAGCCTCCAGTCTACGTCCATCCTCCTGCTTCAACGACCACGTTTCCGCGCCGTAGATAGCTACGCTCCATATCAAAGTTTTTACGAATCTTTTGTTAATATCCTTATTCAACGTCCCTGTCATCAACTCCCTCCTCCTTGTAAAAGCCTCCTTGCCTAGCGCAATTCTTCTCCTTACGTCCCTACTACTTTGACCGTGTTGGTCCAAAACACTACCGAGATAGGTAAACTGTTCTACCTGCTCTAATTTTTGCTCTCCTATTCTAATGTTAAGCTTTGCCTTTTTCTTTCTAGAGAATCGCATAAACTTTGTTTTATTAATATTGATTCTCATCCCATACCTGTCGCACTGAATTTCCAATTCACTCAGCAATGCTTGCAACCCCTTGGCTGACTGACAAACTAAAGCTTGGCCATTAGCGAACCGAATATTTTTTTACGATTTCCCCACTCACTTTCATTCCTACCTCCAGTTCTTCCGATTCCTCTTTGATCATTTCCTCTGCATACAGGTTGAACAACAACGGTGATAATGGGCAACCCTGCCTTATACCTCTTCCTAACACTGCCTAACCGGACTCTCCGTTTCCCACCCGCACCTGAGCAGTCTGAGACATGTACAGGTACGGATTAGCCTCCTTTCTCTCCAATCTATTCCCATTTTCTGCTATATACTTGTTAGTTTTTCCCAGTTCACTCTATCAAACGCTTTTTCAAAATTTTCGAAACAGGCAAATATCTCCTGGTTGTGTTCTATATTCCTCTCGATTATTAATCTCATTACTGCAATGTCATCACGCGTACCTCTCCCCTTCCTAAACCCAAACTGATCATCCCCTAAGTAATCATTTGCCCTACTCTCTATCCTTTTTTTTATGATCCTGAGAACAACTCAAGCTGCGTGGGATATCAAACTTATCGTCCTGTAGTGCTCACATGATGTAGCCTTTACCTTTTTCGGAATATGAACTAAAACTGATTTCTAAATGATTATATAATAATAATTTATAACTGAAAACTCCGTGATCTTGTGAAGGTAACAGGCTTCTGGCCGATAAGCATCATAAATATGGCAGGTGAAGATTCAAACGCTGATCTTAGCCGCCGTGGCAATGCAGACAAGAGCGCCCCAGTAGCACTGATGGAATCCGCAGAGATATTTGCCCGATCCAGACGCGAAAGAAAGAACCACGGGGTGAAGGGAAGTAGTCAGTACGCAGAGAGAACAATTGAGAGACACAAAGCAGCGTGGAAGCCCCAGAGAAGGAAGAGGTAATGTTTCGGGAGCAACTCTTCCATTTTGCAGATTATGAGTAAAGCAAAATCCGCGAGTAAACGAAGCATCTTTCGCATTAAAAAGTTAATTGAATGAAAACTCACGCCGGATGAGTTTCGAGAAAGATTAAAATACAAATTTGATTTAGCATTCGCAGCTTTCATTTTTATGGCATTCATAGAAAAGGAACGAGCTGATTCCTTTTATTTTGAAAGCATGGAATGAAATTAAAATTTCCATTCTGATTTTATTTTGTGAAAAGCTCAATGATCCTCCCCAAAACTTCCATTCAATTTGGCATTCAGCTTTATTTCCAAAGCACATGACGAGACAATAACTACTGAGGAAGAGGGGTGGATGGTGTTTCAGAAAAAAAGACTTCTGCTTGCGATGCATAGTTAATGGTTCAATAATAAATTCAAATGCATGAAAACATACTGGGCTCTGACTTAAAACAAAGAAGATTATGCCTAAGGTTATCATTCTAAAATGATATTTCGAGAATAAGGAAGAGTACTACGTAATTAGTAAAATTAAAGTTTACTACATAATTAATTAAATAAGTACTTGAAAAATTGGCTCAAGAAAACATTATTATCATTTATTAATTTATAAAGATAATGGAAATAAATACGGAAAGGTAAATTCTGAAATGTTCTCTGAAAACGAAGGAGCGTTGAATTTATGATCACTTGTAAACATTCAGAATTTTCTTCTTCACACCGATTCAATCTAGATACACATTATAACTTAAACTATATATGGTTACAATTTAATGTTATCATTAGTTTTTTAACTAACAATGATTTTTATCAATGCCACAACTTTAAGTATTAAAAACTTAAAACAAACCCTTTTTTCAAATCGTTGTTTTTTTAAGGTGGCCAAACAATGAAACCAATGCATTTTAACTTGAAAAGAAATTACTGAGCCTTCTCCAGCAAAGGAATTAGCGATAGAAAGAGTTACGCCACGGAAAAGAACTTCGTTGAAAGACGCAACTCCTAACCGGAAACACTGACCTCCAGCAAATATGATGAAGCTGGAGAAATAGCAAAGTTGAAGATGTTCATGCCGTAAGAAATGAATGTTTAAAAGAAGGAAGAGCCGGACACCGAAGAGTAATGAAAACAAAATCTCTCTCTCTCTCTTCTCGGGTCTTTGAAAGTCGTTCGAAAAGAGCTGCGTTTTGGCTGACTCAAACACACAGCGCCACGAGTAACACAGCCTCACTTAACACATCCATGCCTTTTAATGGATTGGGGAAGGCCGCCCAGTTTGGTACACTAATGACCAAGGCGGGATGCGAAATGCGGAAGGCCTCCTCCTCCCGCCTGACTAATATCTCGACGAGATTCTCCTGAATGGGACTACGCGCACGCCTTTGGGTCGCAAAAAAGGGTCCCTGCGAGACAATGGGGGGGCCCTGGAAAAACAATGTCGCCTCCTTCCCGGTCAAACAATCGCAGGTCCGTAGTGGGGGGGTCTAAAAGAGGCACCGCTTCCGTTACCTGTTGCTAGAGTGAATGCTGCGGCGGGGCTGGCGTGTGGGGCCGAGGGCCTGTGTGTGGGGCCGTGTACAACGGTCCGAGCCCCACGGAAACACACGCACGCCATTCAATTATTTGCAGATTTTCTCCTGAAATTCCGTCGGAAACCCCCTCCATTTATCCGTCCAAGAGTCTCCCCCCCTGACCCTCACCCTCACCCCAGGTACCTTTTGCCCCCCTCACCCCAGGTACCTTTTCCCGCATAACACAACCACCCTCAAATCCTTCCACTCCCTTTTCAAAAAAATTCGCGTTAATTTTTTTTGCCTACCTCGGGCGGAAGTCGTAATAAGAGGATGAGGGATAAAATTTGAAAAAGTGGGGCAAGACTTGTCGGAGGGCTTGCATCATTCCCACTCCCCCACCCCATTGAACCCCCTCCCCCCTTGCCCCAACCCACCCCCTTCCCCCCTTGCCCCCGACACACTTCCGCACATTCATAAGCACGTCCAAGTGCCCGCAAAAAGGGTAAAGGGATAAAGGAAAATTAGGGCCCATGTGGAAGGAACTTGGAAAGTGAGAGCTAAAAGGGAAAATATTAAAGGTTGCCTCAGAAGGAGGGAATGAAGAAGCGGAGGAGGTAAGACGGAAAAAAACGTAGAGGAAGTAATGGGATGACTCCTGAAAAATAATTATTTTATAATAAAACTTGAATAAAAAACTTGATAAATAAACTTGAATAATATGAATTCCCGCACTTCCTGACTGTTCTTGGGAATCTCGCGGATGTGGCTCGCGTTACCTTTGTACGTGTGTGCGTGTGTTTCGGCCCTCGACGTGACATCCTGCACACTGCTTATGTTCTTTACAAGAATAAAAAAGTAGCTTTATTGACCGTTCTTGTAGAAATGCTTAAATTCTTCAAAATACTCTCCCCCTGCATCAATCCACTTGCGGAGACGTGTCTGCCACGCCTGTAGCTGAAACTCCTCCAGACGGGATTGTCTCTCTCTCTGGAACGTTGAGTAACATGCTTTTGGATGTTTTCCACGATCTCCCAATGCTTTCCTTTCAACTCCCTCTTCAGTCGGGGAGACCAAAGAAGGCGCACGGAGCGAAGTTGTGACTGAACCACCAGGGTGCTCCGGGCCAGGAAGTTGGTAACGATGAAGGGCGCGTGGATGGGCGCTCCATTGGGCCATGCTACAAAGTCGGAACACCCTCTTCACGTGGAGGCACGTATTTCCGCTCGGACTGCTCGTAGCATACTCCCCCACTGCATTTCCCAACCACATATACCGCGCTGCCATGGATAGTCGCGTCACAATAAAATCATGTATAATACGAAGGTATTTAACATGTTATTACAACCCAAGAAAAGCAGTCGTATATTGGTACAATATATCCTAGCCCATGAATGACTTAGGCGTCCATGTGCAGGAAAGATACTGAAATGCCAACACAGATAACTTATTAATGTGTTATTTCTTAGCAAAAGTTCAACGCCAACCCAATATGTTGCTAAAACGAATATAGTGTGAACTATTGGCTGTGAATATGTTAGGTGTCAGTTCTATAGCCAATATTGAATATTTAAGAGAATTTATATACGATTCTTATATTTCGGTCAACCAGATCCACAGGAGCGGGAAATTCCGACAACGTGGAAGACAACAGTAGCGAAGTACTGCCCATGGTCAAGTATCACAACGTGGTGCTGATAATCTAAGGAATAGGTAAAGCAGTCCTCCTTGGCATGAGTGATGGTGTAGACGATACGGATAGGTATAGACATCATAATCTAACAAATGAGTAGGTAACTCGTAGTTTCAGGTGCAACTTTATGAATCAATTTATTTCATAAGGAATGGCTATGACTAGGTGATTGCACACAATTTCATTCCCCGTTCAAGCAACACAACAGCAAAAGGAGTATAAGGTAAAGAGGCAAATGGATTCCTGGACGAGTCGGTACCTGAAGACGAAGTTAAACTTTGTAACCCAGATCGTATCCAAATAAAATACTATGAATTCTAAAAAAATATAGTTTTTCATCACTAAGGAGGCAGCAAATACTACTACTATTATTTAGTTAGGCTACATTAGGAATATGCGTCAGTTATCTGGAATCAAAGTGCACTAATTTTAATCAAGAAATATATGAGGTTCAGAGAAAATCCGCAAAATTTGTTAAAAGTCGCATTGAAAATAGTGAGCGTCAAGAATATGCTGGAGAATAGAGGCTTGGGGACTCATAATTCTGGAAGGGAGCGGGCAGGACATACATGTAGAAAGGAACACGAGGCCTAAGTTTCCTAGCAACACAGGAGATATCATTGCATTAAATTATGTCCGTACATTCAACCGCCAGTGTAAAATAATGGATACGAACACTCAAGAACACATGCTCAAGCATTCGTTCCTCCCTTGCGCGATGCGCAGTCATTGGAATAACAAACACAAAAGACTCCGAAGTGATCAAATTAACTCGAAAAATAGATTATCACGATTATTCGCAAGCCCAATAATTATTTTATGACATGTGCACACAGTCGTAAATTCGCGCGAGTGTTTTTTGTGAGCCAACATGCATCTGCGAGCAGCAAGCAAATGCATGAACTAATGTTTCTCTACGCAAGACTTCAACACGCGTCGCCATTCGCTCTTTTAGCGGCTGGCGATGTATTTTTTGCGTGCAGGTGGCTTAGTGAAAGTAATGGAAGCGAGAATGAACTAAAATGACATCGTGGCTGAAGGAACTAACTCGTCAATTAAGTTTTATTCTAATTAGACAAACGAGTCTACCCAGAAGGAAAGAAATGCAGCAAGAAAGAACTTATACGGGAGTTTGCGGGGAAATCAACCGTACATAAAACAACCGTTGGAACAAGTCGACGGAGAGAGAGTCTAAATGATGCTTGGAAGAGCTCCTCAAAAATAAAAGTAGAAATAAATAGATAGGCAGGCACATATAACCTGGAGTGTTTCATAAGTATTCATAACATTGCACTCGAGTACTCGAATGATTACAGGAGTACTTCAATGGAAATATATGAATGCATGTATACCTGAGTGAATTCATGACTGCAATTATGAATACTTATGTAATGATAGGCGGAATGCAATAGAGACTCCTTGGGTATCCCGAATAATGGTTTTGTATCTGAGTATACACTACTTAGTACTAAAAAACTACCTAGTACTTGGTTGAGCACTCTGGTTCCCAATACTGTAGCGTAATTATTGGATTACCTAAGAACCCGGGAATCGGAATACCTGAAGAACTCGGGTAAATACCCGATGTCCCAGAGCGTCCAATTGCTCACCATGAACGGGCAAAAGTAACGGGAAAGATTCATTCGGATACACACATCAAGACTGCAAAAAGTATAACACTAACTTGTATTACTATCAGAGGAGGACTCGGATATTATTCAATTAAATTAATAAGAGAATAACTGAAAGGGAAGTCCACGACTAATCGCACTCCGTATTCGAGTCATCACCTGGAAGTATTTCAGCCTTATCACAATTCAGACCATCAAAATAGTTCGTTCGCATGAATCGTGCGTTAAAAAAATTACCATTGACTTAAGTTTTTTGACGAACATCGTGAAGCTACAAACCAGACGAAGGTATATGTTGAAAAATACGATCTCTTATTAGAATCTGGGCGTTAAAAATAACATGTTACCCAGGGTGATACTATTTTCCAAATTATCCAAGAAAATATGACGCTAATAATTGTCGGTGACATCAAAAGCTTCGTTAATTAATATCATCTTCTGGCGGTCCCTACAGTATAATACACATTTTGTTTCGATTTGGACTTCGCCATTAAACCATATTTTTTTAACCGAGTCCACACCTGCTCATAATTTTTCTTCCAATTCGATAAGAAACTTGAGCGGTAGACTCCACGGTATGCCTTAGGATTTGCTTATAGTTCCCTTACCTCTAATTATTTCCCTCATTCTTGCAATTTCTTCTTTAATTCAAATCAAATTTTTGAATTAATTTACAAATATGTCGATTAGCCTTCCATTTAAGGCCAAAACACTCAAACTGTTTCATCTGCTCCAATTTTTTTCCGGCCCCTATAATGCTTGAATGACAATGGGAGTATATTAATGAACTGAAATTAGCACGAAAAGAATGCAAACGGGTGAAATCCTCAAATGACACGAGGCTTAAATATGTACAGAACAATTGCAATCGCGGGGTATTTTATAATAAAATTACACAGCGGGGTGTTTACTGAATTTAATCCACAGGAGAGCTTAACTGAAACGTTCTTAGGTTTCACAGAATCTCACAGATAACTAACAGAAAAACTTCCATCGCAATCATTGATTGAAGCAAAACATATCAAAAAGACCAACGCAAGAGAGAGTAGCTTATTCAAATGGTTCTAATATCGTTACAAAGCAGAAAACTGTACAACTGAATGTAAATGTCTTTGACTGAATGCCAAGTGACGAATCAAGTATAATGATTGGAAATCAGGAAGCAATTGTCCTTTCACTTGTCATCTCAGCGTTCATATGCAACATCAAGCATAATGAAGTTAAAGTTACGCTCTTAGAATTCTCATCCACTACATCTACGTCAGTGAGTAGCGTTTTGCGTAAGATATAGCTTATGCGACAAATAATTATTGAAAATTGCATCAATATAAACTAAGAATACTAAATTGTACGCCGATAAGTAAATGCTGGCCTTGAAGATCGAGAGTTTGGAGAAAGGGAAGAATGTTAATTGATGAGCCACAGGATCTACGCGGCAATATCAGGACCACGTCCAGCAAGATCACGCCAACCAACCAAGAAAATAAAGCCGTTCAATTAAAAAAACACTTTTGCTAATGTTTTCGATGAAAATAATAAATATTTAGTTTGAAATGTAGGAAATGAAGCATACGAAGTGCGTGCAAGTCCCAAGATGGCCAGATGTTTTATTCTCGAGATTGAAATCCATAAGGGGGGGGGTGTGGTTGCGCTCAAAACACACACAGTGGAGACTTTCATAAACCCCAGGCATTATGGCAAAATCGTAGTGCGTGATAATTGATGGAAGTGAAGAGCCATTTCAATACATAAAATGATATCGTTCGGTGTACCGGGTTCGTCCGGAAAATAAGTGTACTGACTCCTGGGCTGGGCGCGCCGCTCCAGGCGCGCCCAGCACCGCTCTGACGGGCTGCAATTGGAGGGGGGTATGTTGGCAAGCGACGCTGAAAAAGGCAGTCGGCTCTGAGCTGTGGTGTAGTGAGGAGCTCTGTTAACGCGAACCTCCACGCTCGACCCACGTCACGGAACGCGATGCCGAAGTTTTTGGAGCAGCGTTATTCCATCAAGTTTGCGGTAAAGCTTGGGAAATCGTCTACCGAAACTGTCGGTATGATTAACCAGGCTTACGGGGAGTCAGCCATGTCCAGAAACATGATCTTTCGGTGGCACAAGATGTTCGTGGAGGGCAGAGAAGAGGTCGACGACGAGTCTTCGAGAGGTTCCCGATGATGCCTTCGCGGGAGCGTTCCAGGAATGGGAACGCCGCTGTAACAAGTGTATCGACTCACAAGGGTCCTATTTTGAGGAATATTAGCTTAAGATATGTAAAAGTGTAATAAATTTTTTTTCCTGAGCTCAGTACACTTATTTTCCGGACGAACCCTGTACAATAGCAGTGTTATCATCCGTTTCCTCGACGTCCATGGTGTGGCACCCGTCGCAGTTCATAGTCAACTGAGTTAAAACGCGGTGACGGCGTCGTGGACGTGTTTGAAAGGTCCATTTGCGGGTGAGACACTTGGAGGAAGGCCGACCGTATTGTGACAATGAACCCAAGACGCCTTACCCACGAACCAGTCGGTATTTACGGTGGGCAAAAGGCATTCTTACAGAAACTTTCCCGGCGGTCATAGAAATATTGTTTCGACATTGAGGAAAATGTGTGCACAGGTAGATTGCGCCGAGAAGATTTGACTTTCGTAAAAAAAATGTAATACAAAAAAAACTATAGTAGATCTTAAGAGTTTGAACGCAATTCGTAACTTTTAAGGGATGAGAACTATGGGTATGTTCACTGATTCGCTCAAGCAACGGGAATGCTGTCCGGCAGATGAAGACATCAGGGAGACCGAGGAAACATCTTAAAGCTTTTTAAAGGGTGAAAATAAGAAGAGAACACTGAAAAGGTGTGAGAAATACTTTATGGAACATTTTTCCAAATGTGATATCTTACTGAAAACGATGGTGGAATGTAAAATAAACAGGATTAAAATCAAAGGAAGAGGCTCGATTTAATACACGAAAGAGATACGATTGGAGAAAAAAGTGATAAGAGCACATGAGGATATTGTCAGAGGACGGTACACGTAGTCGGTGTCACTCCACCGACCCCATCCCAGAATTCGTTGCCATAGAGCATCCAGACGGATGGATTCGGTGGTGGTGAGGGAGAACGTTCGGACAGTATTTGCGAATAAATTTCAGGCTTTTTTTACCCCAAATGTGTGGCCATACGTTACCACATTGATGAAAAGAAATACCTCCGTGAGACGTTACCATATAGGGGTCACTAAATCAGCTACCGAGAATGTTACCCGAAGAGAAAATACTCATTCGATCCATAGCATTAAATAAGCAGAACTATGGCTCCTCGCAAACATTTAGTGTTCTAGGCCCCAGGTACCGCTGTGACACCACATTATGACAGTACCATCAGATATTTAACATGAAACAATCCCCCGAGAGGCGACGCATTAGAATAAATAGGCATTTATACTTTGGTTTCATTACAGTACCGGTTGATGATGTCAATTCTCGCTAAAAAAAGACTATAGTTAAACTAAAACTAATAAATAAAGTTAAAATGAAATTGGTTGTAAAGAATACGATGATTAATGCCAATTATCTGCATGGTGCTTCCTACTTCACGAGGGTTCTTAAAAAGTGATATCCTCAGCACTGCCAGTACAATTAAAAGTATATTCACAGTAGATATCCAGAGTAACTTACAAGAAAAATCTAATCTGATTCCCGCTACTTTCACAGGCAAAGATACTAGTGTTGGCCATGATAAACTTTCCCTCGCGCAACGCTCGTGGGCGCACTTATCATGTTTAACTCGCAAAAGGCAAGTAAGTTTTAGAATGTCTATTATTCCATCGGAGACACGACCCATGAGAACCCCACCCACCTCAACTCCGTTCTCCATTGAATTCGAACAATTTGGGATTCATTCTTCCCCGTGAACCTAAGGTTCAGTCTTTCGCATGACATTCAATTGGCTAAGTTTGAGGGCATTCTTAGTCCCGGCGCTCGATAAAGGGAGGACGGAGTGACGAAGGAGCGAGCGGAAACCTTTTCTCTAAGGATTCCGAAAGTTGCTTTTATCGGACGATTCCCTTTATTTGCGTCCGTCACCACCAATCAATTCTCCGAAGGTTTTGCTCGAGGATGGCCGTGGAAGACCTTTCTTCTGGTCCTCCTCTCCATCGATCGATAGGTCTGCAAAACTCTTCCGCCTCCCCTCACCCATTCATCCCCCTCGGCCACTTGAGACGGCCGGTGCGGGGGAGAGCAACGGGACGGAATGGCCCGGGGGGAACACCAACGAGCAAAAGGAACCCCCAAATTGTCTGCAGACCTCTCTCTCTCTCTCTCTCAGGCTCTGACCCCCGTTCCGAGGCTACGGCCACGCCGAGTCGGTCGGCCGGCCCCTCCTTCGCATCCATCCCCTTTCTTTCTCTCGTTCCCCTCTCGCTCCTCCCCACACACAACCCTCCACGTTCACTCGTGTTCATTTCCTCTCCCTACACGCTAATAACCGCGGCCAAATTTGTTCCATTTTCCCTCTCACCTCCTTCCGGCAACGTTTTAACTCCCAGGGAATCCGGAAAATTTAATCTCATGGAAATAAGTGGCGTTATGAGTCTCTTTCACATTAATAATAAAGAAAAAAGCTTTGCCATACAGTTTGCTCCTTCCCATTTAAACTAAATATGTCTTTTTACGTAAGTATTTCTCGTCCAATAGAGTAAAATAATAACCTTAAGCTCTGAAAACCGTCGGACAATCCTAAATTGCCAACATTTTCTATAATTAAACCACAAATGTAAGACGAAATAAAACTGCATCCCCTTTGAGAAGCATGATAGGTAGAACGTTTGACTTATAGGTAATGGATTAAACGTAAATGGCCGGGCGAAGTCTTTGGATATCTCTTGAGAGAAACGTACACAATTGTACTCTCCGAGAAGTTAATTCTCACGAATGTAATCAAAATGAACTTTTGCGATATGCGTGTTTGCATTTTCTACGGCCTCTGCACAGCAAAATATGCTATTTCTCCTCACACAATAACCACCATTTTAACACTAAACCTTTTCTTGCTTATTTTTCTGGCAAATTTCAGACTTTAATTTTATTTAGCTATTGTACTTCATATTATTAAGTAAGAACCGTCCAAAATTTCTTCAGACATTAATTGTAAGCTAAACTGTAATAGATTGCTTAGCCATTCCTATTTTCTAATGCTTGAAGAAATATTTCTTTAGAGGTAATTGATGAAACCAATTTATTTGTATTTCATTGCGATATTCCATCATTTTATGCATAAAACACAGAGAGAACCTTTTCCTTACACCTCTGCACCTTAAGTCATATATCTTAGAAGATTATAAATACAGGGTGCAGTAACATGACTTATTTTTTTATAAAGCAAAACGCCTCTAAGAAAGGAAGTTAAGATGCTCCACCCTGAATTATTCAAGAATCTTTCAATGATATAATTTCTTTACATAAATATTATATAGCATCTTTTGAAATGTCTTCAGCTGGACGATTCAAAAGTCTTTGGATCGATTTAATCGCAAAACAATAATTTCCCAATCATAAAATTAGTTCTTTAACGACTCTTGATTTGAAATGTGAATTTAGTTTTTGTTAATTTTAGAACTCTTTAATAAGCGATGAAAATTTCGTATATAAAGCGAAAAAAGCAGACAAATTGATGATAAACTTACTTTCAGCTCTCACAATTTATGAATAACTTGTTATAATATTATCAAACTCCAAAAAAAAAATATTAACTCAAAGCAAAAACATTTTTCATTAATTTACCAGAATATAAAGGTCAAATTTTATATTAGAAAACCTGACTATCTCAGAAACCTATCCCTTTTCATTCGTAACCGCTAGTAACTAAAACCTTTTCTTACGAAGTAGAATAATTTACGAAAAGCGGTAATTTTTTCCATAAAACAAATTCACAAGGTGCTTTGCCGAGGATTCGCTCGGCCGGAAGAAAAGTGAGTTTCTCTTTTGATTTAGTGATTTATGAATCAAGACATCGCGCAAATTCATGTGATATCCCAAACACATTTTGAGCGTCATTTTCTGGATTAATAGAGGTTGTTAAAAATGCATGTCTTCAGCCGTTCCAAATATCTTTGGTAAAAATTAATTTTTAAGCTATCTCAAAAGCAAAGGGCCATTGTGCCACATCCGGCAACATGCTCTCAATTTAGTCAGTGTCTTCCATCTATTCGATGGGAGGTCTCACAGCCACGGAGATCTGTCCGGAGGTTGGTTTGATAGCAAAGCGTATCAGCTCACTTCCAACTAGGGCCTAGACTGGCTTGCGGGATGCACTAAGGTATTCGTAGAGCACCGAAGGTGTTTGTCTCCTTTCCTTCATGCAATTGCTCAAATATGAAAACAAGGCATTTCCCTGGAGTCCACAGTCTGCGGCAAACCATAAAAAGCAGCAGTAGTGCCAATAGAGGCAACAGGGAGGCAACGTGGCACAATTGCCGTCGCAAAAACAATACAGAAATATTGGCTAATCCCGTGGTAAACATTTGCGAAGGTTCCCGCCGCATACCCTGAGTTCCTTTTCTGTTCCGAGGGCTCTCTTCAGGACGACCCTACGCCCTCGCCCCACAGGGGGGAGAGGGGACCCCACTATCCTGACTTTCTTCCACCCTTCACTTCTTCACCTTTTCCCCGTTCCGCCTTCACTCGCCCTTCGTATTGGATTTCCTTCATCTCTTCAACCCCCTCGTCCCGCCCCATTCTCCTCTCACCCCAGCCCCCTCTCAACCCCCGATCCACCCCCGCGCCCAAAGGAGCAAGCGCCCGGAAAACACGTCCGGCGGAACGGAAAAGGGGCAAAATGAAGTACCTGCCAGCCGCCCCCGGATGAAAGAAAGCCGCGGTATCCGTGTCGCCCTCTCCCGCCCCGTCCGCTTTCAAAACACTTTCTTATTTATACACCGCCCCCTCCTAGAATAACCACACTCCTCCCCCCCCCTCCCTTCCTCCCTCACCCACTCTATAACACCCTTAATGAAGACCGCCTGCAGTTATTCTTTTGGGAAACTCTGTCATTTGTGCTTTCCGCTAACTATCTCCGCCAAGGATTACGAGATTTCTGGAATTTATGCTCGTGTCTGTCATTGGCGGGGAATATGCAAATCATGCACCTTGGGTGAATAATGGACTTGGATGTCCGTTTGGACAATAGCAAATCCCCACCCTGGTCCTGTTATTTAAAAAAAATACATATCACCATTAATTTTCCAGCGTTTCTCGGATAAAATATCTGAGATATTTTCAAAGATGGTTTTAATTAGACTGGAGTTGAAATTTCTTCTAAAATACAACTTTTTACTTTCAAATTTATCATTATTTTCTTGTAATTAGCGGACCTAAATTAAAGTGCGGCCTTCTCAAATAATTGAACGAATTAAAGGAGAATTATTTTCAATTGAGGTTAGAATAGCGTAAATAAACGATATTTTAGCAAAGCACAATGCAGTTCAATGGAATTTTCTTTTCCCACAACACAATTTTTCCTATAATGCCCTCATTTTTATTTAAATTTCAATACTTTCATTTTATTTATATTAATATGGAATCCGGCGTCAGTAAATAAGCGCCTCATTCAAGTGAAACTAGAATATCGTGCGCTAATATTACGTCAAATCGGGTAATTTCTGCATCCGACAGGAGCACACCACAGCAATAGTTAAAATAGCATTGAGATGGCAATGGGTGTTGAAGCTATACTCCCACATCTGCGACACCTCTCCTTGCGTCTATCCCGCCCTTCCTGGCGGTGCCTCCACACTCGCTCCCACTTGGCGCTGGACGAGGGCAAAGGTCAACAGTGATCATTTTATCTCGTAGGGTGGTCAATGAAGAGTAAATGGCTTGGTAGAGGGCGCACTCAAGTCGAAGGGAGGGCAAAGGAATGCCATCAGCGGAGCCCCAAACACTCTCTCTCGTGCTTACACGAAACATCAACACCATTTATTCCAAAGAAACTGCGGGAGATGCCGCAACAGTAACTTTTAACGGAGTCATCCGCTAATGTGCATTTCAATGCAACAATTTCAGAGCGTAAAAATCATTCGCCTTGACTGGGACTCGAACCCAGATCCCTCAATATCCGGTCGAGTGCTTTAGCCACTTAAGCTACCGAGGCGTCCTCTTAAACTCTGAAATTTTGGGGCTTTTAAAGGAACTAGATGTTATGACGAAATACCGTACATACAATGTCACATGCATTCGTAAGGGAAAACACCATACGTGTTTAAAGTTGGCTTTAACCTTGTGGACAGTGGCGCCTCGCGCACGACTACGAATGCATGTGACATTGTATGTACGGTATTTCGTCATAACATCTAGTTCCTTTAAAAGCCCCAAAATTTCAGAGTTTAAGAGGACGCCTCGGTAGCTTAAGTGGCTAAAGCACTCGACCGGATATTGAGGGATCTGGGTTCGAATCCCAGTCAAGGCGAATGATTTTTACGCTCTGAAATTGTTGCATTGAAACACCATTTATTGTCATTTGCCTTTCTCTAAGACGCAAGTTATCGAAGAAAACCGCCTGAAAAATTTACGCAGCAAAAAATATATAAAATTTAAAAAACTCTAAACCTACGACGTCAGGATGGAAAAAAATGTATAATACATTGGGGTATTGTCCCCAATCCGTGAAAATGTGATATCGTAATGAAATAACAAATGCTCCACCATGTCATGACTGTGTTATTGTACCATTTCTCGGTCTACGATCATTTTTTTAATGCATTGTTTTTATATTTGAGATTCTTTTAATCAAGCCATAGTACGCCAATCTTAATAAAAATACAACAACAAAAACAGAAACGCAGTATAATAGAACGTGACATTGTAAGTTACTCACTACTGCTATATCAGAGTTCAAAATAACTCTTATGAGAGGTAATAGGCGCCATTTATGTTTTCCATAAAAACCAATTTATTTGATAAAGCGTGCATTTAATTGAATTAAAACGTAAATGCGAGTAAAAGGGAAGTGCCCACGATTATCGAAAAGTGGAAATAATGGCTAGGCGTGACGCTGAAATTTTTTTTTATATTCAACGCAAAAAGGAAACGCCAATTCTAATGACAAATTAATCTTATAAACCGAAAATGACCGTTTAAAAACGTGAAGTGTGACTAAAATTTAAATTTGCGGCTCAAACTGTTGACAAAGGAAAGTGATAACGGGAGAGCCGTGGATTTTGTCAACAAGAGTTGCACACGTGAGTCAAAGCGCGAAGGAGGCCGCATCGCTGGAGGCGTAAGGCCTCCACGACACGAGAGAAGTCAATATTCACTGCATTCGCCAAAAAGCCCAAAAACCACGGCGCGGATGACCACGGCGCGCACGCGAGGGGAACGGAGCTCCGGGCTGGAATTGACCGATTTTCGCAGCGCGTTCGAGTGCAAAATTGCGGTAAATCATATGAGAGAACCTCGGAAACAGTCGGTGAAAACAAACGTGATCGGAGCGCTGATGGGGATAATCGAGGAGGGACAGGGAAAGAGCGAGTGAAATGGAAAGGGCGAACAATCGATCACGGGAGGCGGGGGCGGGAGGGAGGGAGACGGAGCAGGGGCGAGGAAACTGGAGATGGATTCCAACACTGCTGACAATACGTACATTGAGGAGTGAGGGAACGGATAAAAGATTTGAAGTAAAGAGAAGTAGCAACGGAGATATTGAATAAACTCGTCACGTTCCGGCTAAATACTTATCAAAAAAACAGATCCAACGATGAGAATAACATTGTTGCAGAGTAATTTGAAGAGGTTTAACGCGTTGACTGAGCAGTTTTTCCAGTCCTTAATACTTTAAATGAATATATTCCACACTAAACTAAAATAAAAAATATAATTGTTGGCAAATTTTATTTTCCAAGGCTGAGAAATCTTTATTGATACTATTTCAAAAGTCGTACCTTTTAATTAGCAACGATGCAAAATTCTGAGAGATAATGGTAAATTAAAACTCGGTTTTTTCATATAATACTCAATTTATGAGAGTTAATTTTCCAGGCTCATCATTGCAAAAATGGCGTCCATGCTGCCTTACACGTTACAGTAGGCAGGGTGTAATAATGAATACGATCCTTTCATTTCACATCGGTTGGATACCACTTAGACTAAAGTGATTATTATTTCCAGGTTCCTGAATTTAATCTTGAATTAATTAAATCAGGTTGTAAAAATATACAAAGATACGAATTTCTCCAGGAAGCGAAATGAAAAAAAAGACGAAGAAGGGATCCTTGGAAGGGCCGACGAAAGCGTGAGGTGACAGTGAGCGAAGGCGGAAAAGCAAAACCAAGTCGAGAGAAGCGTTCGAGAAACACGTGGAGTTGGGCATGAGAGAGGTCAGGATGACGACTAGACTAGAGGGGATGGCGGCGGAAGGGTGGCAAGAGTGAATGACAGGGAAAGAATGAAAGGAGGAAAAGGCAAAGGGTAACACTAATACGCCGGAAAAGATACGAAAAATCTAATTACAGGATCGCGCGACGGAATACACGCTTCGTGGGAAACGTCTTGGGGAATCAAAATGGATAAAGGAGACGGAAGAAGATATGGCAGAAGCCATGAGAAGAATAAGGAAGTGGATCGTAAGAAAAGGATGGTGGTTACGAGAGAGAGAGACGGAAAAGGGACCGAAGGAGATAAGGGAAGTGTGTGAAAGGAAGGGAATGAGTGAAGCACAGATATATATATATATAATGGGCTGACACAATATAACACAAATAGAATAGAATAGCAACATTTAAAAGGACACTCACACGGTAAATTGTTCGAGCTTTCGGCCCTCTCAGAGGCCTTCTTCAAGAGAGACTGAAAATATGCTGTCGCTGTGGAGAGGGGAAAGAGGTATGGGCGGGAAGGGGAGGTGTGGAGGGAATGCTGGGAGGGAAATCAAAGATGGCGGTTAAGGGTGGGAATTTTGAAAGAACGGAAAGCTAATATGTAGGAGGATTCACGAGTTCTCACCTCTATATTGGTGGCTGAATCGGGTAGGGGTTCTAGGATGCTAAGACCAAAACACTGGTCGAATGAAAGGTTGTGGGAATTGGCGTGTGAAGGGATAGGAAGAGAAGAGAGTGAGGCAGAATTGCAGGAGTACCGGTGATTATTCATTCGGATGGATAAGGGGTTAATGCATTCTCCTATGTAAAAGGAGGTGCAATGTTTGCATGATAAAAGATAAATAATGTTTTTTGAGAGGCAATTAGCGTGGGAACGAGGTGAGGGGGCAATGAGGGGATGTAGGGAGAGGGGAGTAGGCATAATAAGAGGACAGGTTTTACATCGGGGGCGGTTGCAAGTTGGGGAAATATTGGGAAATTTGTCACGGGGGGCGCCAAAGGGTTGGTGGATCTCAGAAGGTGTTTGAGATTGGCGGGTCGTCTGTATGCGATAGATGGGCATTGGGGTAGTAAGGATGAGGTCGCGTCATTGTCATGTAAAATTGGAAACAGTTCTTTAAGGAGGGTTTTCAGTCTGTGTCATCCGAGGAAACAGGTGGTGCAAAGGTTGAGTCCTGCGTCAGATGTGGGCTTGTTATTGTGTGGTGTGTGTGGTCGGGTGGAACGGTGCATTTTATTTTGTAGTAACTTTTCTGGGTAACCGCGTTTGAGGAGCGCAAGGTGTAGATTGTCAAGGTATTTGTTGAGAGTGGCTGTGGTGTTGCAAATTCGGTGTCCGCGGATAGAGAGAGAGTTAGGAATCGAGCGTTTCGTGTGTTGAGGATGACAGCTAGTGTGGTGTAGGTATTGCTGATGGTTAGTGGCTTTGATGTGCACTGAAGTGGTGAATTTGTTGTTTTGAAGTGAGATGTCTGTGTCAAGAAAGGTGATGGTGGAGTCTGAAATGGAAGAGATGAATTTAACAGTGAAAGATGAATTTAAGGCGGATAAGAAATTGTTTAGAGAATCAGAGCCATGTGTCCAGAGAATAAAAATATCGCCTATGTAGTGGACCGATCGTGTATGGGGTATCAAACTTATCGCTCTGAGGTCCTCACATGATGTAGCCTTTACCTTTTACGGAATAGGAACTAAAACTGATCTCACTAAGTCTTCCGACCAGATTCCTTCCTTATAAATGCTACGAATCAGCCCATATAGCCTCTTCCTCCCACATTTTCCTAAACATTTCAATAGTTCCGCGGGAACGTTATCCACCCCCACGGCCTTATTTAGTTTCATCTCCCTTAATGCCTTTCCTATCTCATCGTCGAGTATGCCTTGACCTGAGCTATTATATTTCAATGTCTAACTTTGTTGGTCTCAGTTCTTTACTATACAGTTCTTCTATATACTCCTTCCATCTCTCTTGGATCTTTCCTGCTACAACTATTACCTTACCCGCCTTATCTCTAACCGTTAGCAAAGATCTTCCTTTCTTACTTCCCGATAACGATTTAACTTTGCTGTACAGCGTACCAATTTCACCCTTCCTCTGCAAACTTTCCATATCCTCACACTGGGTCTTCCACCATGCTTCTTTTGCTTTATTTGTTGCCCGCCTCAATTTATTGTTCAATTCTTTGTACTTCATTTTGCCTAATTCTGTATTAACATTCTTCTATTTTCACCGCTCATCCATCTTTGTAATCATCTCATCCGTGATCCATGGTTTCCTAGTCCTTTTAGCGTTAACGGTTGCAATAGTGTCTTTTGCGGCTTTAGACAACCCTTTCTTGATACATTCCCATTTTTCTTCGATAGTACTAAGCCCTTTACCATCCTCCATGATTTTCTCTACCGCCTGTTTGTACTCATTCCTTTTCAGACCATTTAATGCTTCTAGATTCCAATTTCTAACCCGCCGCCCCTGCCTTATATTTTTGAAGTCGACGCTACATTTCATAACAACTATATTGTGGTCAGAGTCCGCATCCGCTCCCGGGAAGCTGTGGGAATTTATCACACTGTTCCTAAACCTGTGCCTAACCAGGATATAATCTAGCTGATACCTTTCTGAGTCACATGGCATTTTCCATGTATACCTGCGTCTTTTGCGGTGTCTAAACCAAGTTTTGGTGGTGACTAACCCCTGTCTCCTGCAGAACTCTAATGCTTTCCCCCCGCGGTCATTCCTCGTGCCTAAACCGTAGTCACCCACCTCATCACCATTTCTTCCTTCCCCTACCGTCGCATTCCAATCCCCCAGCACTATCAAATGCTTCCCTGCTGGAACACACGCGATTATTTCCTCTAACTGATCGTATATCCTATCGACCTTTTTTCCTTATGGTTGGTCGGTGGCATGTATACCTTAATAATAACCAAGTTCGTGGATTCTGCTTTTATTTCTATTAGTAATAATCAATCCGTTATCTGCTCTATGTCGACTACGCTCCTTCCTACCTCTTCATTTAATACTATGGCAACCCCTCGTTGGCTCTCGTCCCCACCGCTGTATATTATTCTATAATTATCACTCCAGTAATCCCCGCTATCCTTCAATCTCACCTTGCATAGACCTAAAATATCTATTTTTCCACTTTCCATCTCTCGCTTAACATTCTCAAATTTCCCTGTCCTCATCATTGTCCTAACATTCCACGTTCCTATTCTAACTAATTTGGTCTTCTTCTCCTGCGTCTTCATTCCTGCTGCTGCTAGTTTCCCTTGCAAGGGTTTCGTGGAAAGACGACCGCGGAAGCCTTGCCTCCCCCACTGCCGGGCAGGACACACGGCCCATTGGGCCGAGCCCCGTAGTTTCCAGGTCTGAAAATCTCCGTATAGTCCATCACGTTAATCTTCGGAATGATAATTGAGGTGGTTTCCCGTTGCCTTCCTCAATAGTGTTTTCAACGTGACACCATCACTTACTGGCCGCCCCACTGGGGTCAGACGCCATTGCAGCCGCCTCACTTAGGAACAGACACTGCGGGGACCACCTTTCGTCTGGCTCCTAACCTTCGACCTATCTGGTATGAAACGCACAAACCCTTCCACCACGTCAAGGTTGTAGTCCGGGGAGGTATATATATATATATATATATATATATATATATATATATATTTATTTATATATAGACTCTAGTTGAGTTAGTTGAGCGTCGGTGGGAGATGGCAGAGCGGGTGATGCAAATACGACGTGATTCGTGTGGTTCGTTTGGAAGGGAGAGAGAACAGGGTGGAGGGGAACACGCAAGGGTTGTCCGTTCGGGACTCTGGAGGAATGAGCAAAGTGCTGCAAGTCCAAGGGGGTTGGGGGAGGGGGACAGATAAAAATATCGCGTGGCATGGAAAAGAATATCGCTTGGCGTCATGTCGTTAGCAGGCCGGCAATGGTTGTTTTGTGCTTACGAGTGGAGGGGCTGGGGACAGGAAATGGGAGATCAAAACGGGGGATGGTTGTGAACGGTGGTCCGGAGAGAGGGCATTCGGGGTGAAACCGCGGCTGAAGTGAGTTGGAGGGCGGGAGGAGGCGGTGCTGTCGGGCGAGCGTTCCCATTTGTTCCGGGCGGGAGTGCGCTGGGGTTCGGCGGTTTCCGCGTGCGGCCATTCGTCCGTGTGCGGGATACGGCGGAAGGACGCAGAGTGCGCGTTTGCGGACAGTTAAAAACCGAAATTGTGGTTTCCGCGGCGATAATTTGATAAACTTGCCAGGTCCACGACCGATGATTCTTCCCTCGCTGAGAGGGAACAAAATTGGCGCGGAGGGGGCAGAGGGGGGCTGGGAATGGAGGGCAAACGACGCCGAAGCAGGGACGGCGTCTATACTAGGGACGGCGTTTCTTTTATCCATGCCGAGGCAGACCGCGAAAGGGAGAGGTAGGGAAGGAGGGATAAGTGGTGTTCCCCAACCGATGCTGCATTCAAAGTTATCAGCATTGCCGGCACCTCTGTTTCCCATACAACAATGCCACCCCATCGACACATCTCTCACTCATCGAGGATTTATTTCGGCCGGGAATCTAAAATACACTTATATTATCTTACTATCAATAGTGAATTACGTAACTCCGTTTCCACTAAAATTGATTTTTTCTGTTCCGTGAAGTCTCCTCCCGAAGTAGTAATGGGAATCCTACGACCAATCATTTTCCAGTCAAATTCAGAGACCTTGCTTAGGAGATAGACGGATTTCGTATTTTATTTAAACATGTTACCAACATAAAGACATTTCAGTGGCTTACCAGAATATCTCGGAATTGGTGAGTTTTGGATTATCGATTATTCGAACACGGTATGGGCACCTGATAAACTTTTTCTCGGTGGAAAAGTCTTCAAAACCAAGTCTTTTGAAGAATTTAGAATCGCAATCGTTTTTAAGTTCAACATCCAACTATTTAATGGCTACAATAATGAAATTTCAGCGATAATTTTATTAAATCCTTATCTGAAACGACGATGGTGATTGGTCATGAGTAACCCGTCTCCTACAGAACTCAAAATCTTTCTCCCCACAGTTAGTTGCACCTTACAAACAAACCTTAATCCACCGCCTCATCATCATCTCTTCTTTCCCACACCGCGGCATTCCAATCCCCATTAACTATCGAATGTTTTCCTCCAGAAACACACGCGATTTAGTCCCCTAAATGTATACCCAATCGACTTCTTCCTTCACGTGGTTGCTAGGTGGAATATATATCAGAATAATGGCCAAATTCGCGTGCTTAGCTTTTATTTCTACTAATAATATTCTTTCAGCCGCTTGTTCTATGCTTACTGCGCTAATCCAATATTTTTATTCAGTATTTTTGAAACACTCGCCGGCTCTCTCCCCCTCCGCTGGATATCACTGTATAACTCTCACTCCCACTATCCTTCCAACTTACCTCGCACAGACCTATTGCCTCTCTTGGACTGTCGCTCTTATTTTCCGGCCCTCAACATCATCCTAACACTCCTAGTACCTATTTTACCCCATTCGGCCCTCTTGGTGACTTCTGCGCTTCTACTATCACTTTTGCTTCGCTAAGATTTTGTGAGATAACGTATTTACTGGTTTGTCTCCAACGCTGCCAAACACGGCGTGCGATCGAGTGGGCCGAGTCCCTCTCCAGGACTCATTCTAATAATCCTGCCATCACTCAATGGCCGCCCCACTGGGGTCAGACGCCTTTTACGACCGCCTCACTGAGGAACAGACGCTGCGCTGACCACCATTCGTCTTGCTCTGGCTCCTCGACATACAGGGTTCGTCCGGAAAATAAGTGTACTGACTCCTGGGCTGGGCGCGCCGACCCAGGCGCGCCCAGCACCGCTCTGACGGGCTTCGATTGGAGGGGGGTATGTTGGCAAGCGACGCTAAAAAAGGCAGTCGGCTTCGAGCTGTGGTGTAGTGAGGAGCTCTGTTAACGCGAACCTCCACGCTCGACCCACGTCACGGAACGCGATGCCGAAGTTTTTGGAGCAGCGTTATTCCATCAAATTTGCGGTAAAGCTTGGGAAATCGTCTACCGAAACTGTCGGTATGATTAACCAGGCTTACGGGGAGTCAGCCATGTCCAGAAACATGATCTTTCGGTGGCACAAGATGTTCGTGGAGGGCAGAGAAGAGGTCGACGACGAGTCTTCGAGAGGTTCCCGATGATGCCTTCGCGGGAGCGTTCCAGGAATGGGAACGCCGCTGGAACAAGTGTATCGACTCACAAGGGTCCTATTTCGAGGAATATTAGCTTAAGATATGTAAAAGTGTAATAAATTTTTTTTCCTGAGCTCAGTACACTTATTTTCCGGACGAACCCTGTATCTAGCATGGTTGACCCTAGCAGGAGCAATTACCATTGTTACCCGCCAACCCATCTCTTGGGGTCATCAGAAAGAACACAAACCCTTCCACCACTTCAAGGTTGTACTCCATCACCCTTCCCCTTCTCGCCCATATTTGCCCTCCAAAATTCTTTATAGTTCCTTCAATGTAACTGAATGATTTTTTAACTGGAACAGAGAGAGGGGGTCCGGAGTAAAGAGGAGAAAGACAGGTGGGAGGGGACGTGTCGAGAAAAGGGGCGGAGAGGTGAGACGAGACGCGTTGAAAAGACCATCAATCCGCGGTCGTAGCTTTTTCGCCCCCGGGTTTGGAGGAGGAGGTAAAACGGGAGGAAGACGAGCAGGTGGTTTCCAGGGGCGGGTCTCACGGTAAACGGTGGGGGCAGATGGGGCCGGCGATGGAAGTCGCAGCCGATGGCAATGGCAAATATTTGCCGGGCGGAGGAAGTAAAAAAGAGGTCATATCCGCAGAGAGGAAATGCTGCGAGCGAAGTGACGCAGAAGTGGTTCCGATTTGTGATCATCAGGCGGGGGAGCGGTTTAAGAGAAAATTCACCCTGCGCTCTCTTTTATTTAAGTTGGCAGTCATGTCATAAATTCTTCACTAAAAAGTTACAATATAATAAATTATAAAATTCATCATATTTCGGCTCTTATTATACTAAATTTTGAAAATATATGCATACTCGACTATATTCCGTTGCACAAAATTATCCTGTAATTTTATCGTGAAAAATTTTAATTAGTAGGTCTCTTCAGCGAAAATCATTAAATTATCGGTGTATTTACTCATTGAATGGACAGGAATTATATTGTATCCATAAGTAAGCATACGCCTGCATTGAACTGACGAAGGTATTCTTCTTAGTCTAGTACGTAATTTCTCTGGTGATGATCTCAAGTGATGCTGTATTTGCACATCCCTATTGCCGTCTATTATAAAAGTAATGCTTGATGCTAGTCACGGTGTTCTGTATGACAAACAATACGCTCTGATTTTTCGGTAGAGATCGCTAATTCCTTTCATGTTTCTTTACCATTGGATAATTGTTACATGCATGATTACCCTCGTCTGATCCAATGTGACGCCTGATCCGATTTAAGTCCGCCCTTACACCGTCAGAAACGATTTTTTTCTCTTTGCGAACGATTTGGAAAATTCCTACAATTTCTTTCAGAATGGCTTTGCTGAAAAGTTTTTCACGTATTGTGTCGCGAGAAATCTAGCTATCGCCTCACAGTTCTCGGTTTGAGGCACGGTGTCTCCTTCCGAAATAATCTGGCCTCCAACGCCGCCGAGGGCTTCGCCTTTTCACCGGTCTGCAAGCGATTGTATGAACAATTTACAAGGAATCTCCCGTTCATCTTAATATCAGAGTATGTCTTTGAGGGAAGCAGGACACGAGACTTTAGAACCGACGTTAAGGACCACGTTAAATACTTATAAATCTGGAAATGCATCCGCACTATTTTCGGAAGGGCACTGAAGATGCTGCCATTCATTCAGCTCATAGCTGGAAAATGGAGAAGCGATGAAAAAATGAAGGAGACGTGTTATTTTTGATGTGTCACACTAAGTGTCAGGCATTTCCTACACGATAGGTTATGGGAGCCTTTAGATGAAGATATTCGAAGAAAACGAGCTGGATTAAGTCTGTTGCAAATATACCAATCCGATTGTTTCACGGCAAGATGATATAATTCAGTTCCCCGATTACATTTCCCGGACAGAAAAGTGTCAGAAAATAAGAGAAAGAGACTGCAGAACGGATAGATTCAAGCATTTTTGTTTTCCATGCTAACAAGACTTAGCACTTTTCCGCAGATTTTCATTATAAGGTACAACGCGCTTCTTTGACTTGCGGCATCATCAGGTACTAATTTTCTAAATAACCAAATATTTGAACCTGATGATGCCGATGAAGTCGGTGAAACCCGTTGTACCTTATAATAAAAATCCGTGGAAAAGTGCGAAGTCTTTTTAGTATGCATAATAATTACCTCCGCGAAGTGAAGCCTTAAACAGTAGAATATATTTGCGTTTCGTGCGCATTTTAAGTAAGAACAACAAAAAAGGACATTCACTGGAACATGGATAAGCACGGGCGACAAATAGTTAGGAAGGAACAAGTTACACTTCCCGTCAATTAACTTCATTGCTGGTGTCCTTAGGTTCCTCGCCCAGCGCCCTTAGGCCAAGCGGGGAGCGCTTTTGCCGAGTAAATAGAATTGAAGACTTAATGTATCCGTCAAATGTCCGTCGTGAATGAGTAGGATGCAACCTGGTAACTAGTTACTTCGGCTCACGTGAGTCCGCTTTACTCAATGGTTTACCTTACTAGTCTTCTTAGTTTAGGCAGTGGAACAAACAATACGACATCCGTAATGCGTACAATGGATGTTGCGTGAAAGATCGCCGGCCTTCCACGTGCTCTGGCGGTGTAAAGGAAGGGGCCGACTTAGAGATGGTGGACTAGAAGTTGTCAAGACGCGAACAAGAAGGCTGGTTGGCCTGAAACACATCATTACGATGCTAAGGAATGGATGACACATTAAAATTTAGTTCGTTTGACCTGACAGCCGCTGAGTGCCACTTTCAAATTTGAATTAATTCAATAACATTCGAGAGAGTATTCGTGAGCATGAAAATAATTGGAATGGAATGAGTGAAGTGCTTGTCGGAGAAATCGGCCCTTAATGTACGTGGGGAGGCGGCCGAGCAGTTGCCGGCGGTCGTCCCAATGCGTCGCATGACTCGGGATCATTGGCATCACTACCTTTTCCGTGGATTGACAGCAATCATTTTGTAGACAAGAATGATTTGGCGGAGTGAAGGCCGCAAGCGAACTGCGGAGCTTTTTTATCCGAAATAATGGAAAACGAAAGACTGCGAACGAGGTGACAAACGACAACTGGCTGATATTAATTCACTAACGATGATAATTGTGAAGACGGTCCCGAGTGGCCCTCCATCGCACGGGGCGGAAAATATTGAATGTCATGATCCCTTCAAAATTTCTTTTAAAATTATGGAAACAATCAGCCCCCGATATCCAATTTCAATCCTTCATTCGACGATTTTGGCAAGTGCTTAACTCTGAAGATTTGAATAATAAAGAGTTGAACAAATCTGCTCTTTTAAATCTAATATTGTTTTAAGTTAATGCGTCTTTCAATGAAATTAAATTTAAATGTATGTTAAAAAATGTATGCCTAGTAATAATGTCAAAGGTTCAAACTATCATTAGTATTCCTCAATAAATCACCATCCGATGAAGTATGTTCCTTTTGCCATCTGTTTGACGCCAAAATTATTTCAATCTCACTTAGTAAAAAATATTATCAGCATTTGATTGATACTCGGCGTCTTATTTTGATTTTTAAATATATGATGTCTTAACATTAACTTTGAACGTTTAACGGGCATTTGTGTCCTCATATGTCCACATGTTTGATATGGATAATAACACACCATGCCTGTTATATTATTATAAATTACCTATACGCTATAATTACCCTGGATTTGAATTTAGCAGCACTGCACCACATTTTATGAATATATATTCCCGTGTTAATAATTGCCAAAGGTAACTACACACACAGAGCAGTGGTGGGTATAACTAACTGGAATGTGTAAAGGTTTTTATTTATTTTATTTATCGACTTAATTGGGCGAGACTGAGAGTAATAGTCGCTTCTTCCACCTAACTCTTAGACACGACATTGAAGAGAAGTACATACACCCAAGCCCTAAGTTGAGGAAAATCCACCTGGGCCATTCCCCCTGGGAATCAAACCCGCGACCTCTACGTTGGCAGGCGAGGACGTTCCCACGCTGCCACCGGGGTCGGCATTCATCAATTATACCTTCCAGACATAAAACTGAGCAAATTATTAGTTTTTCTCTATTCTCAAGAGCTCTTGAAGAATTTCTGCCAAAAATAATATAATCTTCTCGCAATTTTCTCACATTTCCCATTTTTGGTTGACTATGAATTTCGTCCGGTGACACAGTCCGCGATTTCAGGGACGCCGGAGACTTCCGGGGCTGCCCTCTTACCTCCGTCCCCGTTCCGTCGGCCCGGTTCCCTTCGGCCGCAGTTATTCCCACGCCCCTCTCTCCGAGAGCGGCCCACGCCTCACCGCACATCCGCCCGTAAATTCGACTCCGTCGCCTCCATTTCAAACCTTTCGTCGCAATTCCTCAGCATACGGAGGGAGGACATGCCGACGGCGCGAGGGGCGGGGGTTCTAGAGGAGATGGGGAGGGAGTGCCGTCGGAATGGGAGGATGTTTCGCCCTCGGAATTTCATTGCCCACATGCGGGACAGAGTGACGTCGGCCGAGGGAGTTTACGAAACTCGGCCCTCCCGCCCCCCCCATCCGTTCCCCCGCCTCCCCCCCTCGAGCAAACCAATCCCCCAAAACACACCCCTCCTCTCCCGCGTCCCTCGCCTCTTCCATCCATATCACTCTTCGCCTTTATGATACGGCGATACGAGGAATGGCATCATGGAGAAGAGAACTGGATTGAAAGGGGTCAACAGGAGGACACTTTAAAGGCGAGAATTAACTTAAAAATTGGACCCTAGATGCAATTAAAACAGATATTATAACCACCCCAAAGATATTTTTGTTTTGGAATGAGTTTCATTGTAATATGAATAATCTGGTCAGCGATTAACTGTTCCTCATCTTGTATTTGTGAATAGTTTCACTCGGGATATTTTCAATTGATGCACTTTGTGACATCATCATCACATTTTTCGTTTGAAAAAATATTTAGTCTCTTTTATCTCGAAGGTGCATCATATTTTACCATATTCAATGTCGTTAGCTTCGTCTCTCACAGTTATATGATGATCACATTACATTTTATTGCCCGGTTGTTGTCTCTTTTAAACCTGAGGATGCCACGGTGAAATGCCGGTGTTGCCCCGATAGCCTTAATTTCGGCCCTCCCGAATTCGACCACGCCGCCGCCTCCGACCCCCCCCCCAGCCCGCACCCTCCGCCCCCAATCTCTCACCGCCTCCTCCTCCGTTGGGACTCCTCTCCTGGACGCACCATTCGACGGATTGCCTCGGAGTCGCTTTCATTACCCTCCGGATGCAAAGATTTGCATTTTCCACCCGCATTCATTTGGTTTCCCAGAAAAGTGGAGAATTGGCACGCGAGAGATCCAATGGAATGACCGACAAACCACATTGGGGCGAAGAATTTTAATTTCCCTCCACTCATACCGAACTCATTCGTCTCTAAAATTAAACCTTTAACGAACTTTCATCGGAATCCGTTGGCCATGCGTTTCATTCGTTTATCCGTCCAATATTCATGCCGAGGCGAGAGTGGATTTGCTCCTTCCAGTCGATCAACACGAGGAAAGAGGAATCGTTTCAGCATTTGTTGAGTATTCAGAGCTTGAAGATGACAACTATCGAGTCTCAATATCCCGCTCAAAAAATATTCCGCAATTACATACGATATTTTAAAAAATAACCTGAAATGGGGTCCAAATATTTGTTATCAAAAACAGAAATATGGCACGGTCATTTTCAATTGTCCTTCATTTCAATGATCTTTAAACTTTAAACATGGAGAAATGAGTTAAGGTTAATTCTTTTTAAATAAAAACGTTGGTGGCACTAGGGCTGCGGAGTGTTTGGAAAATACTCTAAACACGGTTCCATCTTTAAGACGAAAGCAGCGGATTTCTCGATCACTTGGCCAACACAAAGCCCTTTTTAATGCTTTCTTCAATAAGTTTAGTCTTGCTCGTTGATTTCCGTTGAATTCTTTACTTTTTAATTTCCTTCGAACTCTTCCAAAGCCACACATTAGTATTGTTCTTTGCCAATGCGTCCCTATCTTCTCGTTCCTGTCATCGCTATCTATTCCTTTCTGCCATTCTCTTTATTTTTGCACTTGAGCATATATTCAATGTCGGCAAAATTTCATATTTTCAACGGCTGTGGAACAGTGTCAGTGATATCTTAATGAGAGTTTATTCTAAGTAGCTCGTGACTAAGACTTGCAATTAACCCATAACCATCGACTTGCTATTCACACACATACGGCGTGAAGAGCCTCTTTAAGAAAATAAAGCACCTGAAATTATTCCAACGGAGTGCCATTTTTAAGCTTAAATATTTAGATACGATTACTTAATACAATAGTCAGATAAAATGACCACTTAATAATTTCCTAATCCCGAGGGGACATAAGCGTTCTCCACACATTTCTTAATTCCCGTTAACCAACGCGCACCTCGCGTCATTATTATGAAAACTGTGTTCATATACATTTCATATGAACAATAGATTCCATTTAATTTCTTCGCAATATGATTTCAACTTAAAAACGTGCAATAATTGATACATGAAATGATTTAATTACAACAAACATACTTTTAGCCGCGAATAAAATAGTCACGTGAATATTTGGTCTCACGACTAAAATGATTCAATTTGAAAAAGATGAAGGAATTTGCATGCGTTTTTACTGCAAAACTTTCATAAAATCTTAAAGGTAAATTATCTTAAATTTCAGTTCTGCGACACAATTCACTAGCTAATCATTTCAACCGCAAACACTATGATCAGATCTTGAAAACCACGCTCAATGACTGACTCCACATCAATGACACCATAGCTGTAAATCATAAATGCACGCCATCGTATTAAGTTCAACATCTAGTAACAAGCGAATCTATAGAAAAAACCACGCGTTCCGGATTCTTTAGAAAAGACTGAAATTCCATAAAAAGGGAAAAAATGTATACAATCATCCTACTGCATTAAAATGAAGGATCTTCACAAAATGACGACAGTATTCAGACATTTGTTTAACGAACTAACATACTTTTCAATTACAACCTCTCGATCTCGACGGATCGATGTTGCAGTCTTATTCAAAGTAGCAATGCGATCACTTTTGCAAACTCGGACTACAAATAATGCTTTCTAAAAAGTGAGACTATAAAACCTATTGATCCTCGCAACTCATCGCGACAACAGCAGGAACACGACGCTTCCCAGCCGAGGCGCTCGTTCCAATTGCTTTGAACTAACCCAGGAGTACATTCATTAATCAACGCTCAGGTGTCGCCTATCACGACATTTTAAAGCGATTATACAGATTCTCAGTTTACACGCCGTAGCAACTGAGGCTTCTTCCATGTTTCCTGGAGAGAATGAGAGTTTCTCCAGACATGGAGGCTAGTCGACCCGTCATCCATAACGCGGCCCTTATTTTCTCCCCTGCATCCCAGCGAGAGTAGGCGTGCGTGTGTGGGTGGGTGCGTCGGAATTTAATGGCGGATTGATAGGGGAAACAATAGTGCAACTCTCATCCCTTTAAGGGTTTCTGTTCTTGTGCTCTTACCAACCCTCCCCTCCCCGCCTCCCCGACCCTCTCCATACCCTCAAGAGCTCCTCCTCCTCTGCCCTTCCCGCTGCCCCTCATGCGCCCCGCGCCATCTCTTAGCACCAAATGGAATCATAGACGACCGTTTCGGAATGAAAGGAGCGAAAGATCAGAAACGTGGAGATCTGCGAGATGATGAAGCCTCAAGCTAAAGGAATTACACTCCAAGCGTTAAAAATTCCAAGAAACTGCGAGAGATGCCGTGACAAAAACTTTTAACGGAGTAATCCGCTAAATATGCATGGCAACGCAACAACTTCAGAGGGTACAAATCATTATTCTTGACTGGTATTCTAACCCCGGATCCCTCGATGTCGGCCCGAAAGCTTTAGCCAGTTATTATTAAGTCAATTATCTGCTCCGTGAGTAGGACTTAGAAAAGAGTTCAAGGAAGAATACTGACGAATCGTTAGCAAAGGCTCATAGAAATAGGTTTTTACGAAATAGAAAAAATTGAAGAAACAACGAGCAGCAGTGTCCACCGATGACGTAAACGGAGTCATTCGGGGAATGCACAGAGAGGTGGAGGAGGGGAGGAGGAGGCGGGTCGGTGGGGCAAGAGAGAGACATGAGTAGCCAAGGGATGGATGCCGTGGGAGAGAGAACCCGACAACACTCTTTGGGTGGTGGAAGAATCGGAACTTTTGAACTTCCATTCTTAACAAAAGTTATTTTAAATGCATGGATTGTCGGAACAATTATAACTGAATCGATAGGACGACAAATGTGTCAATTTGATTTAAAAGTTATGCTCCCAATCATTAACGAGCATTACTGAACTAAAAGATTTCGTAATTTCATTTATTCAAAAGCATACGATGAGGTGAACTCACTCAATGCTAAAAATATTTGCAAAAATAAAAACCTGCAATAAAATTCCTTGAGGTTATGAGATGTTTACATAACAAAAGGTTCGGGTAAATAATCGTAAAGATTAATTTCCCAACAATTCCGGACAATGTGAGCATGGCTTGTTGAATTCCAGAGCAGTGTATTCCAGTCGGAGTAGACCCTTGCGGGCGCCGGGGATAGGGTTGGACAATCACCATAAGGGACACTAAGGACAGCGACATTTGGTCCTTGGCCGATTTGCAGATGTTTCACGGCGAGGAATTTGGTCTGAATGCCAATTTGGGAAGGGTTATCATCCAGTAATACCCCGGCCCTTGTTTGATAGGGGCGTGGAGAAATCTTAGGCGAAGTTCAGTTCCGCAGATGAGGATCTTAAAGAGCGGACCCTCGGGATCTTGAAATTCGGAATCGATCCATAACCCACATGACGTGGTCCTTGAAATTCCTAATAGTTCTCATCGCCTCCAACGGGAAGTTCGATCATAATCAAATGTTCCAATCGGTCGCGCACTTCTGAATATCACCGATTGTGCCTATGGTCAAAAATTGGAAAATATATTATACGAGTACTCGTACTTAGTTGGTAACGATAACGTCAAATTGAAATAGCTAGCAGAACACAGTTTAAAGAGTAAATTAATAATTTTAATCAATAACATTAGTGAATCTCTTCGTAAATTGGAGGAAGGCGATCCTTATTGAAAAGGATAAACTCAGATTAAAAGATAAATTTATATTCTATATTTGGCGTAAGCAACCATTACGAACAACAGTTATAATAATATTTATGATAAAATTCACGCAAAATGAATAGTTCGTACATGAACTATTAACAACTATAATCTTGGAATTATATTAAAATTTACCTGTTTTTTCACAGGCTCATTATTGACATCAGATCAGAATTTGTGTACATTAAGAATCATTATTATTCCGAGAAACCTTTGATGGTAATTATTTCCAGAAACTTTGTAGGGCAATCTTTAAGTTTGATCAATATCAATCAGTTTCATATTTTCCTGATCAGGTCCTTGCTTGTCTCTAGCCACGGACGTTGATTTCAAAAAGAATAGAAACAGAAGATATTGGCCCGAGTGCGGGTGTCTTTCTCGTGCTATCATGCACGATAAAAACAAGAATTTCCAGGAAAGAAATTTTAACCGACTGCAAGACCAACGGGAGAGGAGGTATATATTCCAATGGAGAGAGGTATTATTGTTCAGAGGAGACGGAAACGCCATGGTTTCCCAATCGCCCAGCATTGAAACGTGAACCTTCCGTTGTCCAGCCGTCTCCTCCCCCGCCCCTGGCCCCTCCGCCTCTGCCCACCTCAATTCCGTCGGAGTGCAAACTTTCGCACCCCGCTACCGCAGCACGTATCACGGAGACGCAGGGGAAGTAGCGAAGAGCCAGCCGAATGAGCGACGGCCCTATTGGCCACTTTCGGACTCTTTCGTTCCCTGCAATTCGATGCGAAGGCAAAATCGATCATTTCAGTGATTAACTTCATATTTTAAGACATCAATCGAAGGTTTCGCTGAAGAATCGACATGCCTTTCCCAAACAATGACTCCAGCGACAAAGGCACTCCAATTCTTAAAGCCGAGATGCACACAATAATTACCTCGAATCATCAGAGATAATTTAATTTAGGAAGAACTTGAGTGAGGGAGAACTTCTGTAAGGTTACCAATTTCTCTTCTGTAATATTTATTATTTTTTCCGATTTATCATCCAAATCTTTGATCCCTTAATTCCTTGGAAAGGATAAACAAATGACGAAATAATTCCCAGAAGAGGAAATTTTCAGCAGGGGTGAGTCCACGATGATTCAACAGTTTTCCGAATCGCCCTAAAATGACAACTACCAATGATGATCTGGCAAATACTTCAAATTACTCAATTGGCCGTTTCCAGCAATTCCCTCTTGTGTGCATGACTGCTGCGAAAGATGCTAGCTAAATCTATGACGGACCTGAACGATATAACTCTTTAAATTAATCCACACGGAGAGTATAGACTAAAGTTGAAACTTTTAGATGTATGAACAAAATAATAATTATGCTCGTTTGTTTTCAACGTATGCAAAAGGAAATTAAACAATAAAAGGAAGAATGGAGTCGAGCTGAAGAATTAAATTTAATTATCATAAAATCCGAATCAGAAAAATTCGGGACGCCTCGAAGAGCCAAAACATAGTCACTATTTCGCTGAAAAAACTTGATTAAAAAGTTAATAATTAAAAGCCTACAAGATGCAATATGTACCTGTATGTTAAACGATAAAACTAACTCAATTTTAAATCCCCTTTTTCCCCTGGTTAAAGTGTTCTGACTTACAATATAAGGAAAGCACAGCCGATAGGGTTTAAGAATCATAAGGTTAATGGTCATTTTCCTGGGGGTCTTACTATAAATACAACCAAAAAGTCGTTGGATCTGATCGTAAATAATGCTGGAATGCCTGATTCCCGTAATGGGGTCATATACAATGGATGATCCATTCGATCTCTCCGTCGATTCGGTCATTCAAACTCGACGGCATCAATATTAGGTTTGTGTGTGTGTGTGGCGGCGCCTCCGTGGGGCCTCTGGCGCCTCCTTGCCCCCCTCCCACCCTCTGTCCCGAAAGTACCGCAGCCGCCCGCCCAGTCGTGTTTCGCCCCACCGCAGAGGGACGGACTCGCCTTCGCATCCCCGTCTCGTCAAACCGCTTCATCAAGCCTCTCATCGATATGCAACCGAGCGACATTGATACAAGCTGCAATCGACTCTTTTGATCTCCCAGGCCGCTTTGAATATGCGTCCCCGAGTACCTATAAACCTAATTCATAATCGTCAGTTTATGGATTACGTCATCCTGCTTCTACCGATTTTATTTATTATTTAGAATTTCAATGAAAAATGAAAATATGTATACTAACGTTCTTATGAATCAAAGTTGGAGAACACATTCTAAATTTCTCAACCTCTTTCCCTACGAGCGTTAAAATACATTCATCATACGAATATATGCATGCATTTGTCCACGATATTGCATCATAGCATATCATTACAGTTCTAAACAATAATGTGGCGTAATGAGAGCAAGGAGGTGGTAAAATGATAAATGATAAGACACTGGATATACTATATTCATTTGGGTCAAAGCTACGCATTAGTGCTTCATCTGCCAGTTTATTCCATGGTTAGCACTGGCGTGATCATTAAGGGTACCATTTTATTGTAACAAGAACTATTAAATACGTTTTTAGGAAATTTGAAATTCTCTAATTAAATGCTTATTATTCGATAGATTGATCACTCCATAGTTATTATGATATCATCGCGACAAATACCTCACCCATCGCGATCACAATACCCGGAATGGAATGAGGGTGTTGGACACAACGGGCACTGAAAGATACGAGCCCTCGTTCTTCCAGCCCACGATACGCAGTGAAAACAAAATCGGGCCCGAAGAGCTTGGAAAAATTAAATGAATCACAATCAATTTAATGAAATGATCGAGCGCAGCAATTATTGCATGATGTATTACTCATCTTTGAACACGTGAGTTGCATATGAGTTATCATGTATTCAATTGCATATATTTACTAGCATTTATGCATTAATATCTGGTGCCCAGGAGACGGCTTGCGCGATATTCCGTAGATGTTGATTTATGTGAGTAACTTTGCTACTTTTCCAAATTAGACGTAACGTTGGATAGGTAATGCCTTTTTTTTTCTTCGAAGCCAATACATGAGCAGGTGATATTGGATCGATGGATGGCTCAACAAAACCCAAATATAGACTGGAGTGAAGAATGTACGAAAACGGATTCATATAATATAAATGAGAATACTTTCCTTCGAAATTTATGACAATGTTAAAATGCGCAAAAATGTGCTCCGGCCTGGCACTCAGTCAGCGCTGAAGCTCAAATTATGGGCAAACATGGAAATATGAAAACTTTTCTTCGAGTGGAAACTGATTGGCCAAAACATTCCGAGTAAAAGTAATTTTACCCAGATAAGTGTCACAATAAATCTACGCAGAGAGCAGAAAAAATATTCTCTTCAGGGAAAGTATTCTCAAAGGTGCAATGAAAGGATAATTAAAAGTTTTTTGTTCCGTATTAATATCGTGGTGGAGTTTCAGGTGTTTCACCAAAGTGGAGAGAAATATCGCACTCTATGAGGTACCTGGTAATGCAATGTTCCATTCTAAGATAAAACAATTTGAAAAAAGCTTCATATATAATTTTTATCCAATATGCGCAAAGGTTTCAATTTAATCTTTAATACATTGGAACGATAGGGAATTCGCAGAAACACTACATAATATTCAGACATTTTCAAAACGAATCAACATTTTTAATAATGAAAACTTCGTTGCAATTTTCCACAGTTAAAACTTTATTGCCGACCATGGTTTCGATACACTGTATCATCATCAGGTCAATGATTTTGACCTGATGATGATACAGTGTATCGAAACCATGGTCGGCAATAAAGTTTTAACTGTGGAAAATTGCAACGAAGTTTTCATTATGTCTCGATTCCACAACATCACGCCTGACTCTTCACTTTTCAACATTTTTAATATAGTATTAACAATCACATTGACGGGGGTGGAAACTATTGCCTGTGAGTTTATAGAATGCCAATCCAACAGCAAATATTGATATCTCGTGAGCAATAAAACGATAGTTCAGTCCCCACGGTGACCATCAACAGGGATGACAGTTTGACAGTTGAAAAGACTACACTAGTGAAGTACTTTCCGTGGTCATGTCACACGACCGAAGGGCAGTCCTCAGTTCCTGAAATATCTATGTGGAGTTGCACACAAATTTGGCCATAAGATCGACACCTTAAAAACAGTCTCCACGGATGGACCGTGCAGTCTCATTGAAAGTGAAATTAATTTTCTCAATTGCATAATTCATTCAATAATTAAAAAGGTAACTTTTGATCTTTTATTCTGGCATTAATATTGAAAATGAGAAACCGACATGGATATTGATAATACAGGGTGCGGCAACACAACTCCCTTCTTTCGAACACAAAACGCTTTCAAAAAAGGAAATTATGTTGCCACACCCCGTATTCTTTATGAAACAGTCCTCTCGCGAATTCTGGCTAAATGCTAGCAAAATATTGAGATTTGAAGAGATGTGACATGAGATGGGAAAAGGGAGTGCGAGAGAGGTGGTTTGGGGTCGAAGGGCGAATTCTTCCAATTCTCGAGGAAATAAACCAAGTTCCAGGCTCGGTTTGTGTGGGGAGGCCGGCGGATTGGGAGAGGGAGACTATGGTAACGGAGGAGGGAAGGAGTCGAGCCGAAAGACGGAGAGAAAATAGAAATGAAGACATCTAAGAGGCGGGAACTGCGCGGGAAGATAACGAAAAATGAGAATATAAGTAGATTTTCCGAATTGGTGCTGAAGGGGGAGAGGTGGGGTTGGAATTTGTGCCACTGAAAAAGAGTGAAATGAGAGTTTTTCATCAGAGGAATGAGTGGTTTTGAAAGAGGGCGAAAACGGAAACCAAAGGGATGAGAAAGAGTGGGGAGGAGAGGGGGGAAGGGGAGGGGGGGAATGAGGGGAAGGGGGAATGACCGCCTAAAAAAATCACTCATCGGGGCATCCGAGTAAAAAAGTAGGTGAGGAAGGGAGGGAGAGAATGAGGCGGGTGAGTTTGAGCGGCAAAATTAAAGGGCGAATTGAAATGCTCCATTCGGCGAAGGCTCCATTGGGGAAGGGGGATTGCTGGGGTGGAACGGGGTTAGAGCGGGGGGAATGAAAGCGACGGGGAAAAATAAATACGGAGGAGAGGAGCGAAGTGGGAGAGAAGGGTGAATGAGGAGAGGTAAAGGTAGTGGACAACGAACTCTTTAATCAAGACGGAGAAGCAGGCTGGTCGGAAATTGGCGAGGAAATGCTTGCAGATATATCTCCGAGATTTTAAGTGCAATTAAAAGCTAAATTATTGCCCATTGATACAATAAACCGCAATTTTTACTACACCTTTATAAACGAGGCAAAGGATCGTCGGGCTTAAATGATTGAAGAGGGGAAAGAATTATGTAACAAAATAAGATGCAATATGTGAACCAAAATAGGTGAAGTAAACATTAATAGTTAAAACAACTTTCAAAAGATCTATCTATATTATTGAGAGATTAAAAGGAAAATATTTCTAAATAATATGAAAAACGGATATGCATATGAAATGGTCTCTCATATTTGATACATTATGCTTTCGTTATTCAATTAATTGACACACGAATTAAGAGTTACTGATATTAAGAAGTACCTTAAATGCCATGCAAGTAAGATACATGGTTTCAACTCAAATATGAAACCAATATTTGCATTTTTTTCAAATAACAGGTGCCAAAGGCTCAATCGGAACAATACAATTATGTATTGGTTTGCCTAAAGTAAAATGAATACAGTTAAGTTGGTGTGCGCGCATTGACACGAAGAAAACGCCGTCTTCTGTTGCGATAACAAGCGCTTTGATAAATCAACTTGGTCTTCGAGAGACGCCTTGATAAAATGCCAACCGAAATTTCACCAAATTATTATTTCCCTCGATGACGTTCCACATCGTCCACCCGCCGTTTGGTCTCCGTCCAAATGGTGCTCTGAAGAGGACAAGTACCGGGAGTCCTCAATGTTTCTCATTTTCAAAATAAAATCAAGTCACTTGTGAATTGTGCCAAACTAGCTTCGCGCTCAGCCGACTCATCTAAGGGAAAAAATGCATCCTACAGAATCACAAATACGGAGGCTCCACAAAGAGAGTTTCATCGCTCGATTATAACCACCCAGCCTCTCTCGCCGCTCTGATTTAAAGCGACAGGTGATTGATATATATTTCAACCTAAACCAGCGCCGCATCTTTTAAACAACGAATGCGATGATGCGAGACGGAGGCGGGAGAGAATCGCCCCCACACCCCCCTTTCGCTCTTTGGGAGGGGGTGGGGGGGGGCGCAGAAGAGGGCGATTGCAAGGCGGGAAGGCAAGAGGAGGAGGCGAAGGCGGGAGGAAGGGGACGGGTGCGGGCGGATCCAAAGCGCTGACAGGCAGTTTGCGGGTTTGGCGGGAAGCGAAAGGAGGAGAGAAGTTGGCCGTGGTGGGTGTGCCTCTGCCCCCCTCTCTCCCCGACCGCGGCACAAAGAGCACCACGGACAAGACACCCCCTCCCGCCCCCTCCCCAGTCCTTCCTTCCGCCATTCCCCACGGAGTCCACCGACTCGCCCCCCTTCCCCGTCCGCTTGTTGCTTTCTTCGCCGCAAGATGCTCTGTCCGCCCCACCTCTCGAGCACCATGTAGTCTCTGAGCGGGAGCGAAATTAACGCGGCCCTACAACCGTTCTCAACACCATTTTTTTCTTATTTGGCGAACAATCATCACAGCAAGTTCCTTTACCAGATGCCACTCTCGGTGTGCTACATCTAGCCTGGGATTACCTTGATTGACAACTGAAGTCCGGGGGCGTTATTTCTGCTTCGTGGTTGCTTCGTACCCAGACTTTTATCGCATTATTTACTTTATGATCACGGAATCAGGAAACTATCTCCAATTATTCGTAGCGGTGCAACGAAGCACTTGGATTCGAGCTCTCCTGGCGGGTAATTTAAAGATTGCGTCCGTCGCGCGATTGAAAGTGACGTCATATGCGCACGCGCCTCATACTAATCTTGGATCGTTCCCATGGCGACGCTTCAAGAGAGACGCATGCAAGCAAAAGAGGAAGACGGAGATTAGGAAACGCCAAACATACCGTGAAACGTCACGGCATCAATGTGAGGTCTCTCCAAATAAAATACAGTGCATTATTTCTAAACAACAAATATACTGCAATCAATTAATTACCGATGTGATTTATCGTTATGTACCGATGATATGCGCCTCCACTACGTAACTGCCGTCATTTTAGCAAAACATGTTTTGTGCTATACTCCACAACTTCTATACCTTAAAGAGATTGTATACTTATTACTGATCAGACCATTTTTAAACATATTTCCATGGATAATTCTAATTCCGAATGGAAACTTGACCGGATGCTGCAACCTGGTCGATAACGTGTCTATCTGCAAACGGAACACCAGTACGAGAAGGCACTTTCACGGGCTTGGATGCAACTATGGCTGACCGGCACTCGGGATATCTGTTGCCGAATAACGAGGCCAATCGAGACCCCCAGTGGTCCAATGAATTCACCCTTAATCAATAGGACGTCCGAACGTTCAGGCATGTGATATGACTTCAGAAACGGACGTAAGTTTCACAGCAATCATGCAACAGGCATATCAATTGCGCTGCACTAAAGTTTACGCGTCACTTGGTAAATTTTACTTCGTCAATAAATACCCTTCGCTTTATTCTTTTGGATCAATTTGTTTTGGCTAATTTTGAGGAGGACATAAAATACAACGTTCTTAAGATATAAATGTTAAATAACACTCCCACATCTGTCCCTCTCCAAAAGACAAATCTGACCAATCAAAAAACCCCAAAACCCCCCTCGCCCCATGTTTATTCTCGCCTTTCCTGCTCATAGCAAAGTAGTCCATGAGAGTTAATAAAACATCCTGAGATTTTTTCTAATCACCAATCAGAAACCAATTCCTTCCCTCAAAAATGTGTATTCCCCATTGTACGTAAGTATGTATACTGTACATGTATCTATACGCGTCAATTATGCACGGAGTGATATCATTAAACAGTAATTTGTGCCATTATCAAATCAAATACCTTGGCATGCTTTCTCAATGTTTATGTGAATTTGGGATTTACTTGTCCCTTTTGGGATCCTAAATGTCACTTTATTATGCAAATGTAGGAATGTTTTGGTCAGCGTATGCCTCATACTGTTTTAACAAGGTGTCATCTGACCACTCTGTGTCCTCCTGCGCTCACACACATACACAAACACCTATATATATATATATATATATATATATATATATATATATATATATATATACACACATATATATTACCTCGCAATGAAACGCTCTTCGGCGACGCAGATACATATAAAATCACAGGTTTAGATTTTTAAAATATAGAAACATAAAGAAAGGACACTCCCATATGCAATTTTCGTAAAACTACATATGTGAGTGCCCTTTCTCTGTGTTTCTTTGCCTTAAAAATCTACACCTGGGTAAATATATCAATCTATATACATACCTGACGATGACACCTAGATGCTGAAACGTGATGTACGTTTCTGTGGCTCGTCTGCAGTTAACAATAAATAATTCCTCCCCCGCCTCCCCCAATGGCCAGAGTAACTCCGTCTGAATCTCCGAATGTCCTCCGACCATCCTTCGCTCAGCATTCTACGAATCAGACACTTCCCTCGTCGCAATAGCTGTCGCCCCAAGAACACTCCCGCCCTTCAATGCTCCCTTTCCGAGTATATCTATTTCTCCTGCCACACCTCTCCCCGTATTTTCTTTTCTCGCCAGCACGTCTCGCGTCCCCAGCCCACATTTCCCCACACTCTCCCTTTGTTCCCTCCACTACAACCCTTTCCCCTGCCTCTTTTACTTCGCCCGCCCCTTAATTCAATTTGTCTTCCCTTTATCCGCCCGGGTTGTCTTCTCATCCTCTTCGGCAAACCTTCGCCGCATTCCCCATGCCACCGTAATTCGCATCCCTTTCACGACTTTGGCCGTTAACACCTTTTCCTCTTTCGCTTCCTTCTTCTCGTCCCCCCCCCCACGGAGCCCTCTCTCCCCATTTTTGCCGCCTGCACCTTCCGCTCCCTCCTCAACATCTCCACTCACGTCCAGCTCCTACAGTCTGACATTTCGGCTCCCTTCGCCATTCCTCTCTCATGGTTCACTTCTTCCAGCCCGCACGCAAGTATTTCGTTTCTCTAAAAAAAAACTAGACAGTACTACTTCCTTCTTGCCTAACTTCAGTCTTGCGGAAAATCAAACTGCATGCTTCGACTTCCTTATTCCTGATTGCCATCAAAAGGTTTTCTTTCCTTTACGAAACATGCGAAATTCAGGCGAATTATATTTTGAAATAGACTCACCACTTAATAATCCTCATGCAGCAAGCATCGTTTTCCAGTATGGCAACATAAAAGAACCATTTTTATTTCTCCCACTAGTTAATATATGACGACCATTATTACGAAAATTTTGCGTAAATTAAGTCACGTCTACGTACGTATACACAAGACAAGGAAGCGACCTGAGGTCCGCGCCAGGCATCGCAAGACCGTGACATTTGAAGAGACTTTAGCTCATGTAAAACTCTCGTGAATATACATGACTGAAACATCATGCAATCATTTTTCCCTTGACCCATTAAAGAAATTTCAATATTCTGATAAGTTCAATGTTTTCGGGTTCGACTTTTGCCATGTGATTGCGTCTCGGCCGAGGGAAGATCAAGTGCTTCCATTCCAGTCAGTGATGGCATTCACCTCACTTAATTTCTCCTTCTGGTCGAATCTACCAATAAATTAGCCACCGTGATAATAATCCTATATGAGTCGCAAGAAAATCCATGCGTCTTTTGTCCATCTATTTGTCTTCGTCTTACTTAACTATCTTCGAGAATCAAATGGCTGCCCGTCTAATGCCTCCGGCATCACCGGGACGCTTACTCGATTCTGGTAGCAATATATTCCATTACCAATAATCTAATTCAAAGGAATCGCGGATAATTAGTTATTTTTTAGGGACATCTTCTCTCCCGTGGTTAAAATGAAACTACGAACCAATAGGTTTCAGACAGCTGTGTCCAATAAATCTTAATAAATACACTTTCACCAGATTCACTCCGGGTGGATCCGAAATTCCAAATTATCAAGCAGATCAACCTTTGCCATTTACCATTCTTGAATAACTGAACAATCTAATAAGGTTCGACGCAAAGGAAAAGATGCCTCACTGCACATTTTCGTAAACTCGAGGGCGAGCGAATTCACGGGTCGGGGACGCCAACCATGCTCGAGTCACGAGGGGCTTCATCATGCAACGATCCATTTGAAGTGACTTGAGCAACGGCCCGCGAAGGAGGCCTCCTCACCCCCACCATATGACCTTGCGCTCACTCCAAGGGGGTCCCTTCCCCCTCCTTCGCCCCCCCTCCCTCCAACCCGCTCCCTTTTTCCACCCGTCTCCCAGTTCTCACCTCTCCAGCTACGCACGCACGCACGCTTCTCGACTCTTTCATTCCCACCCTCGTGCGCCGGGGGATTCCTCCGCCGGAAACCCCATTTCATCCTCATCCCATGGGGTCCCCAATCTCCAGAGATGCCGCCACCCCAATCCCGACATCTCTCCGCTCCGAGTCCCCCAAAACACACTCTCCCTCCGCGGGAACCCTCCCCGCTTCCCCCAAGGCGCCCTCCCTCGCTCCCCTTGCCATTATGCCGACTCTTTTCCCCTTCTTCTCCCCCAACCCCCTTCGCCCCCATCCCCTCTTGCTCCGCGGTACTCAGGATTTGGTCTCCCCCTCTCCGCCGCCTATTTTCGAACACCCCAACAACCCCTAGTCCCACCTCCCCCCATTCATCCTCGAATACGCCTCCCACTTAACGACACGCTTCCATCATGTGTGTGTATGTGTGTGTATATATATATATCTATAAGTATATATATATATATATATATATATATATATAAATAAATAAATAAATAAATATATATATATAAATATAAATATATATATATATATATATATATATATATATCTATAAATATATAAATATATATATCTATAAATATATATATATATATCTATAAATATATATATATATAAACATATATACATATATATGCACATAACGTTTGTGAAAGTCTGGCGGATGAGAATAATTATGTACAACAAGGTAGTTCTAGCGAGCAAAAACAAAAACACGGAAATATACATAAATATATAAATATATAAAATATATATATACATAAATATACATATATATATATATAAAAATAAATTCACACGTTTTCGAATTTTTGGTGGTTAAGCTACGTCTTTCAAGAAAGAAAAGGATGGAGTTCCCTCCTTCTCTTCCTTGACCACCGAAGATTCGAAAACGTGGCAGTTTTTTTCCCTTTCTTGTCTCGTATGTACACGCACATAAATATAAAGCTACCGAATTGCGAATTGTGTTTTTAACGCAATCTTACGGCTAGTGGAAAACTACACTTTTCCAAATTTGAAACGTGGATCAAAAAGGTTTTTCAAGCGTGCCGGGCGAAATAAAGGAAAATGTACTCTTGTCAATGAAAAATTTATGACAATCCGAAATAAATATAAAATTTTTATTTCTCAAATCTTTTTGCACAGTCTCATTTAAAGGCGCTGGCTCTCATCCAAACACGTGTCTCCAAACCGTGGGAAATGTTATCAATTTTAATATACCCTTTAAAAAAGCTCATATGGCGTTTTAGAAGTAATATATTATTGATTGCAATTATTTATTTCCATTTTTATTTCCATACTTTACCAGTTTTTTCCGAAAACCATGCAGGCTCTAAAAGACATTAACGAGAGACACAAATGTTTAACCCCTAAGGGATATCTTCTTTCATAATTAATAAAATCAAGAGAGGAAAAACTGCCGCAACAAACAGCTGTAAAAAGGTTGAATTTTTAAGGGATCAACCTGCAATGATCACTAATAAAGTGCGCATCAAACACGCCGGCCTTGCATTGATTTTTTTTCAATTGTAAGTAGAAGAGAAAAATGTTCACTTTCAAAGGAATTTATTAATTAAGTGCACCATTAATTACTATTAAAATGACTCATTTCAGACACACGCTCCTTCTCAAGGGAAGCATCAAAGTATATTGAAATTCATCTAAAGTAAATAATGAGACTTTGGCTATTGGAGATAACTAAAGATCTATTTCCCTGACACCTTCCTCAATGGCCCATCACACCACCCTCCAAGGCCTCAAGGCATCAGTTACCGTCGGGTCCTTGACGTTTGGCGTTGACCCTCAACCAAAACGCTTTGAAGTGCCGGACAGAGGAGGGGCGAGGGGAGGGAGTGGGTGGGTGGGGGGGCACAAGGCAAACAGGTGAGTTGCGGGGGCGGGAGGGATTGTGTGGGGCAGGATCGGGGGGTGGAGCTCGATTTTAGAGTAAGGCGGGGGCAGTGGCTGGAGAAGAAAGGGTGGCTATAATTAGAGGGAAAGTAGAGGGAGTTCAAGGGGTAGGGACACCCGAGTTGGGAGTGCGTGAAGCAAGGAAGAATGATGGAATGAAGGGGCAGGGTTGGTATGAGTTACAGAAAATGCGGCAAAGAGTGGAAGATGAAACGTACCCATACTTGGAGATTAAAGAATACAAATATGAGATTTATACATATACACATATATATATATATATATATATATATATATATATATATATATATATATATATATATATATATATATATATATATATATCCCTCCCTGGACTACAACCGTGACGTGGTGGAAGCGCTTGTGCGTTCCGATGACCCCTAGAGCTATGCTGGCGGGAGTAATAATAATTGCTCCCGGTAGGATCATCCATGCCAGATAGGTCGAAGGTTAGGAGCCAGACATAGAGGTATTCCACGCAGCGTCTGTTCCTCAGTGAGGCGGCTGCAATGGCGTCTGACCCCAGTGGGGCGGCCAGTAAGTGATGGTGTCACGTCAAAAACACTCTTGAGGAAGAAGGCAACGGGAACCCACCTCAATTATCATTCCGAAGATTAACATGATGGACAATAAAGAGATTTTGAGTCCTGGCAACTACGGGGCTCGGCCAAATCGGCCGTGTGTCGTACCCGGCAGAGGGGGAGGCAAGGCTTCCGCGATCGTCATCCCAAGAAACACTTGCAAGGGAAAACCTGCAGCAGCAGAATAAAAGACGCAGGAGAAGAAGACCACATTAGTTAGAATAGGAACGTGGAATGTTAGGACAATGATGAGGACAGGAAAATTGGAGAATGTTAAGCGAGAAATGGAAAGGGGAAATATACATATTTTAGGTCTATGCGAGGTGAGATGGAAAGAAAGCGGGGATTACTGGAGTGATAAGAATAGAATAATATACAGCGGTGGGGACGAGAGCCAACGAGGGGTTGCCATAGTATTAAATGAAGAGGTAGGAAGAAGCGTAGTAAACATAGAGCAGGTAACGGATAGATTATTGCTAATAGGAATAAAAGCAGAATCGACGAACTTGGTTATTATTCAGGTAAACATGCCACCGACCAACCATAAGCATAAAAAGGTCGATAGGATATACGAGGGTCATCCGGAAAGTAGTACCCGTTCGTGCCGCATGAAGTGCTGACGACGCGAGTAGCCGCTGGACGAGGTCAGATAGCTTCAGTGGCTTGTCTGCCTTCTCTGAGCCAAGTTGCGTGACGCTAGCATTGCCTGTGTTGTTTCTGTGATTGTTTACAATGTTTAAAAAAATTGAGAACGCCGCCAGTTGTGAAGTGAGGGCAGTGATTAAATTCCTCAATGCAAGAAACGTTCGCCCATGTGATATTCATCGCCAATTAAAGGAGGTGTATGGAGACAATGTAATGGACGAGTCGTCTGTTCGGCGGTGGTGTCGCAACTTCAACATGGGGAGGGGGAACACACACGACGATGAGCGTTCGGGGAGACCGTCTGTCATTACAGACCAACTGGTGAGCTCAGTTGACGAATTCGTGAGGAACGATCGGCGCGTCACAATTGATGACATCTGTGAGCATTTTCCCAATGTTTCTCGAACAATTGTTCATGAAATTGTTAAACACCATCTGCATTATGCAAAAATTTGTGCAAGATGGGTCCCTCGCGTATCTCAATGAGCTGGCGGCGAAGGACTATGCAGCAGGAATACAGAAACTTGTCACACGTTATGACAAATGCCTTAATTTGCTTGGAGATTATGTTGAGAAGTAGTTTAAAGTATCCTCTTTCAAATAAAATTTTTTATGTTTGTTAATATTTACTTTTGTGTCTTTATTTCACGAACGGGTACTACTTTCCGGATGACCCTCGTACGATCAGTTAGAGGAAATATCGCGTGTGTTCCTGCAGGGAAACATTTGATAGTGATGGGGGATTGGAATTCGACAGTAGGCGAAGGAAGAGATGGTGTTGAGGTTGTGGACTACGGTTTAGGCACGAGGAATTACCGCGGGGAGAAAGCAGTTGAATTCTGCAGAAGACAGGGGTCACCAACACTTGCTTTAGACACCACAAAAGACGAAGGTACACATGGAAAGTGCCGTGTAACTAGGAAAGGTATCACAAAGATTATATTCTGGTTAGATAAAGGCTTAGGAACAGTGTGATAAATTCCCACAGCTTCCCGGGAGCGGATGCGGACTCAGATCACAATTTAGTTGTTATGAAATGTAGCGTCCGTTTCAAAAAGATAAGGCAGTGGCGGCGGGTTAGAAAATGGAATCTAGAAGCATTACATTGTCTGAAATGAAGGAGTACAAACAGGCGGTAGAGGAAATCATGGAGGATGGTAAAGGGCGAAGTACTATCGAAGAAAAATGGGAAAGTATCGAGAAAGGGTTATCGAAATCCGCCAAAGACACTATTGGAACCGTTAACGCTAAAAGGATTAGGAAACCATGGATCACGGATGAGATGATAACAAAGATGAATGAGCGGAGAAAATGGAACAATGTAAATATAGAGTTAGGCAAAATGAAGTGCAAAGAATTGAACAATAAATTTAGGCGGGCAACAAATAAAGCAACAGAAGCATGGTGGAAGACCCAGTGTGAGGATATGGAAAGTTTGCACAAGAAGGGTGAAATGGGTGCGCTGTACAGCCAAGTTAAATCTTTATCGGGATGTAATAAAGGAAGGTCGATGATAGCAGTTAGAGATAAGGCGGGTAAGAAAATAGTCGACGAAGGGAATAACCAAAAGAGATGGAAGGAAAATAAAGAAGAGCTATATAGTAAAGAACCTAGACCAATAAAGTTAGACGTAGAAAAGGAACAAGACATAGAGGAAGATAGTTTAGGTCAAGGGATACTCGACGATGAGACAGAAAGAGCATTAAGGGAGATGAAACTAAATAAGGCCGTCGGGGTGGATAACATTCCCGCGGAACTATTGAAATGTTTAGGAAAATGCGGGAGGAAGAGGCTATACGGGCTGATTCGTAGTATCTATGAGGAAGGAATCTGGCCGGAAGACTTTTTGAGATCAGTTTTAGTTACTATTCCGAAAAAGGTAGAGGCTACATCATGTGAGGACTACAAGACGATAAGTTTGGTATCCAACGCAGCTAAAGTTGTTCTCAGGATAATAAACAAAAGGATAGGGACTAGGGCAAATGATTACTTAGGGGATGATCAGTTTGGGTTTACGAAGGGGAGAGGTACGCGTGATGCCATTGCAGTAATGAGATTATTAATCGAAAGCAATATGGAACACAAACAGGAGGTATTTTCCTGTTTTGTAGATTTCGAAAAAGCGTTTTATAGGGTGAATTGGGAAAAACTAATGAGTATATGCAGAAAATAGGAATAGATTGGAGGGAAAGGAGGCTAATCCGCAACCTGTACATGTCTCAGACTGCTCAGGTGTGGATGGGAAACGGGGAGTCAGGATGGGCAGTGATAGGAAGAGGTGTAAGGCAGGGTTGCCCATTACCACCGTTGCTGTTCAACCTGTATGTAGAGGAAATGATTAAAGAGGCATGGGGAGAACTGGAGGAAGGAATGAATGTGGGCGGGGAATTCATAAAATCAGTTAGGTTTGCTGATGACCAAGCTTTAGTTTGTCAGTCAGCCAAGGGGCTGCAAGCATTGCTCAGTGAATTGGAAATTCAGTGCGGCAGGTATGGGATGAGAATCAATATTAATAAAACAAAGGTAATGCGATTTTCTAGAAAGAAAAAGACTAAGCTAAACATTAAAATAGGAGGGCAAAAATTAGAGCTGGTAGAACAGTTTACCTATCTCGGTAGTGTTTTGGACCAACACGGTCAAAGTAGTAGGGACGTAAGGAGAAGAATTGCGCTACGTAAAGAGCCTTTCACAAGGAGGAGGGAGTTGATGACAGGGACTTTTAGTAAGGGTGTTAAGAAAAGACTCGTTAAAACTTTGATATGGAGCGTAGCTATGTACGGCGCGGAAACGTGGTCGTTGAAGCAGGAGGATAGACGTAGACTGGAGGCTTTTGAAATGTGGGTGTGGAGAAGAATGGAGAAGGTGAAATGGACAGAGAAGAAAACAAACGAGGAAGTACTTGGTATGGTGGGCGAAGAGAGGGGTTTGTTGGGAGAAATCCTATGGAGGCAGGAAAAGTGGATGAAGGGGGTATTGGCCAGTAGTGGGATGCTGAAGACTGTAATTGAGGGTAGAATGTTAGGCAAACGAGGAAAGGGAAGGAACAGGGTAGGGATGTTGGACTGGATGAACGCGAGGAATGGCTTGTTTCCGCGCCGTAAATAGCTACGCTCCATATCAAAGTTTTTACGAGTCTTTTCTTAATATCCTTACTCAACGCCCCTGTCATCAACTCCCTTCTCTTCTTAAAAGCCTCCTTGCATGGCGCAATTCTTCTCCTTACGCGCCTACTACATGGACCGAGATGGTCCAAAACACTTCCGAGTTTGTTCAGATACTGCGTTTCATAGGCGTATGAGAGCACTCGATGCTGTTACCTCCTCTGAATCATATCGTTAACAAAGGGAGCCTTTCACCGCGATACCCGAGCAGCTAAATTTAAATACCTCTTTCAGATTTCTTCAGTTCACAAAGAGAATAAATATTGGCATCAAGAGTATTGGAATTTCTGAGGTCTAAAATGACCGGTGGTGACAGTTGGACAGCCGCACAAGTCAGTTCATAAATCCTACAAATATCATAAAGGTACAACAAAACTTATTTAATCACATGGGTAGCATTCTGGCCAAAAATGTATTTACCTATAATAAGTTCATAACACTCATCGCTATTCAAATGCCATGCAAGGTAAAACTAAATGAACTCTTGAATCGAGATCATTTAGCTTTTTGAATGTTGAATTCAAGTATTATTTCAACGGCAACTTTTCTGAATGTTGTATTAAAATTGAATTGAAAAAGTAGTAAATGTAGCAACCTCTCAAGGTTTTCAAAAGACATCTTAAGGAAAACGTAAGATAGCTTCCAATAGATTATTGGAGAATCCCGGATATCAAATTTCTCAGTGCAAGAGAACTCTTAAATAAAAAATGGAATACGGGGAAGGTCGTTTAAAAATACTTAAAATTAAATGTCATATCGGAATCAACCAATCAGCCAAAGTACGTGGGTACCATCATCAAGGTAACATTAATCTTCATCAAACTAATGGCTGGAAAATTGGGATGTGTTATTTTTTTTGTAACACCCAACATTAGAATAGTCAGCGAACATTTGGAATCGATATAAAAAACCAATGTTTGCACTAATAATTGAACAACGTACACAGAAGAGCCGTCAGATTCGCAAAACATCCGGAAGTAGCGTGAATGCTCGTCCGCCTTCCACGTGCCCTGGCGGTGGATCACGGGTGTGTGGAAGCGGTGCAGTAGTGATTAGTGATCGAACACCCTCTGCCAGACATCCTGTTGACGGGTAGTAGGTTCTTCTGTAGATAACTAGAATATTTGGTTTTTAACGAGTAGTTTAAAAAAAATAATTGGATTTGTCTATTTTGCAAGCATCTATTTAAATTCTAAGTCGCCTATCGAGTCAACATGAATCGAATAGCTGGAGAGATTTTATGATTGAATAAAATTATACGAAATGGTCATCTTACCATCGATATTTATTCTTTTTAGTTGCTCTTACTAATTGGATAGCTTTTGAAGAAGCATTCGTAGAGTCATGAAGTGTAAGACATACATTTCCTGTAAATTGATTCGAGGAAACAAATATACTATAATATTACAATTCTAGGTTACACATTAATACATTGAAGCACATAACTGGGCATCTAATTGACGAATAATAGGTACTCTGGCAGTTTCCATGCATAGAAATTAATGCTATAATTAAAACTTGGTTTGCGTTTCCCCAATACCAAAATTAAAAATACTATGGACGTGTTGACGATACTTTTGAAGTTACGCGGCAGAGCATGACTTCACGTGAGCCCTCATCGTTGGCGAGGAGGGGGATGCGGAGTGGCGCCGGTTTTTGGGGGTTGCCCGTGTGGGATTGACGAAGTTTATGCCAGTGACCGAAGAACGGCATATCCGTCAATGTGATTATTTCCGTTTTTCATTGGCCAATGAAAAAAACCTTTTCGAATAATCCAAAAGCCTTCTTTTTTAGTCAAGCGTAAAATGTTTAGAAAGGAATAACATGAAAGTACTCTCTCAACACAGTAACCTTAGATCTAACGCCCATATTATTTAACTTCACTTCAAAACTGCTCTCTCCTCGACCAGGGTTTTCTTTTCTTCAAGAGTCAATGAGTCAAGACTCAACATCGCAGCTCTGAGTCACAATGTTCTCTCAATTATGCAGATATGGGGCAGGATAATAGAGTAGGCAACATGACAAAAAATCTTCGAGTAGCAGTCGTAGTATTTAGGGGAGGCGACCGACTGCTCAGGTCATTTGCGCCATAGGGGATGGACAGGAAAGGATGAAGGGTGGAGAGAAACCCGGCGTCGGCAATAGCCTACTCTTTACGAAAGGCGCCAAGGGGTCCGCGGCTTAACGTCCCATCCGACGGACGGCGTACTCACTCGAAGTGCCCTCCACAAAACACCTGAAGTGGGGATCGAGATACCACTGAAATATGCAACACCGCCGGGATTTCAACCCGGGCCCTCAGGGTGGGAATCCAATACGATAGCCACCGCAACATCTCGATCCCCCAAAAATAAAATCTTGGATAAGTTGAACAAGTGGGTGTGCATATAGCGCCTGGAATGAGATGGCGCATTCCAAAGAGCAAGTCCGAGAGTTCATGAGTCACATTTGCGAATCACGCGAGGGCCAAAGCAAATGACGAGAGAGAGGCACGCGCGTGCTCGGATCCGTGGCGGGGAAGGCCGTCCGAGAAAGAGGCGCTCCGCTCTCTCCTCGATCACACCCGGGGGTGATATTCCGGTCGCGCCCCCTCCCAACGGCGGCGGGAGGACACGTCTTAAACCGTGCAGATCGCACGGCGACGGCGCATCGCTCGAATGATCCCCCCTCCCACCGTGCACCGTCCCCTGGAGGAGTGGAAAGGGGGATGCGGACCTTCCTCCACAAATCACCCCCCCGCCCCTCCAGCTTTCAGCGGCACACCCTCAACCCCCGGAGTCTCTCGCCTCAAAGCTCTCCCCCTGCCTCCCGCGCGCTCCAGCCACCTCAACCCTTCCCCTCGCAACGCGCGGCTCCACCCACCCCTGGCCGGCCCTGCCCCGCCGCCCAGCGCTCGCCCCACACCACGACGCCAGAGCAAACCCTTGAGAGTACAGGTGAAAACAGGGTCGGCCCTTCGATGTTGTCCACGTCATCGTAATTCATTCGGCGGCGGCGGCGGTGGGAAGGGTGGGGTGGGGAGGGCGCCGATGGGGTCTCGGGTACCCCAGGGGCGGCCGAGGGAAGGGATGGATCGAGAGGATGAGGAATACAAGGGGGGCGGGGGGGGAGAATGAATTTGTGTGCAGAATTAGAAGGAGGGGGCGTATCGGGCATTTGAATGGGGTGGAAATGAAAGATGGATTTCCCGGAGTCAAATGGGATGTTTTGAAATTGAAAACATGGCGCCGTGGAAAAAAAGAATATGGCAATGAATGAATGAATGAATACTCTTCATCTGTTTGGTATGTTTACACGAACGTACAATACGGGCGATTGGAGTTTCACTCTCGGGACAAAATACTTCGAGGATTTCCAAAAGCGCAGCGAAAAATGTGGCGAAAACAAATATCAGTGTGTGTTGCGCGAGGGTATGACATTTGATTTTCTCGAATGCTTTTATTACTTTTGGTGAAAGGAAAGTTTTCTCAAAAGTTATAGTGGGTATTTTGAAATAAGTAATTTTTGGTGGACTACTCATAATATCTATGTACTCTAATTTCCATGTAAACAGATTTAGCATATCGTAAACCTCGAGCAGAGATACAAGGCCTAGATATACATTTTTGATCAATATTTTAACGAAGAGGAAACATTTCGAAATTATCTGAGCCTAACAACTTAAACTCTCTTTGGGAATATTTCTGCAGGTTCAAATGACTCCAGGGTGCGATAAAATTGAAAGATAAAACGGAATCGGATAGGAAGCATTTTCAGGACACCTGCATCCACTTGAGATACGTATATATATTAATGGATTTTCCATTCATCTGCGATATTTTCAAATCATAGGTCAATCGGTGCTCAAGGGGATATACAACGCTATAGTCATCCGTCATCTTACACTTTTTAGGTACTTTAAGCTTAAAACTTTTGCAATTTGAGTAATATTGTAAGTAGAAGGTGAAAGAGGTGTAAATAAGAAAGTGGCGAGCAATGGGGAGGAGGATGGAACACACGCCCAATGTTTTCGCATCTTTTCAAACGTATTTCTCGGTTGTGGTGATTATTTTCGGAAAATTAGAGCAGAGGTGTATGCGGCATAAATTTGCGCTGCCAAAGACTAAATTAAAAACGAAACTCAATCAATAACAGATATACACGTATGGTTAACAAAGAATAAAATTCAGTTCGTCATTACTTGATCGGTTGCTACGAAATAGTGCACTCGAGAGGACAACTTCAACACCTGTATGAGAAAATATTTCGCGACTACAAATTTGAGATTCGCCAATTTTCTCGAATTTCGCACATTGAAGAAAATCTCCAACGTACTCTGGTCTCTAACGATTGACGGCGAGTACGTGAAGTTGAGAAGTCACCATCCCCTATTTCGTGATATCTATGACTGCCTAAAAATTAATCTAGGAAGATTTCAACATTGAATTCCTCTCCTTTAAATCTGATTTATTTTATCACTCATTACGGTCAACTTAATCTATGCCTAAAAACTCAAAACAATTGTTGATGTAACTGAAATTATATGAAACGGCTCACTAATTCCTGCAATAATGAAAATAAGTCATAAATAATAACACAAACTTCTACACCCTATAGATTCTAAACTGATCCTTCTGTCTGGCAATTAAGCAATGAATTGCAAAATATATTACATTTAACAAATTGAAACTGTTTAAATATGTGTTAGGATTAAGCTGGTAGGATTATATAGGGTGGTTCCACAGTAATTCGTTAAACTACAGTGATGTTCATAAAACAAATAGTCATACATTATTTCCTGCAAATTAGTCCTTGACACTCCTGATCCAAGACGTAGAATGGATAAAAACAATCAAAAGAATACAGACTATTTTCACTGATTCTCCCTTAAGTTAAGTGGCTTATTCACGTATCCAAACTAAATGTACTTGGATCATTTTCTCAAAATCCCCACAAACCAAGACAATCGCTGGCAACAAAGGCAGGAGGCTCTCAAAATAAAAGGAATGATGAATAGGCAACGATGTATGCTTGACGACCTCTTCTAATACCCGTGTAGCCCAGTGTTATATGGAGGAAAAACCTGCTAAACGTTTAGAAATAGCTCATTTTACGTCAAAAATCTTCGTCATAACCAAATAATTCCCGATAACAAGTCGTTCTCTTTTCCCCTCCAACACTTCGTGTCGATTCGGGTATTCCCAAGCTGGCTGATCACCTTTTTGCTCAGATTTAATTTTCCTAGACCGGATTAAGCGAGCCCGTGCCTCAGCATTAAATTTTCGGCGTACTTTAAAATGATTTTTAATCACAGACATGAAACGAACTCCCATGGAAGAATGGGCGGCTGTTTTCGAGGGCGAATGGCAAAATGCGCCACAGAACTATTGCATCGCGAGGGGATGAAATCGCCTAAAATATAATTGGGGACAGAAATGTATAAATTGGTTCATAATTTTAGAAAAAACTTTTAATAAATGCTACGCTGTCGTATCAATAAATTTGGAAATGGGTGGCGAAAAAATGACGGAAGGACGTGAGTTGTTTGAAATCGGTGCGAGGACGAATAGGACGGAAAGGGACGGGACGGGAGAGGGAGAAGGGGGGGGGGGCGGCCATGGGAGGGGAGGGGTGAGAGAGGTGTTGCGCCCATCAAGAGGGAGGGGTTGCACCGGAGTGGGAGGGGAGGGGGGAGGATTTCGCGCTATGCGGTGGGTCGAGGGAATTTCGAACACGATTGAGGGTAATTGTATCTGTCAGAGGCGAGCGTCGAGCGCCAGTTGGACTCGCACGACATATTGCGACGGAAATCTGATTGTGGCGACAGTTTTATTGGACACGCGGTCCTCCATCGCACGCCTCCCCCCGTAACCCCGTCCCCGTCTTATTCCACTCGACCCCCTGCCACCTCCTCCCCGAGCCCAACCCCTCCAGGGCCCCACCTGGTGCGAGCGGGGTGCGCGGGGAAGGGGCGAGAGGGGGTTTACGACGGCCGCACCGCTCTCTCTCCCGCTGCCGCCCATGGAAATGCCGTCGACGAATGAATTATGCGGAAGTCACGGAAAACAGCGACGCCGACGTGGAGTTTGAAATGAAAAGAAGCCGGGGCGGGAGTGCGAACTGGATGGGAGAGAGGAGGGATCGAGGGAATAATTGAATGCGAATTGCAATGGGCTCGTGAAACAATCGGTCCCCCGCTCTCGGGATCGCTTGCCTCGTGTTCCCTCCCGCCGACGCCGCCGGCGGATCGATAACCCGAAAGAGACCCGAAAACCTTGTGTTTCATTTGTTTGCATTAAAGTAATTAGGCATCGAAATGAAGGGGGCAGGAAGGGGGAGAGCGGTCCTCGAAGTTGGCTAAATTGAGGCACTGGATCGCACGGCCGGTGACCTTTTAATGTCCGATGAGAGCAGGTGATCTACGCTGTCACTGCGTTTCCTTTCGAAGTGTTTTTCGAGGAATACGCCAACTGCAACCACTACCCGGCCTCTCTAAAAATAAATACTTAGTGCCGAAAGTGTCGAAGAAGTTTCGCTCATAACTTGTCCAAAATTTATTTTTACCCATTAACCTTCTCCTACTAAATATGTTCCATTCAAACTTAACGAGCGGTAAGTGTGATTGTCGGCTCTCTGAATGACTAATGATGAAATTTAGTAGTTTCATTCTTCATACAAGCCATAAGAGTATACCATTGCAAAAAAACAGTAACTCTAATGTTTATGAAGGATACTGCAATTTTTTGCAAAAATTACGCACAAATTTACAAAAAGGAACTGAAAATAAAAAGTAACTGAAATAATATTTTCACTCATAAATACTATGATAAAAATCGCCATGGTTGCGTTACTCCAGCAAATGAGGGGTGATTGTAACTAGAGCGTATCGCTTTATGTCATCATGCTTTGAATGGCAAAAATTTAAGGAATCCTTGTAAAAAATCTGGAGGTACCTCTTCCATGAAATTATACCTATAATACCCACTCGCATATTTATACAATTTTCATTTAAATAATGCAAAAAATCTATCACGCTTAATTTAATTTGGATCACGAGAAAATTATTTGAAATTAAATATGACATTAACTTATTTGGACCACTTTGGCTCTCGGATACATCTAGGAAACGTATATACGTAAAAACAGCTAGATAATCGAAAACTAAATTGATTTCCAAGGAAGATCTGGTACCTGAAAAGTCACATAGTATGGGTGGAGGTGCCCAGAGTGCCTTGCCCGGGAATCGAATCCGTGCCCCTCCGGTCAGCAGTCCCACGCTCTACCCCCTGGACTACCGCGACCCATATATACATATATATTTATACATACATATATGTATACATATGTTATATATATATGTATATATATGGTATATATATATGTTATATTTGTTATATATATATATATATATATATATATATATATATATATATATATATGCGGGTCACGGTAGCCCAGGGGGTAGAGCTTTTGGAGAGCCCCGGGTTCGATTCAAGGGTAAGGCACGCTGGACACCTGCAGCTCCACCCAAGCTATGTGATTTTTCGGGTCCCAGATCTTCCTGGGAAACCAATACCGGCAGAGGGAAAGGAACTGCCCCCCCTGCCCTGATGTGTGAATTTCACATGCCGCCGGGCTTAGTACTGGGTGAACTCTATCATCAAACCGAACTTCGGGTTCATTACTGTTTATGGTTCATATACAGGTATATTACACAAAGAATGTATAAGATTTTAAAATAATCCCCCAGTAAATTATGTAATGAAAACGAGGACAGAGAGATCGCTAATATTTTTAAACTAGGAAAAAATCTGTAATCTAATTCGGCCTCATGTCTTTGTGAAAATAATTCAACGTTCATAAAAATCATTTTGTAGCATTTATTTTTACAAGGGAGGGAATATAACAAATTTTCACGATCAGGTTTCAAATTTCGCAACTCTTCACTTGATGATGAAGTATGTTAATATTTTATGAAATATGTATTTCTACCAGCGAATAATACTATATTACAATGCACATATTTCAGTCAAGCGGTATCATATACTGTTCTGCAATTCCGTCAATGATTAATATTCAAAATTGGTTTATTTTTAATCTCGAAAATATAAAAACTGAAAAGTCATGTGTCTAGTTGGCCCTGCCAAGGACTTGACGAAATTCTCAAGGGGGAGGACGGGGTAGGGGGCGAGGAGACTTGCCGCTCGGCTGGCCGGCTCGAAGGCATCTCCGAATGAGGCCATGGTGACTGCCCTCGAACTGAGTGGCGTTTTTGAACCCAGCCATGCATGTAATAACGGTTTGTTCTGTTTTTCTCATAACACAGACGAACAATCTCCCGTGATATTGTCATAACCATAATAAATAAACGTAAGAGAGCAATCTTATTTTTATTAATAGCAAGATAACGTCATGGTATATTATAATGAAATTATTTGGATAACAGGATTTCGTAAAAGACATAGTACTCGTACCGCAACATTCTTAAGAATTTCTTTTCCAATATAAAACTACTATGTAACTGTATTTACATTTGCTTTAATGTGCCCCAGTAATCTCCGAAATTGGTTTCAGGTTTCAGGAAATGGAAAAATAACAACATTGTGTATTATTATAATGAAGTTATTTCATAATAAATATAAATTCTTGAAAATAAATTTCAATGGATTTTGAATGCAGGAAGCTCGAATAATTGAGTGAAACTCACATTCTCATAACAAAATCGCATTCAAAATTTTTTATACCCAGTCCACTATTTATCGTTTTTGTCGGTAATTTTTCGCTTAGACTTATTCAATTTTAGTGTGGTCAACGAACGTTTTCATGAAATTTGGATGAAGAGATATAGGTGGCGCCCATGATGAAAATTTTCTTTACGACACTACGAACATGAAAATATGCCTTAAAAGGGAACAAATTGCATTCTTAAGTGAATTTTCACTAAAAATCAGTGAAAGTACATAAATGGCGGCAATCTGCCCGCGCTAGTTCTACGCACCATTTATATTTCTCTCATTGCAGTTTGCAGCATAGACTGCTAGAGCCACTATTCTCCCATTTGCACGGCTTGAGTGTGCAGTTGAAGAGACATGAATCACACCGCCAATATCGAACATTTCCATACGAATCCCCAAATATCTCCATCTTTAACGTGGCTTATTCACTTCGTTCTTCCCTCTCGCCCTTCGTCACCCCCTCGCCACTCTCTTTTCCACCCAACTCAACGCCAATCCTTGGGAAAATGAGACTACTTGGCACAAGGGGTAAGACTACTCATATCCTTAAAATTTACATAACCTTACTAAGCATTGGCTGCGTAGGTTTTTGCGGCGGTGGTTTGAAGTACTCTGCATTGTCGGGTTTCACCGCGTCTAGTGGCTGCTCCCTGATTGGTCCAATCAGGGAGCAGCCACTAGACGGGACCACCTATATAAGGGTGGCAAAATTCTTAGTCCCTCATCTTCGACCTGAAGACGCCGAATGCAACTTCGGCGAAACTGTTGTCTGAATCAAACAACGACGCGGTGAAACCCGACAATGCAGAGTACTTCTTACTAAGCATTGTTGGTTTAGAAAAAATCTGTGAAACTAAACTGGTAAGGGCTTTAGTAATCAACGCTAGGAGACCAGCAGGAATTTCTATATAGACACACCTAACACACTCGCTTATAAAATGAACTTACCGTAGACATCGTAAAATTCTGCATTAAACGCCACACAATGGATTTTCATGTGAGCTATGCCACGAAAAATGTAAATGTCTAATTAAATACCGAATACTGTGTCGCCCTAAAAGGTTTTTATATAAAGCATCAGGGACAATTTTTCCTGGCGTGACTGTGCGTTTGCAGCGCTCTCGCACTGCGCAGGTTTGGTGGTGGGAGATCTGATCTTTAACCCGCACCAAGTGTCAATCGCCTGTAAGTTTTCGTTCAGGCTAAATCACGTTTTATTGGACCCGTCGAGAGACTCGATGCAAGCGAACGATTGAACAGCAGTACGTCAACAAATTTTGTGTGTGGAGTGGGGAAATCGAGTACGGAGACGTTGATAATAATTCGTCAAGTGTTCAAGGATGAAAGCATCTCACAAATTGCATTTTTAAGTGGCACTAGGTATTCAAAGATGACCGAGGACGAGCACCGCGCAGGACAGCCGTCGACGCGAAGAACCGGCGAAGGAACGTTCAAGGAGAGCGTGCTGAATTCAGACCGTCGGTTGGACAGTGCTCACATGAGCGCACATCGTGTTGGCGTTGATAATATGACAGTGCCCACCATTACCACTGAACGCTCGGCGATGCGAAATATATGCGCTAAAACCGTCCCGAAGTTCTTGATCGCTTGATGCTTCAAGGTAACTAACTACCTGACGAAAAACTGCATCGCGACGATTACCCAACCTCCTTACAATCTCAACATGCCACCAGAAGACTATTTCCTACTCCCAAAATTGAAATCCTTCCCCAAAGGACACCACCATGGAACCCTAAGTGCAGCCATAGAAGTTGGCACGCGTTCCCTTAAGAGTACCCGTAACCGGAATCTGCCCACCTTTGAGTCGAGGAGAAACCGCCGGCAAAAGGGCCGATGCTCAAGAGATGTACTTTGAAGAATTTTGAGGCATTTTGGCAATTATTTGAAACAAATGTCTTATTTTTGAGAAAGATTTTCCGGTACCTTTTACAAAAACCTTTTATCTCTTTGATAGCAAGGAAATGTTTGCTTTTTTCGAAATATACTTTAGAGCTGGCTATATACTTAGAATTCAAAAGAAGAAATATCACAGGACTATATATGCATTAAAAGAAATAAATCTATGGCATAAGCAAAGCTTACTGACTAACAAGTACATATCTAATTACTCAACACGCAGTTCGGCCACGCAATGTGGCACTCCTAAATGGGTGAAATCGAACGCCTTTTGACGGAAAAGTTATATTAAAGAGACACAAAAACAAACACAAACCCCATAGAGTTCAAATAGGCATGAGTTATTTGTTGGATACGGGGAATTGTCATAAAATTTAAATTCACATAATTTAACCGGTACTATTCATCTTTTCAATTCCCCCGTGCATCCTAAAAAAGGTTATAGATAAGTTTTGAGACGAGGCCCCTTGTGTAAAATGTTTCGTAAAAGAAACCTAGTGAAACGATGAAGACCAGAAACATGGAATCCGTCACGAACAATCGATTAAGAAATAAAAGGACATGCCGATTTGTTGGAGAATAAGTTTCTGTAATCGAGAGATCCTGCAAAGCTTTCGCCGATATGAAAAAATGGGATAACGTCTAAGCATAAAAAAGCAAAAAAACGAAGGGAGAATGGGAAAATGTTTTCCGCATTCAGCTTCAGCCGACATAATTCTGGGCGTGAGCTGGGAGGGTTTGGAGCTGGGGAAAAGGGCTGGAGTGAGATAATGGGCGACAGGGGAACTTGAAGTCACGGTGGAGGGCCGAAGGGATTGGGGCGAGAAGGAAAGGGGAGGAGGGCGTGGTCGTTTGAGTCCCGGGAATGAGTGTGAAACACACCGACGCAAACTCCCTCACTATCGGCGGATAGCAATGCGAAATAGTGAATGCTACAAGAAACGACTTTACCACCGCGTCGATTTTGAAATGACTTCTACCAATGGAATCGAGACGAGCGAGCGAAATCTACGCTAAGCTAAGAATACAGTTCTGGATACGTCAACATGAGCATTAGGTTAAACAAAAAGTTCAAATAAAAGTGGAAAAATAAGGTTTTCTCTGCATAGTATATAAAAAAGTTTTCTTAGCTTAGCAATAAATCTTTGCACGGCGACTATTCTCCTATGCATCATATTTCCATCATCTTAAATCTCTGAATAAAACGAGTTGAGTAGACATTAGTTTGTTTAGAGAAGACGACCGAGAGGTAAGATGATACGCGCCATTAGGGATGGATTAGCCTACCATTAAAAAGAGCCTCCAAGGAGTCCGCGGCTTAACCCATCCGACGGACGGTGTACTCACTAAAAGTGCCCTCCGAAAAGCACCTCAAGTAGTTATCGGGATGCATACCACTCAGAGACATCTATCGCCGCTGAATGAAACGAGACCGATGAATTCGGCAATGCGCAAAAGTTAACATAAGACGCCCCTATGAATTTCCGCGATACCTTTGACACTTCCTCGTCTTAAATTTAACATATATGTTGGTTTACTGAAAAACGTTTTGTTTTTAGATCTTTATTCGATCACTTTTGGTTTTGAACGATCCTTAAAATTTATTACACATCATCATTATATAATGGATATCTGGAGTAATCACTTTGAAACGTAAATCCAAGTGGACAAAGTTAGAAAACTCATAAATTTCCACTCTCAGCCACGTTCGCTTGCTCGACCACGCTTTTCCATCCTGCACTACCCATCCCATTCACACACTGCTCTTCATCATCCCATTCACATTCAAAACATCCTCTTTTCTCTTCCTCAGCCAATTCCACTGTGCACATTTTCCCTGCAGTACCATATCTAACATTTCCTTGTTTTTCCGGTTATCATTCTACATCCCTCCAGTATTATCAACTAGTAGATCTTCTAATCATCTTCTTTCTTTATTTAAAGGTTAAAGTATATGTCTGAATTTATGCATGTCTGTAATTCTCTATCTTCCGATGAAGACGGAGCAGAATTCCGTCAAAATTATCAATAAATAACGTGTGAGTGATCTTTTTTAGATATGTATATATATATATATATATATATATATATATATATATATGGGTCGTGGTTGTCCAGGGGGTAGAGCGTTGGACTGCTGACCGGAGGGTCCCGGGTTCGATTCCCGGGCTAGGAACTCTGGGCACCCGAAATTCCACCCAAGCTATGTGATTTTTCGGGTACCAGATCTTCCTAGGAAACCATAACCGGCACAGGGAAAGGCACTGGCCCCCCTCCCTTGATGTGTGAATTTCACACGCCGTATAGGTACAGGGGCGTAGAGTTCACCCTGTACTAGGCTTAGTACAGGGTGAACTCTAAGATCACCTACTAAAACTGTTTATGGTAAAATATATTTATATATATAAATATTATATATATAATATATATATATATACTATATATATATATATATATATATATATATATATATATATATATATATATATGTGTGTGTGTGTGTGTGTGTGTTAGTGCATTGAGTTGCTGCTATAACAAAAATGCATTTCTCATTGCTATCTAAGTATTTCTCGACATACGACTGCAAAACTGCTCGCGGGGCATTAACCACGCCCCCCGATTTCGGCGATTGAATTAGATCGAGTCTCTGAGATGGGCACCCAAAGCCGCAGCGGGTAAATTTTTAAGGCTGGAAATAAACACAGAAGGAAGGGTTTGGTGAGGTCTGTTGGGAGTACGCGATCACAAGCGTGGTCGTGAAGGGAGGGGAAGAGGGTGGAGGCGTGAGGGAGGGATGGATGTCAGGGAGCGATGAGGAGTGAGAGAAGGCTTGGGAAACCAAGGGTGTCGGTTAAGGGGTACCCGGATAAAATATAATTCCACCATTTGTCATGAAAATGTTCCTTGGGTATGAGGAAGAAGGGGAGGGGGGAGGATTCCTGGAAAACACACGAAAACATCCCCCCCCGCCATCTCTCCTTTTTTTGCGCATTCACCCCTTTCCCACACCCCAAGTCCCCTTTCCTTCGTCAACCACCCAGCCCTCCCCTTCCCTTCCCAATACTCCTCCCCTCGGCTTCCCAGGGTCGATCTCGTAAATGTCGGGAAGATTTTGAATCAAAATATCCAGCTTGGCAGGCAGATAAGATTGGTTAGCGGAGCGGAGGCTTTTTTTTGGACGAAAAAAAGTGATGCTTGGCAAAATGGGCGAAAAAACCCAAACAAAGCATGCGAAGGAGCGATGAAATCGGAAGAGTGGACGCGACGAAGAAAGTGTGGTGGCGGAGGGAGAAAGGGGAAAATGGGGGGATCCCCCCACTCCGAGTCCCACCGAGTTGAGAAGATCGAGGTGGCGGAGGGAGACAGAGAGAGAGGATTAAGGGAAGAAACCAATATTTTCATAATCCCTCAGGATTTGATTAAGCCGCAAAACGAGTGGTGAAAACAGGGACGGATACGAATGCAGTCACTGGCGGCCAAATAGAGAGGATGGGGAAGGGGATTTCGGGGGAATGGGTGAGGATCGGAGGAATTTGAAAAATGAATGTAAAATCCGATATATATATATATATATATATATATATATATATATATATATATATATATATATATATATATATATATATATATATATATATATAATCCTCGTGGGACACCTCTTCTGTCCAGTGGCGCCTCCGCTTTTATTCTTCATCCTCCTCCGTTGCTCATATTTATGGATAAACGATATCGTTTTTAAATCGTCACCCAAGCAACCGATAAAAGAAATTGCTCCGTTTTATTGTCCTCTCTCGTGTGGCTTCTGGTGGTTACTAAACTCAGAAAGAATTTAATAAGGCCAAAAATATTTGGAGGGAAATTTCAACACTTATTCGACGCCATCCCCATTTGAATCGAGTATCGATAATGATAATTAAGTACTATATTAAATCCTCTCTCGGCCGCTGTTTTCCTTCATTACTTAACATGACTAAACTATGCCCCGTATCATGTGATAGCCCGTGCTTATTTTATCGAATCTTTGTTAACATCAATGGAGCCTTTCCCTTACTTAACTCCGAAATGAAAAAAAAGGAAAAGCAATGCCATAGTGTATATACAATAGCTGTCAGCAGCGTTTCAAGTTTAATTTTAGCAATAGCATAATAATCTTCAGCCTTCAAACCTATCTGGAAAAGGTTTTCATGTAATTATATTCCACTTGATCGAAATAAAAGTTTTTAAATCGATATATTTGAAATTTCGTGGGTTTTTAAATGCCTATTAGATAAATAACTATCATCTATTGGATAAAAAAGGTCCTCAATGTAATGGATACATTATTTCTCCATGCTTATCTGCATAAAAAGCACAAAACACCCATAGCAGTTTATTTTCAGTGGTCAATATATATTGTTTTTTGCCAATTTCTGATGCTATATTACATAATTGAATAAACTATAAATCTAATTTTTAGTGCTATGAATGGGTTAATTTAAGAATATTCAATAAAAGAAAACCGACAGTATTAAAATGTAATTACTATTGCATATGTGATACGCCAGTATGAGCTGATATTGATCGAGGAGCGAAAATGATTGACAAATGAAAATTAGAGTCAGTCGGTTTAGGGCGTTGGTACAGGTTTTTGACACAAAGGAGTTAAAGTTCCTAAAATGCGAAGAGCAAAACCTAGCTCAAATATTAACTAAGGAAGCGCTAGTAATAAATTTTAAAACAAAGAAAGTAACTTATTGAAAAACGAACAGAAATTCAAGTCCGAGAATGAAATAATATCCAGAGTTCAGATGAACAGTGTGGAGACATACTTTCAATTAATTTCTTCGCAGAAGCAGCGTAATTGCACGGGGAGAACAAGGTGTTTACGCCGCAAAGTGTTTGTAAGAGGGGAATAAGGCGCGCACCGGTCAGCCCCCCCTAACCGGCCGCAAAGAGGAATTCACGTAAGAATGGGCGGTCGCCGCAGGGGTGGATGGGGGCGGCAGCAAGGCTATGCGGGCGGGTCAAGGGGGAGCGGGGGCGTGCAAATGGGAGGCGGGGGAGAGATCGAGAGTGGGTGTGTTGGGGGCGAGTGAATGGGCGGGGGGATTAGGGGACAGCGTAACGGTGAGGGTCAGGTCAGCAAGTGGCGCCGAAAGTGGCGCCCGTTTATGCCGCGCTGCGAAACTGCGTAAATGACGGTCGGACCGAGGGGTCCTTCGAGGGGTGGAGTGGGGGGAATGGGGGGGGTAAGGGGGGGGGTTAGGAGGGAGCCCGGAGTGTGCGTGGAAAGCGCAGGAAGTGCGGAGTCAAGGGCGCATAAAACAAGAGAAGAATTCGGGGCGGAGGAAAGGAGCGGGAGATGGGGAGGCAAAAGGGAAGGAAGGGATGAGTGCGAAGGAATCTTGCGGTGAAAGTGTGCATGCAGAGAGAAGTACGAATCATGACAAAAGTGACTCTGAAACACTTATGTTCATATCGGGGGTCACGGAGGGAATCACTTGTAAATAGCCTGGTGTCTTTTACCGCATCAGAATGGGTCGTAGGTACTTCAAAACCCTCTGATCAGACTATCACTTTTTTGTTCACACGCTTAATTTAAAAATAGAGGAATAAAGGCATTACAGCAAGTTTGGGCATGTATAACTTCCATCCACAAAAAAAATGCTACGCTTCGCTTAATTGTCGAAACACTAATCGGTTGAAGGGATGACTGTGGCTTAGGGAGAGGAAAGTGGTTCATCGCAAGTCGTGATTGCTTGAGGTGTTGAGTGCGGTGGATGAGGAGGAGGGTTGGGTTGATCTGCGATCGACTCCCCGGCGCCCAACTGGCTCGACTAGCCACGCCACCGCTTAATTTCGTTCGCACTATCACCTTCGTCTGGATTCACCGCTAAGTTTGTTATCGCTACGATAATAGCTATAATATTTAGCGGTAGATATAGCGAAGAACGACAGTATTCAGGGAATAATTCTTGAGGGGTTAGTAAACATTTCTTTTAGAGAGAAAGGAATGTTCAATCTTGAGAGGTAATATTTTAATTCAGGAAGGCTCCCAAGTGCTACAAAAATATGTAGATAAGAAATCGTGAGCATTTTACGATTCTAATAAAAGCATATATAACTGGTTTATGGTGGTAAAAGTCTATTTATTCAAAATATCAACGTGGAAGTGGGAGGAAGCGGCGTGAGAAGATCTGACGCACTTTGTCCCAAATGGGGATAAGCTGAAGAGAACAGGTCGCTGACCAATGACCTTGTCGATGCTTAAGAATCACTGAACTAACATTTCGCATTCGGAGGGAAGAGTTATGCTAGGGGATATTGAGTGGAGTGGGAGAAAGGTGGGAGGAGAAATAAGAAAGGGCGCAAGCAGAGAAGAGGGAAAACAAGGGATGGTATGGACGAAACGTGGGGAGGGGAGAGCGTGGCGGGAGGGAGGGAGGTCAGCTCGGGAGAGGGGGCGAAGGGAGCGCCGGAGACGGGACGAGCAACCCCTGGAGGGGACGGAGCGGGGGAGGTGGGTTGACCGGAATGCGGGGAGGAACCTGGGACACGAGGGAAAATTCTGATCGTGGCGGTCTCCAAAAAAGTCCTCTGCCAACAAACCCCCCTCTCCCCCATCTCACCCTCCGCAAGTATATCGACCCATGGACATAAATCCCCACCCTCCCTCCTCCACGCCCCCATTCCCAACTCACTCCCCTCCCGCCCCCCGGCCCTCAACCCGCCACGTCTCGCAAGAGGAGGAGTGGAAAGAACCCCATCTTTCACAGGAGGAGGAAAACACGCGGTTTCCCGGGAAGGCTCCCTTCTTCCCACTTTTCGGCGCCTCCACCAACTCCCCACTCGGCTCGCCCGCAGGCCGGGCGAGGCGAGTGGGGACGCGTGCGATGGCACCGCCTTCCGAAAGGGGTTTCCTGCATAATGGTTGCTGCGGGCGAGCCGTCCCCCTCCCGTCTGCTCCTCACGGACCCATCGCATGAGAAAAGTACATCTTCTGCGCGAATAGTTCACGGTAACAATTGACCCAAACGTAATATTCATTAATAATAACTTAAAGAGCGATACATATACCAAGAAATGATACGGCACCAATACAAATAAAATCCAATTGCTTGAGGAATAAGAGCAATTAGATTGGGTCCGAAGAAAATGCAGGAATATAAAATCGCGATGAAAACCAAAGCAGACAAACGAGGAAACGTTACTGTACGAAACCGTCGCATGAAATTTTGATTCCGCTAAAAAAATATGAATCGAGCTCGAGATATGCACGATACTGAGTGTGAGTGACTCACCAACTTAGTAGTTGAGACAATGGTATAACATAGATAGGACGCTTTTGAGGTCGTAGATGTGGGTAAGGATAAACCAATTTTAATGAAAAGAAAGAAAGACGAACGACGGGGGAGAAGAGGAGTTGGAAGAAAGTCGAAACGTTGATGCAGAGCATAACAAGTGAGGATGGGTCGTTGAAGGCTGTCACACAGAGGTGCGAATGATATTCGCAAGCAGGAAAGGGCGAGAGAGGGAATGAGGATTGGCATTTTGAAGGGGAAGAGGGGAGGCGCGTTGAGTTGACGGATGGCTTATTTGAACGTAGGATATGACGGTGTTCACGTCGTGCCAGTTGGGACCCAAAACTGCAATTAGTCCATCAGAAACCTCAATCAGTCGGGCATAATCAGCAATGATTAAACGTTCGTCAAGTAGTGATTGAAAAATTCTTCTTTCCTTCGGCCAGTCCCACAAATTAAACGACTAATCAATCGTGAGTTTTCAAACACAATGAGTCCCGGTGGTGTAGAAGGAAAGAACTTTACATTGAAGGCAACTCGTAAATGTGCACCCGGGCGTGAGCACCGGGTTGCCCTCGTACCATTTCTGGTCGAGGGCAACTTGTCACCCGCGCTCTCCCCTCCAACCGTTGCCCTTCAGAAGGGCCCCCGTCACCCAGCTCCACTCTTCCCCCGCCCCACTTCCCATCGGACCCTGCCTGCCGTCGATGTAGCCGGCGCAGGGGCTTAACGCAGCATTTTTCAAGGGCTTGGAACCACCTAGCGAACTGACGGCAAGATGGGGTTCACCAAGAATGCATACAGCTTGTCTTTCAGTTTATCGACTGCATCTATTAAATATCGGCGATATTAGGTTCTAATAGAGATACATACATTTCTAACGAAAAAATATTCTCCGGTCACCTACGGAATATGGTCGGGTTGAACGCGTACGGGATACTAAGGTCTCTAATGGCGGGGCGAATCATATCTTTATTGCACCGATATTAATAATGCAATGCTTGCTATTATTTCCTAGGTATATTCGAGTATTTAATTTTTAAGCGACTTAGCGTACGTAAATGTCATCGGTGATCTTTAGACTAAATGTATTTGCTTATGTTCGATGCGATTGGATATTGATTGATATTGCCATAGAGATATTAAAACTAAATCACTGAAGATGGTTTCGATAGCTTGATGAATGCACAAGACTGTTTGTGCACGGCATGAATGCAATAATCGTGGGTATCGCTCATGGAACACCAACATTATCCAGGAAATCCTTTCTGGTTTTCGCATTTCGTGCCAGCTGCTCTCTCTCTCTCTCTCTTCAGACGTCAAAAATGCTATTTCTTTTCCTTCCTTCCTCGCCAAAATAGTATTTACCTTTCAAAACTCTAGCGACTATATGTCTTAATTTTCCTTTCGAATTGTCCCAAATATCATCATCCTATCCTTCCATATTAATAATAAACATTTTAATCCATATCAAAATAGTTTCCTCAGCGCTCCCAACACACGAATCAAATTTCCTCCAATTAACTTTCAGCCAATTTCCTCAACACTCCCAAATTAAGGAGCCTTGACACTTACTTATAATCATCATTAATATCATCTTAGACTTTTCAAGTGTTTGGCGAAACGGACTGCTCCGAAGGAACTTCCTCGAGTGAAGTCCACGCAGTTTTTTCATGGGTATGTGTTTTAATGACTGAGTGCTACATGTCCACTCTCTGTAACGCACTGAACACTGTAACACCTTGCCCTAAAATAAACAAATATTGAACTCCTCAGACACTCCACCTTCCATTTTAGAATTACGATGACTAAAATAAAAATCAGCGCCCTTTCGAAAAATGAATAATTCTGAATTACGTCTTCTGAAGTAATTACGCCAACTCCATCGAGTAATCATCTTCCTCTGGGCGTACTTTCGAAATACTTGTGGGAAATAAAAGAGGACTGCATGTCGTAGCGTGAAGTTGATCGCTGGCGAGAGAGAGGGTGAATTAGGAAGGTGGAGGGGGCGGGGGAGGAGAGCATGGATGGCGGTTCCGCGCTCGAGTGAGGTAAAGACTAAGTGACGGGGTTACGTAGGAATGGGACCCTCAACTTCCCTACACTCCGTGGAAGTAATGGGCGTGACCTCCCGCGCTCTAATTAGAACGCCAAAAGAACTACAATCGGGAAGAGTTTGACACAGGAATCACTGTCAAATGTGTGGTGCAGAACTGCGCATCAGAGACGGGACAACGGAAGCGGAGCAGCGAAAACATTGAGAGGAAGAAGAGAGAATGACTAACAGCTGTCTTACACGCACTAGACCTTGTAATCAAATGAAGCGACTAGTAATACTTCTTCAGTCAACCTCGAATCAACATTTTTCGAACGGTTTTGAAAGCTAGGACTTTTTAGGTATCATTCACCGCGCAGAGCTGCACACTGTCGGCGACAACGGCAGTTCCGCGGGCGAACGAAGATAAAACTTCACCTCCACCCACGCAAGCAAGCAACTGGACGCGATGGGCAGTAGTGCACAAGTCCTTATATCGGAGGCTCGGTCACACGCCACCTTCCCCTACAAACATACCCAAGCTTACGATGGCACCAGGCACCCGAAGTGAAGGGTTGAGGAAAGGGGTTTCTGGGAATGCCGGCGGTGCTTACGGAAAATTACCCCAAAACGTCATGGGGAGAAGTCGTGGGTGAGAGGAAGAAGGGCTGTAGAAGGACGCGTGGTCCAAATGTGGTGTGGGAGACGGGAATGACGCAGAAATTTGAAAATTCTTTCACCGAATTCCTTTCTCATCCCTCCCCCTTGCGGACCACAGAGAAAGCAGGAGGACGCCAGTCACTGTATATATATATATATATATATATTTATATATATATATATATATATATATATATATATATCCACTACCGGGAGTTTGTCTGGACGAAACAACCCTTGATAAAAACAGGACTTCGGCAATCTCGTTACATCCAATGTTAATACGAAACAGTAAAATAGGATCGTAAAATCTTCGGTTTCCAACGAACTCTTTCAATCTGGAAAGTAACAGTTTTACCGGCATTAGCGTTTTGATGAATCATTTTTATTGCTGGTAATAATGTATAACATTTTTCATTTCCTACCCATGCATCAGTCTGGCATTAAAAGTCATCGAATGCTTCAACGGTAGACCACAAAGTGTTGGGACAAAACGCTGAGCTCGCTTCCGTTGTTGACGAGAAGAGCGGGGCCAGTCAATGACAGCACCGGGATGGGCCAAAGGAAGCCTACCCAACTCCTGCCCTCCCCCTTCGACCCCTCCTGTCACCTTCTCCGGGGGTCACTTGGCAGCAGAAATGGTGGCTGGGGTCGAAGGAGGAGTTGCGAAGGGGATGGGGCGAAATGAAGTAACCAAGGTGTGGGGAGAGGAGGGCTTCCGGGGGGTTTCCGGGGTAGCAGTCACGGAGCGAACCCGTTCTTCGATCTGATCCCGAGATGTCCTTTGGGGAAGGGGCAGAGGGTGAGCCCAAGGGCGGAGACTGAAGAGGGACAGGCCCCATCGTTCGCGATGGCTTGACGCCCTGGAGCATAGAAATCTTTGGACATCGCGCTCCTTAATTATTGCAAAGAGGCAAGCAAAATGGGCTCCGAGGACATCCAGGTCGATGTTCCAAGTGCTCGGCTCTAAGTCCATTTATTTTTGAGGAAAAGCCATCTTCATCACATCCTGGCACTCAATTTTAATTCGCGGAGCGGAAAATATGCGAGTAAATAAAAAAGACGGAAGAGAGAGAGGCAGAAAAAAACTTCCGTCAGCAATCATTTTGAACCGGCAGACAACGTTATTGAAAATCCTTATTTTGAACCCAGTAAAAGCAAGGAGAATATTTGCATTACTTACACATGCTGGTGAAAGATTGCAAACTAATGGTTTGATATTAAAGATGGATGAAATAATTTCATCTGTACTTTTGGTTGCTGTGCCAGACCACCACGAGAAAGAATGTTGACGGTGAGCGGACGAGTTATTTAATAAATGGTTTTTTCCATGTTACCACTCGTGACCACGAGTGTGGGAAACATCACGAACGACTGTGCCGACTCCAAGACATGATCACATGATTTGCAATGGCATGAATCAGAAATAACTTTTGAGGCTGGCAGCGCAAGATTCTCTCGCTTACATCCTCGTCGCGGGCAGCCGGGGATAATATGCAAAAAAACGATGTGAATTATTACTCAAATTAAGTTTGAACGGAATTGTGTGTAAATAGAAACATCCCAAAGGGGACAAGCATAAACAAGGAAAGTTAAATGACGACAACCATAACAAAGACTCAAAGTCTGGGGTTGTACGCTTCACTACAAGAATTTATGCTCGCTTTCGTTCTGAGGATAATGCACTTGTTCCCTCTGACGAGTGCCAACTAACTCCCCTCCTCCCGGACAACGCCTCTTCTTCGCCCACATCCCTCCACCCTTAGCCCACGCTTCTTCCCCTTTCCCATAGCGACCCTTCATTATTTTCCCTTCGACCGGGTCTCTAACATGGATACAAATTATTCACCCACAAAAAGCCATCGATTTGAATGTATAAATGTCATTTCTTACAAGAAAACCCCATCTCCATGTAAAAACTCGGGGAAAGTGTTCCAAGTGGCGTGCACGTTCCACAGGGCGTATTTGGATGCTCTGGAGAAGGGCTCCCGATGATCGACTCATCCACAAGGCTTCCTTCGCCACCCGGGCGCGAGATCAAGGAGAGGCTGAATAATCAATTTCTTCGGAACAAATGCAGTCGATCAAAGTTCGAGTGACCAGTGTAGTGGCGGCCTGCGGTCGGAGGGAGAGGAGAGGAAATGAAATGTGAGGTGCTCAAAGGTGCGAAAGGGTAAAGGGTAAGGAGGGAAAGTGAGTGGAAAGGGTGAGGGAGTCGAGACGTTAGCGGGCATGTGGAGGGCGCCAGCGGGGATGGAAGGCCACTATTTTTCTCCAGAGGAAGAGGATTGGTGTCAAAAGGGCACCCCATGACGGAGAGTAAATTTTTATCGGGCTCATATCCCGAGGACGCAGCCGACGACACCGGGTGCGGAGGGACATCGAATGGGGGCGAAGGCGTCCTTTAATAGCGGGCTCCGTGAAGGGGAAGGAGGGGAGTGCCCTCCGGGGCTCGCAAGTTTGCCTCCCTCCCCCAAAAGCTCATGTTTGCTCTCGCCAGGGATTTAAGCAGGCGGCGGCGTATCAAGCAGGAGAGAGAGAGAGACTGGGGAAGGGGGGGGGTGTGTGTGTGGCTGGGTATTGCCTCCCTCGATATGAAGCCGCAAATCTCCCGTTCCGGTGGGAAGGCGCCCGAGTGGGTTGTGCGAACGGCAATCCGTTCCTCTTCTTTATTCACGGACGCATATTTTTTCCTCTCGTTCAAAAGAGAGAGAGAGAGTGACTAATATTGAAAGGCGGAGGAAGAGAGGGCGCCCTGTGAAGAAAGGGCGGGAGAGAAGCGAGAAATGGGGAAATGGGGAAGAGTTGTGTGGAGGGGAAATACATATAAGCCGCTTTTCTCGTGAATGCCGGCCGTTATGCAGGAAAAAAGTTGACTCAATGTATCAGATTGAAGGAGGCATAATTGAGCAATTCCTGGTACCTAACATTTATGAAATCGTTCATCGAGTATGCGATGAGAATGTTGGATTTGGATACATTGCTCAAAACAATAATAAAATAATATGGAATGAAAAGCGATTTAAGCGAGACACATAATTCTCTCCAAAGTGATATGCTCAGAAGCTCTTGCGATGCAACTAAAGTTTTACTAATAAAGAAATTATTTCTTCTCAACCTGATTTTACAAATTCAATAACAAATTTTCCATTTCTTTCTCGTGCTGAGAGAAAATATTTTATATCAAGTGGCATCACGGGACATAACCGCACTCCTGGAAGCGTGCTGATTTTTTATTACATCTAGTGAGAATATATGTGCAAGAGAAATATTGTAACGCTATTGTATTGTTGTATTGTATTGGCATAAGACAGTTGATGGTAGCACAAACGACAAATATATTTTGGAGACTCGTTGTCACAACATAATGATTAACAAGGCTCGTTAAAAATAGTGGCTGTTCATGTATACCCAATCTTTTGGTGATCTCCTGAATATTTTACCTTCCTGCCACACTTAAAACCAGACTATGCCAGAAATTGGCATATTTTCCCTGGATTGTTGTTACAATCGATTCACTAGTTGCCACTTATTAAAGCCGTAGAGCATTCTTAGGGCAAATAGCGGAAATATACAAACTATATCTCCCAACGGAAGCATTCATTGAGGTTTTAATGATAATAAAACATAAAATACAACCTCATTCTTCGAGGGCAGATAGTTATTTTACTAAACCTCTTCCACGGATTAGTCATTTATTTAAGCTCATAGTTCATGAAATTTCGCCGAATGCCTGATGTAAAGAGATCTATTCTAGGAAAATGTTCTCTGATGAGGCAACTTTAAAAGGGAGAAATATGTCTGGGAAATATTCTCAATACATTTTCATTTGTGAAGATGGCTCAACATTATTTTACGTCACTATGAGAACGAGTACTCCCAAAATAAACACTGGATCAATACTGGTGATGACATACTATTCATGCCGTTCCGGAACACGTGCCAAACTCACGCCTCAACTTTCTGCTTTCGCGTGATTGATTTTTTATGTCGGATCCATTGTTTCCATTTAATGAACGTCGGGGCATTAAATATCAACTCTGGCGCCATTACTAATTCAGAGCCAAACTCGAGGGTCACCCTTTCATTTCTAAATACTCCAATAACTGCAACAGACTCACTTGCCGTTCCATCACACATATCAGATTTTAAATGCATATTGTACTTGATTTAGATGAAGAGCAGCGGTAATTAACTCGATAGAGTATCAATATAAACTTTAAATAGAAAATATATGCAAACAACGGATAAAAATCCCCGATGTCTCTCATCAAACAACCCTACCGAAAGGATCCCTCGATGAAGGTCCTCGAAATTGGAGGGTAAGCGTAAAACTAGACGCATTACACGTAATTTGGGAAATTTAAGGTTGGAAAAAGAGAGAAATTATCATAGATATAAGATTTCGCGGTAAAAATATCACAAGAATCGAAATGATGTTGTTCGGTCCGTCACTTGGCACAAGGTGTCCCTTCCCACCCACCTGACCGCGTCCTCTCCCAGGCCCCGAAGGAGGCGGTGTTTCCCCCTCTAGTGCGCCGACTGAGGGCAAGGCGGTGATAGCGGGCGTCGAACCCGCGCGGATCATAATCATCAGTCCCCGCCCCTCTCCCCCGTCCCCCTCAACCTCTTCGCTTCACGGCCCACAGTGCCCCCCTCGCGGTGGCGGAGGGGGGGGGGAGCGGCTCTTCCACCCACTTGAGGCTGAGTGATGCGTGCTCTCCCGCCATTCATCTGTCGGCCCCCGCATGACATTGAAGCGCTCGGAGCACACGAACGCCCCTCACCTTTGGCTTTTCAGCTGGATGAGACTTGGGGCATTACTGTAACCGGAGAGTTCCTTCCAGCAAGGCACCCGAGAGGCGGTTCGGTGCTGAGTCTCCCTAGGAGGTCGAAGACCAACGTTGAGGGCCGAATAGGAAGAGAGTGTGAGTGGTCCAGGGGTGTGGCTGCGCAAGGGACATTAAGTTTGAAGTCATCACTCGTATTGCGAACGGAGCTTCGTTTCAGCTGATAACCGGCGTGGAAACGACTACGATAGGGGGGGGGGAAATTTAGCCGTACGAACCAACATAAATTAGTGGTCCGGAAAAGAGCGATCTTTAGAGAATGGAAGCATTAGCATTTGGAAACTTTAAATGAGATGGGCGGATTAAAAAGAGTAAATTAAACCATACCTTGATATTATGGATGCATGAAAAATTACCATTCAAGTTGTTAGGTTTATTTTCTAAATGTAATCTAATTCCCTCAATCCCTCCAAATCCTTGCAACAATGCTTAAATGCAAAACCTAATCCATTCTCGTCACGAATTCCCCTTCAAATAGGGGAAACTCTTAAAGAGCATTTCCGACTTCTTCCTGCATTTCTAAAGATGGCATATACCTACTAAAATGTACCCTCTGCCCAACTTTCGATATTGGTCAATGCACAACGCCCCTCAGTATCGGAATCAACAACTACAGAGCATTCTTAGGAACAAACCAACCTTCCCCACCGCGAAAGTTTCGATAATTGCCGCAATGAAATTATTATTTCTTTCTTGCCGTCTCCAACCACACCAATTCATCTAGCGACACTGGAATAAGCTTGCGTTTGGCTGACTACCGTAATTAGATGACGGAGAGCTATGAATCCATCTTTCCTGCCTTTCATTTGCTCCAATTCCAATCCACTTTTCCTGCTTTTCCTATGGATTTCTTCCGGCAGTACCCTCTCCTTCCCCTCCATGACTAGTACTCCCTCGTTTTTTTTTCTTCTTGTCCACTTCGTATCCTCCACACAAACATTCCGAATAATTTCAAATCTTCCCACTTCAATGAACCCGTTTTCGACCCGTACAAATACAAAACTAGAAATTTGACAGAAGTATAATGTAACTAAAAATAAAGGAAAATAAATTTTTCATGTCGCATGCTTAGTGTGTAATCACCCCTGCCACAAAATATAGATGTGATGGGGTGTAGCAATATAGGTAGAAGCTGTGGAAGCCCAGTGGCGTCCTCTGGCATCGAACTCAGTTCCTACTATAGTAGCTCAGAGGTCAGTTCACGGGACTACTGCGCCCCAAAAATAACACATTACATACGGGCAATTCTTCCAAATGAGTCTTAATGACACTGAAAATTTCTTCTTCAATTTTATGTCCAGGACATGGAGTCATTCCCTCTAACATTATCCTTTTTTTAACTCAATGGATTTATGATGTAAATAAATTATTTAAAAATTAAAAACAAACTCGAGCGTTTTGAGAGGGGTTGGTAGGGATGGAGGTCGGTAAGGATTACAGAGGAGTGTGGTATTTAAAATTATAAAAAGGGGAGGGTGTTCGGAGGTGGGGGAGGAGGGGGAGGAGGTTAGTGATTTAGTCAAGGGAATGATGGAACCCGGTAGAACACAATCGAAATTCCGTGGAACTTATAATTCTTATTTTCCAATTTATTTATGCGGTTAATGTTCATTATTATACCCTCTTTGTTAATATACCAAAACTGTTTTAAGGTGTTTAAATTGGCCATTTTTGAAAACTAATATAAGCCTCAAAATGCATATGAGTGTGCTCATTGGTGAGTTTTTTCCCTCCGATAACAGCTTGCAGGTAAGATTCAGGGATTCTGAGTGGATATTTAGCCCCTCATTCCTTCACTCCTTAAACACACACACACACACACACTCTATCTCTAACATCCAATACATTTCTGGCGATTGCACCCCATGCGATACACCTTTTTGGGGAATAGCGGGTGTGCATGTAAATGTAAAGCTCCTTCCACATGGCCTTCTTAACTTTTGTGGGGTTGTGTTTAGATGTGGGCGAATGAAAAGGCTCCTCGCCATCGCCGCCTTTGCTGGTCATTTTCCAGTCTCCGGGCGTTGACTATCGGTCAGGGTCTCTGAGAATATGCTGTTTAAGTTAAGTCCAGTTCCTTCGCCAAGGTTTTTGAGGATCCTATTGAGTTAGTGAGCCGTTTGACCCGAGGTTTTATTTGCATAGTTTGAAACAGCCAAATAGCTTGAAACTATTTGGCTGTCTTTCTGCGTAAGTATTACGCGCGTATATCGAACATACGGTCGACAGATTGTGTACGTCATGGTATTATTTCATTTATTTTGCCCATTTCGACGCTCTGAACACCCTGATTTAACCAATGACGACTGCATGTTACGATTTTGTCATTGTTTTCCATCAGATAATGTTTGCCAGATCGTTGCTCATTAAGCTCTTGAAAGTAGCGCCAAAATGATTAAGGGTTTTCGACACGGTTTATTCGCCCAGTAAATTCGCTTTTGAAATGGCACAGGGATGAAATGAAGTGGCGAGGAAAAGTAATCGGAAAACGTCTGGAAAGGAGAGGAGGAGGCGGGAAGAAGACGGATGGAGGGGAAAGGCGGACAAGGGGTTGGCATGGAGAGAGGAATAAAATGCTCGCAATCAATGCGCGCGCTTCGCGACACAGGTCACGGTGAACACGACATCCTGACGTTCCGGCGGGGGCTCCTTGACGCTCCGAGCGCCCATGATGCATTGCTCCTCATGACAGCGAGGGAAATGATGCACTTTTCCATCCACGCCGTCCCTCCACTGATCAATATTCGAACGCGACAGCGTATCTTACGAAAGCGGTTCCACAGTCCGTGCCATCGCTCGAAAGCATTTATGATATAGACCGAAATCTGTTCAAACGGATTTCAATTTCCGATACCGTCCCCTAATAACATTAATAAGGTTCTACTGCCATTATGGGCACGAAAATCAATGTATTTAATCACTTTTTCCACATAATAAACTTGAATATCAAGAATAAACGATTTTCACGAAACCAACAAGGGAATCGATGGTCGGAGCTGTGGAAACTGCTTCATTCGCGGCGTAAATATATAAGCTGAGTCTACAGACTTTTACAATTAAGCTTAAGAGAAGATCACTCGCGAACTGAATGAAGAAAAAATAATATAAAGTGTGCCAATGTTCTCCTTCATGGTTAGTGAAATATTCTACATTTAAGGAAGTGCGCGGAAAAAATTCACTTCTAAACTTAATGGCAATGCACTTTACAAAACAATCAGAACACTTAGGGGTGGTAAAGTCTTTGTTCTTGAACGTTATGAATCGTAGGACGGGAAGGGAGAGGAGGAAGAATTTGGGAAAAGATCAAACTGGGAGGTCACACCACACGCGCTTGAGTCTGCAATGCCGAGGTTTATTACGGGCAACTCCCGCCCGACGGCCTTTCCACCGCGCCGGATATTCGTCAGATGGCGAGGAGAGCCTCGTGGCATCATCAAACAGGGGCAGGGGTGACACACCGGGAACAACGTTTCCGGTTTGGAAGATGGGGGAAAGGCCCCGGACTCAGGCAGCTCGAGAGGCGACGCGGCTGAAGAAGAAGAGGCAGAAGAGGCACTAGGCTTCCTTCTCCATATTATATTATCTATATATATATATTCGAAAAATCGAATATATATATATATATATATATATATATATATATATATATATGTATATGTATATATATACCTCCCCGGACTACAAACTTGACATGGTGAAAGGGCTTGTGCGTTCCGATGACCCCTAGAGCTGTGCTGGCGAGAGTAATAATAATTGCTCCTGGTAGGGTCACCCATACCAGATAGGTCGAAGGTTAGGAGCCAGACGAAAGGTAGTCCACGCAGCGTCTGTTCCTCAGTGAGGCGGCTGCAATGGCGTCTGACCCCAGTGGGGCGGCCAGTAAGTGATGGTGTCACGTTGAAAACACTATTGAGGAAGGCAACGGGAAACCACCTCAAATATCATTCCGAAGATTAACATGATGGACTATACGGAGATTTTGAGTCCTGGCAACTACGGGGCTCGGCCCAATCGGCCGTGTGTCGTGCCCGGCAGCGGGGGAGGCAAGGCTTCCGCGATCGTCATCCCACGAAACCCTTGCAAGGGAAAACCAGCAGCAGCAGGACAGAAGACGCAGGAGAAGAAGACCTCATTACTTGGAATAGGAACGTGGAATGTTAGGACAACGATGAGCACCGGGAAATTGGAGAATGTTAAGCGAGAGATGGGCAGGGGGAAAATAGATATTTTAGGTCTATGCGAGGTGAGATGGAAGGAAAGTGGGGATTACTGGAGTGATCAGTATTGAATAATATACAGCGGCGGGGACGAGAGCCAACGAGAGGTTGCCATAATATTATATAAAGAGGTAGGAAGAAGCGTAGTTAACATAGAGCAGGTAACGGATAGATTATTGCCAGTAAAGATAAAAGCTGAACCGACGAACTTGGTTATTATTTAGGTAAACATGCCACCGAGCAACCATAAGGAAGAAGAGGTAGACAGGATATACGATCAATTAGAGGACATCAACGCGTGTGTTCCTGCAGGGAAACATTTGATAGTGATGGGGGATTGGAATGCGACGGTAGGTGAAGGAAGAGATGGTGATGAGGTGGGGGACTACGGTTTAGGCACGAGGAATTACCGCGGGGAGAAAGCAGTTGAATTCTGCAGAAAACAGGGGTCACCAATACTTGGTTTAGACACCACAAAAGCCGAAGTTACACATGGAAAGTGCCATGTAACTAGGAAAGGTATCACCAAGATTATATTCTGGTTAGATAAAGGCTTAGGAACAGTGTGATAAATTCCCACAGCTTCCCGGGAGCGGATGCGGACTCAGATCACAATTTAGTTGTTATGAAATGTAGCGTCCGTTTCAAAAAGATAAGGCAGTGGCGGCGGGTTAGAAAATGGAATCTAGAAGCATTACATTGTCTGAAATGAAGGCGTACAAACAGGCGGTAGAGGAAATCATGGAGGATGGTAAAGGGCGAAGTACTATCGAAGAAAAATGGGAAAGTATCGAGAAAGGGTTATCGAAATCCGCCAAAGACACTATTGGAACCGTTAACGCTAAATGGATTAGGTAACCATGGATTCAACGGATGAGATGATTACAAATATGGATGAGCGGAGAAAATGGAAGAATGTAAATATAGAGTTAGGCAAAATAAAGTACAAAGAATTGAACAATAAATTTAGGCGGGCAACAAATAAAGCAAAAGAAGTATGGTGGAAGACCCAGTGTGAGGACATAGAAAGTTTGCAGAAAAAGGGTGAAATGGGTGCGCTGTACAGCCAAGTTAAATCTTTATCGGGAAGGAATAAAGGAAGGTCGATGATAGCAGTTAGAGATAAGGCGGGTAAGAAAATAGTCGACGAAGGAAAGAACCAAATAAGATGGAAGGAATATATAGAAGAGCTGTATAGTAAAGAACCTACCCCAATAAAGTTAGACATAGAAAAGGAACAAGACATAGAGGAAGATAGTTTAGGTCAAGGGATACTCGACGATGAGATAGGAAAGGCATTAAGGGAGATGAAACTAAATAAGGCCATGGGGGTGGATAACAATCCCGTGGAACTATTAAAATGCTTAGGAAAATGTGGGAGGAAGAGGCTATATGGGCTCATTCGTAGTATCTATGAGAAAGGAATCTGGCCGGAAGACTTTTTGAGATCAGTTTTAGTTCCTATTAAGAAAAAGGTAAAGGCATCTTGTGAGGACTACAGGACAATAAGTTTAATATGCCACGCAGCTAGAGTTGGTCTCAGAATCATAAACAAAATGATAGAGAGTAGGGCAAATGATTACTTGGGGGATAAGCAGTTTAGGTTTAGGAAGGGGAGAGGTACGCGTAATGAGATTATTAATCGAGAGGAATATAGAACACAACTAGGAGGTATTCGCCTGTTTCGTAGATTTCGAAAAAGCGTTTGTTAGAGTGAATTGGGAACAACTAATGAGTATATTGCAGAACATAGGAATAGATAGGAGGGAAAGGAGGCTAATCCGCGATCTGTACATATCTCAAACGGCTCAGGTGCGAGCGGGGAACGGGGAGTCCGGATGGGCAGTGCTAGGAAGAGGTGTAAGGCAGGGTTGCCCATTATCACCGTTGCTGTTGAACCTGTGTATAGAAGAAATGTTTAAAGAGGCATGGGAAGAACTGGAGATAGGAATGAAAGGGGTTGGAAATTTTGTAAAATCAGTTAGGTTTGCTGATGACCAAGCTTTAGTTTGTCAGTCAGCCAAGGGGCTGCAAGTATTGCTGAGTGAATTGGAAATTGAGTGCGACAGGTATGGGATGAGAATCAATATTAATAAAACAAAGGTTATGCGATTTTCTAGAAAGAAAAAGGCCAAGCTTAACATTAAAATAGGAGGGCAAAAACTAGAGCAGGTAGAACAGTTTATGTATCTGGGAAGTGTTTTGGACCAACACGGTCAAAGTAGTAGGGACGTAAGGAGAAAAATTGCGCTAGGCAAAGAGGCTTTCACAAGGAGGAGGGAGTTAATGACGGAGACGTTGAGTAAGGATGTTCAAAAAAGACTCGTAAAAACTTTGATATGGAGCGTAGCTATGTACGGCGCGGAAACGTGGTCATTGAAGCAGGAGGATAGACGGAGACTGGAGACTTTTGAAATGTGGGTGTGGAGAAGAATAGAGAAGGTGAAATGGAAAGAGAAGAAAACAAACGAGGAAGTACTTGGTATGGTGGGCGATGAGAGGGGTTTGTTGGTAGCAATCCTATGGAGGCAGGAAAAGTGGATGAAGGAGGTTTTGACCGGCAGCGGGACGTTGAAGACTATAATTGAGGGGAGAATGTTCGGAAAACGAGGAAAGGGAATGAACAGGATAGGGATGTTGGACGGGATAAAGGGAGGAAAAAAGTACTCATAGCTGAAGTGGGACCTGATTTAAAGTAGGATGTTGTGTTTTGTTAGTGGTAGCAAATTATTTAATTAGTAATTATGTCCATCCAAAAACCTAACTTAACCGGTAGATTACCTAATAATAATAATATATATATAAATATATATACACACACACACACACACGCACACACATATATATATATATATATATATATATATATATATATATATATATATATATATATAAGCCTGGCGTTTATGACTTTGATAAAGTCCTACACGCCTATATGACACAAAAGTGACGACGTTGCTGAAGAAACGGTAATGTGAAAAATAGGATTTGAGACTTCCTAAATAGCCGCCAATAAAAAGTAGTCATTGACAGCTTAAGCTATAATTATACACAGGTTATATTAGCAACCATTCTGATTCAACTTCACTTCCACGTACCATAGGCATCCCCCGAAAGATCACGAAGAAGGGACGGACGCCATTCATGCTGTAAACATCACGAAAATCATACTTTTTGTAGCGTTTCCTCTGACCACACCATTAAGGCAACTAAGGGAAGACAACCAAAGGGGCGGTCTCGGATCCAAGGCCGCCAATACAGTTACCAGCTCGCATCCAACCCATGCAGGATTACGTGCATCTTCTAGGTATACTTTCTAGGGTTATTAATGATTTAACTTATTCATTTCAGATGCCGGAGCCGGAATTCAAATTAAAGAGCAATACAAATGCGGATGCTGTTGCAAAGTCGTGAGTCATTCTTTAGCGTTGTCTGATGCAAATATTAACGGAAAAACATTGGGTGTAATTACAGATATTTAGCCATAATTTACAATAATGTCACATGTTGCTTTGTGGTGCATGGTATATGACCCCATTTAGGGAAATATATTTATGTATGAATGACTCACAACAATAAAATCAAAGACGGTCCACATTATCCCAACGACCGCTAAATCCCTACATGGACTATTAATTGCATTGGGACTTCGGCGTGGCCAATGGGGAGGTTGCTCTCGCAACAGGGGAGGGGGAGGCCGAAGGAAAGACTCTCGAAAGGCTTGGATACCTGTAGTTTTGCATGGGTAACCCTGAGTGTGAAGTACGTTCCTACATCTACGAAATATTCCGCAAGCCACCGCAAGGGTGTGCGGCGGGGGGGTTTCACGTTTATGGCATACCTTACGCTAGGGCAGTAAAATTTCCCTTAATGATGCCAAAAATGAGCAGGCTCTAATTCTTTCAAGAATTTAACTATCTGAAAAATATTGCAAGGATGAAATTTGGATATGTAATTCAACTTTGCAGCTTTTGATGAAAGATAAATTTATTTCTGAAAATAAAATTTCATTTGGAATAGATATTGCTCAAACTAAACTAATCATAATTGATGGTTTCCGGCGTGACTTTATGGAATCGTTTCATATTGGAAATGAAGAAATATTAACTTTGTGATTCCACAGGAAATTTATGCCGATACGACCAGGGTTTCGACGTTCTACGTCATCACCTAAAGACGACCAGGGTTTCGACGTTCTACGTCATCACCTGAAGACGACCAGGGTTTCGACATTCTACGTCATCTTCAGATGATGACGTAGAACGTCGAAACCCTAGTCGTATCGGCATAAATTTCCTATGGAATCACAAAGTTAATATTTTTTTTCATTTCCAATTCAAACTAACTAATATTATTAATGATTAAGGAGGATTTAAATTAAACTTCTTTCGAAATGATAGAAGAGGATTAGAGATACATTTATAAGAAAGCAATACTAGAAAAGCTTCGGGCATATTTTAACCAGTCTAACTAATTTTAGATATAGACTTAGGCTTTACTTCAAAGAGTAAAAGTAGAAGTTCAGAAATTACGCACGAGAATCAATATTGATTTGGCAATAATTTGGTTAACCTAAACTTCTGCCTTCTGCTAAGGATTACTTACTTTTAACTGTTTGGACAGAGGAAAAAACTTAAAATTGACCATTGTTCACTAATAAATAATCCTAGTATTCTAAATAGTAATAAAATTAATATTCGAATAGGCTTTTCAGAATGTAAAGTAAGTATCATTTTTTGGATTTACCATAAACAAACGAACACCCCTACATTCAGAAGTCATGAGATGTGTGCGATGCGATGGGTGTTATTATCAGCCGAGGGGCGCAGTAAAAAATCATCGCGACGCGTGGGCCGCAGTGCACTTCAAATAACTTTCAGTTTCGCCCGAGAGCAACGAGCTACCAGCACCCATGAAATGCCTTCCACGGCCTCTTCCCCCTCTTTGCTCTCCCAAGTCTTCTACGGCTTCGTCTTTCCTCTCAAGCAAGTCAATTCTCAAGTCGGGGAATCACGGGTCCCGAACCTTGGACTGCGAGAACAGAAGCGAGGGTCGCCGAAGCCGTCGATTGCTTCTGTTTGTTTTCCTTTTACGGTCATCAAAGAGGCTAAAACAGTGATCGAACACAGAATGGTTGAGAGTTTGTTGACTCTGGGTGCGTTGCCTGACAGAGTCACTTTACTGCCTTCCGGGGAGCAGAAACTTAGAGTCAAACCCCCTTCTATCGGATATTTATGGTTTTATGAAAGTAAAGTTGGAGGGAAAGGTTGTTGTGGTGATATGAAAGATAGTAGGAAGTGATCTTTTTTACGTCGACGCCTAAATAGCTACCCAACATGAAGCAGATTACGAGATTTAATGCGACCCCAATAGAATCTATAAGGGACAAAAGTTCATCATTTATGCCTCCGTTTAAATGTGATCTAAATTTGCAGACAATAAAAGTCGATGTAGTGATTCATGTTTCATATGTGTTGATATAATTAGAACATTTATACCTTTTCTGGCATTTCTGACTTGATCTAAGGTTAGTCAGAGAGGTTTTAAAATAGATCACGCTGCTGTATTGTGAACTGGAAAATTCGGATAAATGTTTTTATTGGCCTGAAATACTGAAATAGAAAGAGGACAGATATGAAATAATTTTTAATGTCTTTCGCCAATGGGAGACAACGTTAATTATATATTTAGATCAGAGTTAATGCTCTTGGCCTGTCATACGTGGCCGCGGTAAACGAGTAGGCGTCGCAGGAGAATATTGGCGGGGAGCCACTTGATTCCCGAAGATATCAGCAAATACCGTTGAATACGTACAGGGAACCAAAGGGTTGGTTCTTGGGACGCAGAGTGAATTATCATGGCACCAAATTGTATTGGTAGACTGGACCATCGAGATAAAATATGAGAATTAGACGCCGTCACAAACTCAAGTACACACTCCTTCCTCCCTCGCAAAACACACAAACAAAAAAATCAAACACAAGAGCCCGCAAAAAATTAAAAAACCTTGAATGCTAGAAATCGATGAATTGACCCCGCGAAACTATGATTGCATGGTACAATAAGTCGTGAATTTACATGAGAGGTTTACATGAGCTACATGTATCATATTTTCAAGCGTAATTATGAATTAATATTTATGCATGCATGGTTAATGTCCTAATGCCCCCTGCCACACACCCTCGCGACGAATATGCGGTGTATCAAGTGGATATGGATTAGATGAACGCTTCCCGGTCATATTGAGGTGATGAAGGAGCTCGACGCAAGTGCAAATTAAGGTTCTCTCTTTAGTTTTTAGAATTGCTGTTGAGACTAAATGGTTTTGGACCTAATTTGGCAGACGAGGGAAACATTTATTTCAAATATGCCATTTCTTCGATGATTTATTGACCCTTTTAATAATCAAATGCTGGATACTGAATAGGATAAAGAAGCGCATTCATTTTGTGGATATCGATAAGTATTCCCATAGCACTGCGGCGGATTTAAATTCATTTTATTAAATAGTCACTCACCCGCCGTTACACACCGCACACTTTAAGCGGAGGGTAAACTTTGGAGTTAGGAAAGCGATGCCCCAGAGGCAGTCAAGGAACATCACTCATCAATCAAAGGTTTGCATGAAGTTTATCCAAACTCAATTTTTGCCGTGGATCGCGGGGTGTATGAGGAATTATGGGGCTAAGAATGAAATGGTTGGTGGCATGATTCCCCCAGCAACACGTCACTGTGACGGTTTTCCGCGTAGGGTGTAGATGTAGTTAAAGGAAAGTTTCAATTCCATTACTCACGATTGTTATCGAATCATGTATGTAGTTGAGAAGACGTAGAATGTCGTAATTCACGATATCAATTATCTTATTAGAATACAGAAGAATCTTTAAAAACGTAAAAAATGGCATGAAATAGAAAAAAAACGTGACACATTGATATATCATTAGTTTCTAAGACGTGACTTGCCTACAGTTTACATAAAGATTCCCAATCTCTATATTCTCAATCATAACAATTGAGTATTCACTCAATTTTTCCATATTAAACATGATGGACGAATATTTCATTATTTTTAATCATTGCAATCTATGATTTGCCACATCAGACGCAACGGCATAGCTTTGAAATAAACAATTATCGTAAGCACGACATTACATACAGTCTTCAAAACATTGCTGTTTTCTTTTCTACAAAGGCGTTACAGCGGACTTTACGCTTCTTGCGCGCTTAGCACCTCTCGTTTGTTTAATCTTATGTTCATAATTGGCACCAGGCATTTGAGCGAAAAGAATCACATAGATGAAGCCTATTCTGCCTAGTCCTTTGGCTAATTATAACTTTGCACTAAATAAAAGCAACAGGCTCTTTAATTCAACATTGTATACATCTTATACTCCTGGAAAAGCGTTGGGATGGGAAGGGTGCGACACGAAACATGAAACACACACAAGATACGAAATTCAATAGCATACGCCGAGGGAAACACTCACAAGGGACACGGGAACCATTTTAGAGGAGAAACCTAATTAGTGTTCTAGGTATTAACATAAAGATGTTTGACCCGTCAAACAGTGTTGCCTTTTGTATTTGCGACGAAATGCACGACCACTCGCACTTTCATCCGTTCCGCCGCAAAATGACCGCAATTTAGAACCCTTGGCGACGAACGTAAAAGGAGGTTGTCACGCGTGATCACCGAAATCGGCCGAAGAAATAGTTTTAATTTATACATATCGTTCAAATCCACACAATTACCATAGTACATCACAAGAAATACCATGCATTATAACCGCATTAATCAATTTATTAAATGTCCAAAATATTTTTGAAACACCACGGTACATTCCGCTCTCAACTAACCTTACACCTACCAACAGCCTTCAAAATGATTCCGTCAATTCACGAAATAAAAAGAGAAATATTCGCCGAAGGGCATTGCACGGAGGCACTCCGGCTCGGAAATTCCAAAACCCAATTCGTGCCGGGCGACCGACCGGAGCCTCTCCCTCCTTCCCCCCCCCCCGCCCCCCACCACCCCCCAGTCAATCCCCAAGCCAACCCTCACGATCCGCGCTCTTTTTTATGGATCCGAACGACATATCGGAGATTTTCTTCCCACCGCCTGTCGTGTTTCTTTTTTTTTACACCCAACTTCCGCAACACCCCCCTCCCCCCATCCGGCGACCCCTCCCCTCATTACTCCCCTCCCCCGCTCCTTTTTTTCGGTTTACGCGCCCACCACATACGCACGCTAATGTCCCGGCGGGAGCGGCGCTGATGAAAGCGGTTTTATGATTCAACTCCCCCCCCCCCGCGCCGCCCTCCACACCCCTCACTTAGGCCCCATTCCCCCTCAGCCCGGCGACGATTCATTTGGAACGACCGAGGAGGCGGCGCGCCGTGCCGGGGGGGGAGGGTCGAGAGAGGAAGGGGGCGGAGGCGTCCTCTGCCCCCACTTTGTAATATCTGCCCCTCTCCCACACCATTAGCCGTGAAACAACGGTTCCATTTTTAATACGACGCGCTGCTCCGGACGAGGACGCCGGGGTGCGGAGAGGGAAAAACAAAAACAAAGATTGGCCACGCTTTTTTTCAATAGGAGGGAAAGCATATGTTCTCTTGATTATTCAAATCTGTGCACGAGCCAAGTTAATAGTCTGCCTCTCGCACCTCGACGGAGCGTCGCCGCCGACGGCCACCCAAACAGGAAATCGCGCCAAATTCTATATTTCTTTTGACGACTCTCGAAGATTACAAATCTTTTTCCGACATGTTTTTGTTCCCAATCCTGCAAACCTTGTTTTGAACCTCGTTGGCACTTTAAATTTTCCAGACTTGAAGTTTTTTAGTACAGTCTAATTATTTATTCTACTTACATTGGCCTTTTCCGATTATTAATGCGTGATTCCCAGAGAGAGTTTAGTGGCTTGCCGTTTCTGTTATTTCATCTACATAATTTCACGTGTACGCCCCAAAAATGAACGTGAAAAACATGTCAAGTTAACGAAACAACCGCACGTGAAATAAGCGAAGGTAACGTCGTAAATATTCTTCGTTAATTCAAACCGTGTTTTGCGTATTTTTGGCATCAACTAATCAAATATATATATATTTAAGACTACGTTGGCGAATTTTCAACAAAGTGCGTGTGTACACCTGTACATATATATATATATATATATATATATATATATATATATATATATATATATATATATATATATATATATATATATATATATATATATATATATATATATGTCCGTGCTGTCGAAACGTCAAATAACTGTGAGTGTCCTTTCTTTGTGTCTCTATATTCTAAAAATCTACATCTGTGTTTTTATTTATTTGTGCGTCGCCGAAGAGCGTTCCATTTCGAAGATTATATATATATATATATATATATATATATATATATATGTATATATATCTATATATATATATATATATATATGCATATATATATATATATATACTCACGCACATTATTGCTCACGAAGATTATATATATATATATATATATATATGCATATATATATATGCATATATATATATATATATATGCATATATATATATGCATATATATATATATATATGCATATATATATATGCATATATATATATATATGCATATATATATATATATGCATATATATATATATATATATATATATATATATACTCACGCACATATAAGGTTTAGTGCTTGCGATGCATACAATACGACATTTGAAGGGAATAACATTGTGTTGAACACAGTTTTTATAAATAATTATTATTGAAAAATTTCTGCGTTAATATATAAGTATCTCTAACGTCTCACCCGGTCAGCTGATGACAGCAGGATACGATGATTTCTTACTGCGGCGTTAAGGATGGGGATCCCACGCTACATGACTTAAGCTCAGACGATGTTTTCTCTTCTTGCTTTTCTGTTTTCTAAACTCCGTCTTAGCATGGTGGATGTCAATCATATACGTAAGTGGTTGATTTTCATGTTTACCTTTCTAATGTACATGAGTGCTCTTCAGTAGTGGGTTAAATTTACACTTGTTCAAGAATGAAATTGACCCGATTACGCAAATAATTGTAACCATTATGATGTTTTTCCTTTTGAAAACCACTTTGCGCATGACGCCCTGGGATTTTGAGTGGACGTTTTTCACCCTTCATTAACCCCTTAAACACGTACTCTCTTCGTATTCCCTTTACACCATATTCTTACACCCCTTGCCACATACCTTAGGGGAAATCGCGGGGTAAATGTGCAAAGTAAGATGCGAAGAAAAAGATCTGCATTATTACGTCATTTCCGAAGTTAAAATAATAAAGTCGCTGAATATTTTCAAGTCATTCTATCCCAGTATCTCGCGACTGGAAGTAACACAACCCCCATCTATAAAGGCAGTCGATAGGGAGAAACCCAATACTTTTAATACGCACATATCTTTGATACCGATTCCATGCAAACCTTTATCTTTAACATAGAGTTCAAAGAAAATAACTGGATACATTACTATTAGTAACGTAATGAGCTTTCTCGAACCATAATCAGAATGGATTTAGGTAGATCAGATCTTGCGGAACACAACTCGGCCTTTTCATTCACGTTATGCTTAGCTCGGGAGAAAACAACAAACAAGTAGCTGCAGTATTTTTGGATTTTAAGAAATACTTCGATAAAGTCTCGCACAATTCATTGTTGCACAAAATTAAAGGCTTTGCTATCAATGGAAAAATAATAATTTGAACTTGGGGCTTCCTGTCTTGGCTGTCATATCGCAAACAAATGGTAATCATTGATTGGTGGTGTTCAACAGAGGCTGACATCACTTCGGGCGTACCGGGTAAGTGTAATACGACGCATGTTCAAAAAGTATCGCGAATTTTGAATTTTCGCGGGTTAAGTTTATATGATTTCTGATTTTTTTTGGCGTTATGTTGGTACTTATATCTGTCACTCATGCCGAAGAGTGCGGCGATTTTGAATGTTCAGTTAATTGTTGACAGCTGTTTTGCTAGGACGTGTTTTACCTTGTCTTCGATTCTTTGCTTTTCCAAAAAATGGATCAAAGAATCTGTATCAAATTTTGTGTTAAAAATGAAATTAAGTGTGCGTACACATTCCAAATGCTGACTTTGGCATATGGAGAAGCTACCTTGGACCGAAGCAACGTTTATCGGTGGTACAGGATGTTCTCAGTGGGCCGAGAAGATGTGAACGACGAAGAGCGTGACGGACGCCCGAGCACGTCCACAATGGATCAAAAAAATTGATGAAGTGGAGAAAATAGTATTGGCCAATTGTCGAATCACCGTTAGAGAAGTTGCTGAGGACCTAAACATATTGAATGGCTAATACCATTTGATTTTTACCAATGATTTGGGCATGAGACGGGTCGCCGCGAAATACGTATCAAAATTGCTCAGTTTCGACCAAAAACAGCAACGCATTAACATTACTGATGAGGTGTTGGACTCTGTCCGGAACGACCCAGATTTGCTCCAGAGATTCAAAACTGGTGACGAATCATAAGTTTATGGTTAATGACGTGGTAACTAAAGCTCATTCGTTTAATGGAAGTTGTAGCACGAGCAGAGACCGAAAAAAGCGCGCCAAGTTCGGTCGAATGTGAAATTTTTGCTTATAGTTTTCTTCGATTGCAGGGGCGTGGTGCATCATGAGTTCTTGCCACAGAGTAGAACGGTAAATAAGGAATTATGCCTGCAAGTTATGCGCAATTTGCGCACAGCAATCCGCTACAAACGCCCGGATTTGTGGAAGAACAAAAATTGGCTTTAGCACTTTGACAAAACCTCTGCTCACACGTCGTTACTTGTGCACGAATGTTTGGCCAATAAACACGAATGATGCCGCAGCCACCGTATTCCCCAGATCTGGCCCCCAGTGACTTTTTCTTGTTCCCGAAACAGAAGAGGCCCACGAAAGGACGACGCTACGCTACGATTGACGAGATAAAGACTGCATCGAAGGAGGAGCTGAACAAGATCACAAAAAATGATTTCTTCAAGTGCTTGGAGGATTGGGAAAAACATTGGCACGTGTAAGTATCGTATCTAATGGGGATTACTTTGAAGGAGCAAAATAGATATCCATGAATAAATAAATAATATTTGAAAAACACAAAAGTCGCGATACTTTATGAAAATACCCCGTATTTGGGCTGATTCTACGCTATTAGACGGGGGAAACAAAAAGTTAGAGTAAAATAGATGTTACTTTGCTCCAGCTAGGCGCCATCTGGCGTACGTCACAAATATTTGGGATACTTGGAAGAAATCTTCGATAGAAGAATAAGATAACGTTCAGATATCTCCGCCAGATCCGTTATAAAACGTTAGGATAAGAAAATGAGTTTAAGGGGCCTTTCAAGGGAATTAGGCTGGAAGCCGCTGGAGATACGAAGGGAATAAGCGAGACCTATCGTAACAACAGCTTAAAAAAAACACTAACGGAACTATTATGGCCCCACGCTATTTGGCGCACAAGAGTTTAACGAGGACTCAAAGAGAATTATCATGTCCTCTCATTATGACAGTTTGAACAATACAGGTTGAACCACAAATATAAGACAGGGTAGATACACTCCAGCACATACGAGTAATTATTATTTTCACGGAAAATCAGGAGTCATGACAGAAAAATAATCAAAATCAATTTGTGATGAGCCGGAACCAGATTTGACGCTACGTAGGTATTTAGTGAATTCATATCGGCGTGTACTCGAGGATGTTGGTCACTTGGGCACGTGTTTGCATGCATTTCATTTCAAAGATATTTGCATGCCGTGATACGTATTTGTGGGCGTTCATTAGCATGTTTCTCTTTTGTTAATAATGGTTGATGCTTGTAATCGTACTATAAATTTACAGGTGTAGTCCCAGCACCCCCCGCCACACGCCCTTGCAGCTGGTTGCCGGTTATTGCATAGATGTACTCAAAGCACGGGCGTAGATATAATAATTTGAACGAATCAAGGCATTTACTCACAGAGATAGTAGTCTAGGGAGCAGATATCTTGCACTGTATTTAAGACGATTTGAACAACGGGTACAAAGGGTCTACATTAATTATACATTATGTAGATGTAGATCTTCCGCAACTGCAGCCCCATTAAATATTTCCCAGCGAAGTGTTCTCGGACCTCTTTTGTTTCATTTCTACATCAAGATGAGAAGATTCTTAGTTTCATATTAGATTATTTGTTAACGATTGTATTTTTTACACTGAAATCTGTATTCCGTCGGGTGAAGAAGCTAGAGTAGATGATGACCTTAACACAATGAAACGTTGGTGAGTCACTTTGCAATCAGCAAAATGCTTAACAAATAACTAATGACAAATTTTTGGAATAGGATCCTTAACGGGTGGTGACCTAATACCCCCCACACGCCCTTGCGACGACTTGCGGGGTACTATGTAGATGTACATGTAGGAATGCAATAGGAAATAATTCCATGAAATTCGAAGAAGCGGATAAGTTCAATGCTGCGGCCTCGACATGCAGCCAAATTGCAGGGCAGCGACATAACCACAATTAGATATTGAACGTAAGGAAGAGCAAACTTGAGGCTGGGGAAGATTAAAATTACACAGGCGGATATCTTGATATCGATATCGACTGGATGGCAGATACTACGGGAACAATTTTCTTTCGGCGAGCCGGCCGTCGTGAGATCCGTGTGGGACATTCAAGACGATGAATGAAAAGTTCAGACAATCAAACTATCGATTTGTTCGTCAAAAGAACCCTTCGAACTATTCGTTCGGTCGTCCGTCTCCCTTATTTTTTGGATATCGCCTTTTCCGACAGCATATATTTTTTGGATGAACGATATCTTCTATATCACCACATCTCAGAACATAGTTATAAACAGTTGCGAAAGTATCAAAGCAAATAACTGAGTCATAACAGTAGTGTATGAATTTGTATGAATTTGGATGAACATATTGTATGAATTTGTGGTTCTTGCATGCGGTTTTTTTTCTTTTCCAAATTACGGGTGGTGTCCTGACACCCCCCGCCACACGCCCTGGCGGCGGCTTGCGGGGTATTAAGTAGATGTAGATAAACAGTATTTAACCGCTCAGATTACACTAAGGGCATTAAAAGCATTTGGATAGAAAAATGAACTAATTATTAAATAGTAATTTTAAGTGCCTTTCAATAAAAATAATGGGCAATTCTATTAATTTTATTATTTATATGACCAAAGTCAAAATGGTTAACGATTATATTTTAAAGAAAAATAGAAAACTCAAAAAACGAGTTTATTAATGACAGCATGTCGATTAACTTTGAAATGCCGAAAGCAATTCCTATGCAACATATATTGACAAATGGCGTCACGTGCAACGAAGAGCATTACGACTATCAATGGTAAGCACTGAGACATCGACTGTCTCGCACTTAACCCGAAGTCCAATCCTCCCTTTCGCTCCCCGTCTTCCTTCTCTCTTCCGCTCCGCTCAAACCCTCTGTCGACAAGGGCATGGGACGGCGTTCAATTTCGGAGTACATTCATCCATGTGAGGTCACATTTCACCAGAAATTATAAATAAAATCCACTCTTGGGATGATTCCTCGTCGCTAAGAGAGCAGAAAAGAAAGATTATGCTGTTGCTTATATTTTTGAATGGGAATACATATTTACATAGGAAAACTATCAAATAGATCTTTTCTGATAAGCCAGTTTTTGAGAGCTTAAGGGCCAATTTCGTCGTCTATAAGGAAAAATAGCACACCTTCTCCATAAATATGGCCCCTTCCATATCACAGAGCAGTAAAAAATCGGAAGAAATTATTCGCCAACTTATTACTAATGAAGTGTGTCTGTAATGCGCACGCTGAGAGACAAGCTGAAACCCTTCTACGAAAAATCAAAAGACGAGCAATATACCAATAAGACGGAGTGCAAAAAAAGGAGAAAATAACACTTTTTGGTGAAAATTCCTCGTACATCCAAAACGATTAAATATAAATCCATAATAATGAAATTTATTTTCATAATGTCAGCCCGTCACGTCTTTTGGGATGAATTGGAATATATGAATTGTCCTCCACTGAATTTAAACCGAATCGGCAAATTTGCATTTTCATGAAATTCCACGCGGGAGAAATTAAAAAAATACACACGCCATATTAATGAAAATACATCTGAAAATTGAACAATCTGAGCTCGGAGTAAAAAAATGCCTAGAGTAGCATTATGGATAATAATTGCAGATATTTTAATATAATGAGATAGTTGAAGAGATATGTTATTTTGCTCTTGTTAGACCTCATTTGGAATATGCCGCAAGTATTTGGGATCCTTAGGAGAAAATTTGGCAAAAAAATTAGATGAAGTCCAGAGAAAATCCGCTAGATTCGTTAAAAATTGTTATGATAAGAACACAAGTGTGGCAGGTCTCTTAGGGGATTTAGGCTGGGAACCACTTGAAGTGCGGAGAGAACAAGCGAGGCTTAGACTATTAGAAAGGTTCAGAACAAACGAGTTTAACTATGACACCGAAGGAATTATAATGGCCCCACACTACTTAGGTAGATCAGACCACAAAGATACTCTAAGGGAGATAGATTCCAGGACAGATAGGTACAAATACTCATTCTTTCCCCGAACAATCAGAAATCATAATAGTAAGAAACCGAAGTCACTTTATAAATATTGAAAACATTGAATTTACAAGTCGGAGCAAAGTTAAACACTGCAAAGCTGTTTGGTATACTTTCAGGTGCATGTGTATGTAAGATGTAGATTGAGTGTTTGCATGTGTGTGGGGTGTAAGTGTTCATGCATGAATGTATGCCATGTTTTTTTTTTTGGATATATGATTTTGTGGTTATTGCATGCGGTTTTTTTTTCTTTTCTAAATTACGGGTGGCGTCCTAACACCCCCCGCCACACCCCCTTGCGGCGGCTTGCGGGGTATTAAGTAGATGTAGAAGAGTTGAGATTATACGTGTAAGGAACTCTAGTGAAGGAGAGACATCTGTATAAACCTGCTGGGAGTAATGAAACAAACCGAAATCTAATAATGAAACAGAGGCGAAGGAAAGATTCCTTCGGAAGAGACACTGCGGCCACAGTGGGCGAGGAGACTTAGCAGCATTGCCACAAAGTCGTTCAAAACTTTTCCGTTTTAACGTCCAGGGTGGAAGGGAGAGGGATGGTTTTCGTATTGCGCCGAACAAGGGTTCCGGGCAGGGATGAAAAGAAGGATATAAGAGGTAATGGATGGACCGATCCCGGCCCTCGCCGTCACAATGAAGAAAGGCCCCTCCCAATCCCCCTAAACGATACAGTCAACCCCACATCCACCCCCTCGCCCCCACAAGGCCCCCGGCACCACACTCCCCCTCCCACTAATCCCGGCCCCATTCCAACCCCCTCGCCAATAGCAGAGGCGAAGAGGGGGGGGGTACTCATGAAGCCATCGCCTCCCTTCACTCCCCGGCGCCCTCTTACGGGTGCACCCCCAGCCACTCCACCACCCCCCCCCCCCCCCGGTCCCTAATCTGCTCCATGCTGGTTATTGTCCTGCAGCACCCCTCCCCACCATCCCCCGGGCCTCAATCCAACCCCCCCGCACCCCAACCGACCCCAGCACACCATTCATTTCTAGCACGTCCCCAAACCCTTGCGGAGCTAATCCCATTTCTACCTCTCCAATCCCTCCCTAGAAGAGTCCCTCCTTCCCGTGCGGTGCAGCGGGGCGCACCCGAGGCCCACGCAACCCCGCCGTCTTCATAACCCTGCCCACCCCCGCATGGCAACTCACGGCATCCAATCTTCGCTTGCACCTCTCATTACGATCATTGCTCACACCGAGGACAATGGGCAAGTAGACAGACAAAGCCCAACTATCGCCAGCAACTCAACACTTCACAACGGTTACATTCAAAATATTCGATCCAATGTGTATCGTTTCGAGAGGAGACAGTCTCAATTATTGATGCACCCGGAGAAGAACGACGACCCGGAACATGAAGCCACCCACCATTGCTGCGAATGATTTTAAGCGAAGTATCCTACAATTCTTCCCCAGGTCACTCTGGAAAATAATACACTGCGACGCGGTTTAATTTTATAATTTTATTTTCGTTGAATCTGATGTCGCCCTTTTCGACGGGTATCTTTATTTATCTTCTTCGTGTGGTCAGCGAAATAGTTACTAACACTATAATAGGTATGAATGCTACCCTCTCCCCCTCCACGCGCCTTTTCGGTGGATCGCGGGGTGCCAAGGGTACGTTGTGTGGAGGTAGTGGAGTAGAAGCGAAATGCCTAGTGACCCAGCACCCCCTGCCACACGTCCTTTTGAGGGCTCGTGGGAAAGCTCGTAGGCATTGAAGGAGAAAAAAAACACTCACGAATGAGATAATGTATTCAAAGAATCGATAGAAAGAGACGTTTGCTTTTGATTACATTTACGATACTTGTTCCAGATCCGGCTCAAATACATTAAATACTGTTAAAATCTTTACTGTAAAAGATTTACCCGAAATATCCTCCCTATAACACACTGGTTTGTTTTACGATGGACACATAATGTGGCTAATATCATCAAAATTTCTATTATACTCGTAAGAACCGATTTATGGTTTTATACCACGAGGATTACACCACGCACGAAACCCTACCCGAGGTTAGAGGTTCTTAAAAGAGGAGAAACAGTCGGGCGAGTGACTAAAATTCTCTGTTTTCCATGCAATTCCTCAGGAACTCCCGGATCCCAAACCTCCAGACGGCTTGGGAGAACTTGATGATGTCCATGAGCGTCACCCAAAGTAGAACCCCACCGACAGCATCCCAGCGTTCCATCAACTGAACCACAACGCCCGAAATTTATCATATCACAATATGAGGTTTGCCCAAAAGGTTCCCGACCTTACTTAATAGCGCGCCTCCAGTTGGCTATTTTTTAATTTGTTTGGAGATGTGAAAAGTTCCAAAATAACTGCCTTGAACCACTTCTTTGACATCTTGCTGTGTTCATTAGTTATGGCCATTTATGTAAAGAGGTGTCCGCAGAGTGCCGCAAAAATAGCAGTGAGATAGCAAAAATTCCACTTGCCACCGTCAGCGTCTAAAAAATAATTAGTTCTACTTAAATGCATGCTCTTCCACTAACCTCTTGTGTTTTGTTATAATAACCCATTCTTTCCGAATGACCTCATTCGTCTTCTGTTCATCTGTTTTTAAGTCTCCCTTTCAATCCTTCGTCCCTCTCCGCGGGGGGAAATTCCTGCTACCTGCAACGTTGGGTCGCATTCCCTGCCTTTCACAGTCTCCTCGGAGGGTAGAGCGTTTTTTGGTGCATGTTCATGTGGTAGTGATGTTTCAATTTCTTGCTTGTGGTGTCCTGGCTTCCGTGTTGTAGGATGGCTTTCGTGTGGCATCCTGGGGTGCAGTTTTTATTTGTTTTGCGGTATATGTGTTTGCATGAGTGTTGGATGAAGGGATTTTTGCATGAGTGCGTGCGCTGCTATGGGTGTAATTTTCCACATTGTTGTTTTGCATGTGGTATTGTTCCTTTTTACGGTTGGTGACCTAACACCCCCCGCCACACGCCCTTGCGGCGGCTTGCGGGGTATTATATAGATGTAGAAAAAATCGGATCCGCAGAAATGAGCTCTTTGAAGGAGCATCGTTGTTCTTTGAAGTTCTCCGCGAAACTCTGCAAATCCTTCAAGGAAACTTTTGAGTTTATTACCAATACTTATGATGAGAATGCTATGAAACATACGGCACGTGTTATGAGTGGTTTATCCGGTTCAAAAAGGGGCGGCAATCAGTGGAAGACGACGAGGATCCGGAAAGATCACCAACGTCGAATGATTGATGATCCCCACATCGAGAAAGTGAACGACCTTGTTTGTGCAAATCGACGATTGTTTGTCAAGGAACTTGCAGAAGTGTGGCATCTGATTGGTTCGTGCTACAAAACCCTGACTGAAAAGGTGAGGATCCATCGAGTCGCCGCCTAATTCGTGCCTCATCTGATGACAGAAGACCAGGAACAACATCGAGTTTAAGTGTGGCAGGAACTGTTTAATCGAGTTGAAAAGGATGAAGCCTTCTTGTCCAGGACCATAGCAGGTCATGTGTCATGGGTTTAGGGATAGAGCATCAAAACAAAAGTGCAATCTTCACAATGGATTGGCGAAACATCTCCCCACCCCAAAATAGCTCAAAATGTTCTCTTGAATGTCAATGTGGTGTTAATTGTTTTTTTCGACGCAAAGGTGGTTGAGCACCACGAATACCTACCTAAAGGCTAGAATGTCAACACGGAGTACTACCTAAGGGTTTAAAAATACCCGAGAGAGGGAATCAGTTGAAAACATCCTGAACCTAGGTGGAGCCGCGAGTGGTTTTTCACCACGGCAACCACCAGGTCAGGCCACCAGGCAACGGCCGGGCAGAGCTATGCGTAGGCAATGTTTTTGGCCTCCAACCCGAACACCGCCGAGGAGATGGATGAGCCCGAGATGGCTGTGGAGAAGAGGGCGCTGTCCCTGATACTTATCGAGGGTGCGCCCCCAGCTGTTCCCGCCGAGCCTCCGCATCCCCCTCCTCTTGGAGGGAAATTTCAGAGGGAGCGAAAGTCGTCAACGGAAGAAAGGGATCCGAAAAAGAAGACGACGGACGACACTGCACTGCTGATTTCGAACATCGATGAAGCTGCAGTCCCTACCAGCTCGGATATACTCTCACGACCACCGGCCCCTATCTCCGTGACCCCGTCAAAAGAGGACAGATCATCCTGCGTCCTTCCTTTCTCTGGCCACGCCACCCTCTCCCCGCAACCCTTGCACCACGGGCTTCCAACTCCCCGAGAATCACGGGTGACAGCGGGGGAGGATGCATGCGATTGCGATTGTCCCCCTTCCCCAACGGCGGGCCACTGGATTTCGTTATCACGGAAACTCAAGAAAGTATAACCGGCCGCGGAAGTTGACAGATATAAGAGTAAAACTTTGTCGACGCCAAAAATCCGAGACATTCCAACGTCCTTCTCCTTTGAGGATAGCCAAGGTGTCGACGATCTTACTAGGGCTCCTCTAGAAGTGGAAAAATTCGACCGATCTCCTCTGATTTCTCCCGACGGGGCCTCTTTAGCAGAATACCTCCAGTCCGCCGCCCCGGCCCCCCCCCCTGGGGCCACCTCCTGGGCTGGGACGGCCCCCAGCTGTGCTCGCTCGAAGAAGGCCCCCCATGGAACGCTGCCGAGTAACCCGCTGTTCGTAGAGACCACGGCTGGGTATTCCTCTTCGGACGAGGACGGAGGGGGAGTATGCGGTGACAACTCGAGACCTCGATCGTCGACCCGTCGGACGAAGCGTCCCGGGAAGCGGCGAAGCACTCGTCGCCCGGGTTCGAGCCGCGACCGAAGCGACGTAAGCCACGGCCAGGACTCTGGTAAGTGATTTCCGGTGCCCATAGCTGTCCTGTCATTCCACCAATGAATATTATTTCGCTTAATATTGCTGGCGTTTATAGCTCTTTAAAAATTGCAGTCCTCCAACGTTTTCTCCGGGATCTTAGGGCTGATGTAATCCTCCTTCAAGAGGTAAAGGAGGACATAGTCTGGGATGCAAACATCTTTCAGGCTATCGGCAATTTCGCCGAAAGTCATTCTGGCACCGCCACCCTAGTCCGAAATGGCATTCCGTTCTCTCATGTTCGCCGCCAACCCTCGGGCCGAATAACGTCCGTTATCGTGAATGGTGTCCATATCGCAAACCTTTACGCTCCCTCCGGTGAGCGCGCGAGGGCAGAGCGCGAAACATATTTCAATGAACTTCTCCTCCCCTACCTGTATTCCTTCTCGGGGAAGGCCATATTGGGCGAAGATTTTAACTCTATCTACCGCCGAGAGGATAGTGCCTCGAACAGGGATAGGGTGACATACTATCCGAGCCGGGCACTCTCACTGATGCTCGACTCCATTGGAGCGATTGACGCAGTGCGTTCTTATTGCGCCGGTCCCGCCCCCATCACGCGATCAGGGCCTAACTCTCGGACGCGGATTGACTACCTCTTCCTCTCGGCATCCTTAAAGAATCATGTCCAGACAGTGGACAACCTCCCAGTGTCCTTCTCTGATCACTGCGCAGTGATCATAAGAGTTACGTGCCCGAATACAACCCCGGGCGCGCACGTCCATCGCTGCGGCTCCGTGTGGCGCATGGACCTCCGAGTGTTGGAGGACGCGACTCGTCGCGATTCTATCCGCACCCGGATGTGTGACCTGATCGCGGCACTCTGTCCCGGTGCAGACCTCGCTGTATGGTGGGACGAGGTTTTCACACCCCGCATTGTCACCCACATCAAAAGGCAAACTTTTGAGTGGCGTAGGGAAAAAAATTACACCATCTCCTTCTACCTCCGAGCGCTGGAAGAGCTCCTGCGTAAGGATGTGGCGCCGGAGGGTTTCCACGCCCAAGTGTCGTCCATAAAAAAAATTATCCTGGGCCACGAGCTCCAAAAATACGCTCTCCAAAAGTGGCAAAAAGAACTGGACACGTATATAGAATCTGCCGCCGGTGACACCGACCTCCTTAGGGAAGCGGCCCGGCACTTTCAAAACACCTTTAACAGGTATCCTCCGCGGAAGGAGAGAGACACACCCCCTCCCCCCTCGCTGTCCTCAGATAAAAAAGACGATTTTGGTCGAGACATAAGTTCAGACGAACTGGACTGCGTCTCCTCCACGTTCCCAAAGGCCAAAGCACCCTTGGACGGCCTATTCTTTGAATTTTATTTAGCGTACTGGGATGTTTTAAAACCTATTTCAACCCTCCTTTTTAACTGCATTTTAAATAGCGGCTCTCTGACTGCAAGTCAGCGGATCGCCGTGATAACGCTTATACCAAAGAAGACGCGGCCAAAGTCGTTCAACGAATTCCGGCCAGTCACCCTTTTAAACGCAGACTATAAAATATTGGCGCACGTCCTACGATGTAGAATGACGGCTGCTGCCGACATCGTCCTCTCTCCATCCCAGTACGCCGTGTCGAAAACGCGAAACATCTTCGATGCAGCACTTTTAATTCGCGACATTATTTTTTCCGCGCCCTTGTATGGCGATCGTTTTTTATCACTGCTAGATATCGATCTTGAGAAAGCATTTGACCTGGCCCGAATCTAATGGATTCTAACCATGCTCAAGATGACGGCCTTCCCCGAGTACTTCATTCGTGCCGTCTCAACGATGTACACCGGAACACACTCTATAATTAGGATAAACAATGCCACCTCGCCGCCCATTCCCGGCATTAACTCCGTTCGGCAGGGCTGCCCACTGTCAATGCTGCTGTTCGCCCTTGCCTTAGACCCCATACTCAGACGACTGCAGAGCAGTGGAATCGGGGTACGCCGTCACGGCGCCGTCTGCCTCGGCGTCGCATACGCCGACGACATAACCCTCTTCGTAGACGACCCGTCCCACATGGCTCTAGCCCACGACATATTAACGTCATATCAGCAGGGTGGTATCTTCCTCAACAACCGGAAATCCAGGTTTTTGCTGCTGAAGGGCAACCGACCCTCGACCTCCATCGGTTGGTCAGAAGCGCCCTCGCTCAAAATCTTGGTGTTCTGGTGGGAGAAGGAGTTGGCTCCCACGATTGAGCTAAACTGGGGAAATTATTGACCATCACGTAAAATGGAGTGTTGGAAAACTTTCACTCCCTTCCCTCTCGATCGTGATCCGCCTCAAACTCCTCAACCAGATTGTCTTCCCAAGGATATGATACGTGGCCCATAGGTGGCCCTTACCCGCTAAATACAATGCATACTTTATTAGAGCGACCAACCAAATGATCTGGAATGGCTACGTAAAGAAAGTGTCCCGAAACCAGCTCTATGGCCCGTTTGAGCAGGGTGGTCTCAATTTAACCGATACAGCTCTTAAAGCGAAGGTGGTCTACGCGAAGCTTAGCCTGCGCATCCTCGGCGGTTATGGCGCGTGGCGCAAGGCACTCCTCAAGGACGCGTGGCAGGAACTCGCGCGCGACGTATGCTACCGGAGGGCATTTGTTGAAACGAAAAAGGTCGCTTCTCGCCTGCGAGATGGAGAAGCAATTCGGGTCAAGACCCTGTATGTCAGAGCGCTTCCCAGAGCAGCAACCAAATATATCAAAACGGACGATTTCTTGGAAAAACTGGGCGACCAGCAGGGCGAACGATGAGGCACGTAGTGGAATGTTTAACCTAATCGCGAACACAGTCATGACGAGGGAAGTGAGGCACAACCTTCAGCTAGCCGATTCGCCCCTTTGTCCGTCATGCGGTCGAATAGACAACGTCGCGCATCTGATCCTTGGATGCAACGATAAAATCAGAGAATGGGAAGCTCTAAAAAAGATCTATAATACCTGGGACGTGTTCGGTGGTGGTGCCATTACCGACATGAATCGGATCACCTTGAACTTTCGGCTCTTTCCGAGCTTCAAATCCTTCATAATGACCACCCTAATCGTGGAATTCACACAATTGAGAACCGCGAATAAACATTCCGCTAAAGGCATGCAAGCATCGGTTGAACTGATGTGGCTGCCCCCGGTACCGGACACACTTCGTCCGTGGCTAAAAAGTTGTTTTTCTGAATAACTGTGCTTCAAAGCTATCAATAATTCCAACCAAATGTAATGTTCCGCTGCCAATCCAAATATTTCCTTCTATAGTATATTGCGAACCCTGCCTTCATGATTTCCTTCCACAGTATTGTTCATGGCCACAATTGTTTATGCAATGTATGAGTGTATGTCTATGTAAGTGTGTATCTACATCTACATCTACTTAATACCCCGCAAGCGGCCGCAAGGGCGTGTGGCGGGGGGTGCTAGGACACCACCCGTAATTTAGAAAAGACAAAGAAAAAAAAACCGCACGCAATAACCACAAAATCATATACTACCTTGATCAAAAAGTTCCCGGAATAACCACCGTGTGGCGCTCCCATCGTTCCGATTTGAGTTCTGTTTTTTTTGTTAAATTGGTACATCTGTTGTTGATATTCCCTTTAAATCTTAGTGTCATAACTTGACATTTGCAAAAGTTACGTAGCCAAGAGTACATCTATCTCTGTGTGTGTTGGCGATTTTTTACAATTTCAGAAATGGATTTAAATTTGCAACAACGAACTTGTATTAAATTTTGCGTAAAAAACGGATTTAGTGGCGCACGGACGTTGGAAATGTTGGAAAAGTGTTTCGGCAACGATTCTCTAAAAAAAACGGTCGTTTACCAGTGGCACGAGCGGTTCAGAAGTGGTCGTGAGTCAATCGAAGATGATGAACGCAGTGGCAGACCATCGACATCGAAAGTCGGTGAAAAAATTGATAAAGTAAAAGAAATGTTGGTCAATAACCGCAAATTAACCATCAGAGAAATAGCGGAGGACTTGAACATTGCCTATGGATCCGCCCAAGACATTGTGGTTAATGATTTGGGTTTCCGTCGTGTAGCAGCAAAGTTGGTGCCAAAAGACCTCAATTTCATGCAAAAAAGAGACCGTGTTGACGTCGCAAAAGACATGATTTGCGCGGCTGAATCCGATCCCACATTCATCAAAAGGATCATTACTGGAGACGAGACGTGGGTTTATGAGTACGACACGCAATCCAGACATCAGGCAAGTGAATGGCGTTCACCAAATGAGCCGAGACCAAAAAAACCACGTCGTTTTCAGTCAAAAAAGAAGGCAATGCTGACGGTTTTCATGGATTACAACGGTGTAGTGCATCATGAATTTTTGCCAGAAGGCCAGACAGTAAACAAAGAGTATTATTTGGGCGTTATGAGACGTTTGAGTGAAGCAATTCGCCGAAAGAGACCAGAAATGTGGGCAGAAAACTCGTGGATTTTGCACCATGATAACGCACCGTCGCACAGTGCTATCATTATTCGTAATTTTTTGACGAAAAAAGCAACAAATACCATCCAACAGCCACCGAATTCACCTGATTTGGCTCCCTGTGACTTCTTTCTGTTCAATCGAGTTAAAAAACCATTACGGGGAACGCGTTTTAGCAGCCGAGAGGAAGTAATGGAAAAATCGCAGGAAGCACTGATGGACATACCGAAAACCGACCGTAACTTTTGCAAATGTCAAGTTATGACACTAAGATTTAAAGGGAATATCAACAACAGATGTACCAATTTAACAAAAAAAACAGAACTCAAATCGGAACGATGGGAGCGCCACACGGTGGTTATTCCGGGAACTTTTTGATCAAGGTAGTATAAAAAAAACATGGCATACATTCATGCATGAACACTTACACCCCACACACATGCAAACACTCAAACTACCAACTAACATACACATGCACCTGAAAGTATACCTAACATCTCTATAGTTTTTAATTTTGTTCCGACTTGTAAATTCAACGTTTTTAATATTTCTAAAGTGACTTCGGTTTCTTGCTATTATGATTTCTGATTGTTCGGGGAAAGAATGAGTATTTGTACCTATCTGTCTTGGAATCTATCTCCCTTAGTTTATCTTTGTGGTCTGATCTACCTGTGGTCTGATCTATCTGTATAAGCATATTTATGTTTATGTGTATGTATATGCATGCATATATTTATAAAGAAAAAAAATGCTGTATCCATAATCTGTAAGCTGACAATGTGTACAATGTAAACACTAGCAGTGTGACATACTAGACCGAATAAAACAAAATTGAACCATAGCTTAACTGGCTAAAGCACTCACACGGACAGCGAGGGATCCGGGTTCGATTCCCGGTAAAGGCGGATAATTTTTACACTCTGACATTGTTGCATTGAAATGCACACTAGCGGATGAATCCGTTAAAAGTTACTGTTGCGGCATCTCCCGCAGTTTCTTTGGAATACATTAATGACTTAAGCACACACGTTGGTAGCAATCTGAGTTAATTTGCTGACGACAAGGTGGTATACAGGGAATTAAGGAGCCAACTAGATCGCGAGCCACTCTCTAGAGACTCAGACAATATCTCGAAATGGTGCAATAAATGGGGATTAACACTTAATATAGATAGATGGGCAGTTTTGAAATTTTGGAATAAAGGAAGCGAGGAACAGGATATAAACTACAAAATAGAGGGTTCAGGATTGACCACGGCAAATCAAGTCCAATTTCTGGGGGTTGTTCTAACACCACGCCTTTCATGAGGAGCACATATCAGGACAATATGCGGATGAGCTTTAAAGAAACTTGGCTTCATAAAACGGGTGGTGGGAATATGTAATAAAAAGTTAAAGAGAGGTGTTATTTTGCTCTAGTTAGACCTCATTTGGAATATGCCGCAAGTATTTGGGATCCGTGGGAGAAAATTTGGCAAAAAGAATCAGATAAAGTCCAGAGAAAATCCGCTAGATTCGTTAAAAATTGTTATGATAAGAACACAAGTGTGACAGGTCTCTTAGGGGATCTAGGCTGGGAACCACTTGAAGTGCGGAGAGAACAAGCGAGGCTTAGACTTTTAGAAAGGTTCAGAACAAACGACTTTAACTATGACACTGAAGGAATTATAATGGCCCCACTCTACTTAGGTAGATCAGACCACAAAGATAAAATCAGGGAGATAGATTCCAGTACAGATAGGTACAAATACTCATTCTTTCCCCAAACAATCAGAAATCATAGTAGTAAGAAACCGAAGTCACTTTAGAAATATTGAAAACATTGAATTTACAAGTCGGAGCAAAGTTAAACACTGCAAAGCTGTTTGGTATACTTTCAGGTGCATGTGTATGTAAGATGTAGATTGAGTGTTTGCATGTGTGTGGGGTGTAAGTGTTCTTGCATGAATGTATGCCATGTTTTCTTTGTGGATGCATGAATTTGTGGTTCTTACATGCGGTTTTTTTTCTTTTCTAAATTACGGGTGATGTCTTAACACCCCCCGCCACACGCCCTTACGGCGGCTTGCGGGGTGTTTAGTAGATGTAGATGAAAGAACGTTCCAGGGTTATTTCAAAAAGTGGAACCACCGTTAAAATATGGGTACACGAGGAGACTACTTTGAAGGGGACCTTGATCAATAATTTGTTAGTCAAGTATATTTTTATAATAACTAAGTGCGGGAAATTATTGAACAGACCTCGTACATATAGAGATGTATGACACTTGGGTGGCTTTGTAGGAAATGCTTTCTTTAACGCTTCAAGGGCGATACGAGATTGGGAGATCTACATGTATATCAAATGTTGTCACCCACGAAATTCCACCGTCGACCCTCGGGGAGGGAAGCCAACGCACCGATCCGATCTCCGATGGGCCGGACTCGGCATGCAGAACTCTGGCTCATCACTTCTACTAACTCCTCTCATTCCTGCAACGAGTCTCGGTTCCTTTCCCCATGAACGGTCACGGCTTGAACAGGGGACCTCGAAACCCCCCTTTCCCTCCTTTGGTATTTTCCTCCCCCCTGCCGCCCTTCCACCTCCCCCTCACATCCTCTTCCCCCGTGCAACGCCGACACCCGGTTCCCACGAAGCGACGAGGCGCAATCCATTACTTCCCTATTCCCTTTATGAAGGAACGACTGTAAAATTACGCATCCATAAAATTGCGATCGAGGTGTAAAACGGACTGAGCTTTAAGGGATAATTAATGTAGCGGTTAATTTTGATGGAGAAAGGGACGAGTCGAATACTGATGCATTCTTCGGGCGTAACTTTCCCAATGACTGAAGAACTGTAAAAGACAGATCAATACATTCCGCAATGCCAGGAATTCGATTGCAATAAAACAAACGTCAAATTTCAACTTTGAAAGAATGAAAAAGAACAGTCAGCGGGGCCAAACTAGAATGCGAAGTAATTTCCCAGGCATAGAAAGAGCTCAATGGATGCACGTGGAAAGTAACAAGAAATAATTCCATAAAATTTGAAGGTGAAGAGAAATTCAACGCCGCAGTCTCAACACGTAGACAACTGGGTGAGCAACGACGCAACCACAATTAACCATTGAACCTAAGGGAGAGCACATTTGAGGCTAGGGAAAACAGAGCTCATTCAAACGAATCACAATATCGTAACTGCAAGAGAGATATTGCGGGAACGATTTTCTCTTCACGAGGCAGCCGTCGAGAGATCCGCGGGGGATATCCAAGAGGAGGGACAAGCATTTCAAATGTCCTATTTGGAGGTTAGTTCCCACAATTAGTGTTCACTTCCATTACACTCGGGTTCTCCATTCATCAAGAAACGCAGAGCAGAGCTGTTCGATTGATCGACAATAAAATATGAAATACCCTTGAGCAGTCAGGATGCGAGGTTCTTTTTGGACAGAAATAAACCCCTTGTAACTCAAATGCGAAATGAATAATAGACATTGTGTCCGACACTATTGGCAAAAAGTAAAATTCAGCAATCAATTATTATAACATTAAACTTCTTCACTCTGGAATAATATTTCTAATATAACCTAATATTTCTAATATAAATGATTTAATGTTACATTTTTGTAATAAAGGTAGTTTGTTCTCAAAGGTCTACTGCATCAGAAATAAAAAGTACATAGATTTGTTTAAGTGCTTGGACGTTAAATTCGCTCACGATCTCTCCATAAAGAACATGTGGAAAAACTTGCAAAAGATTGAGACTTTTCGAAGAATACTTGGAAAATATGACGAGAAGGCTAAATAGCAAAGTTATATGTCGCTATTTAGACCCCATTCAGAATATGATGCTACAATACGGACTCCTCATGGAGTTGAATTAAATACCGAATTAGATCGCGCTCAGCGTAGAGAAGCTATATTCGCAAAACGTTGTTACGTAATGATTAGCGTGTAATGACGGACTATAGGAACGGGGTTGGCGTTCACGTACGAAAAGGTTATATTACAGATTAAATCTCGTGAATAAATTGGAAAGAGGTCTCTCCAGCGATGTTGCTGAAAATATATTCTTAGCCCCGACATACTACTGTAGAAAAGGTCATGTCAATACAATTAGAGAAATTTAATATAGGTAATAGTTTTTTAAAAAGTATTTTTTCACAAACGATGAGGGATCAGAGTAACTTTACCTTTAACCGCGCTAGAACTGAAAATTGTTTATTCACTGAAATCATCGAAGGCGGAATGCATCCAAAATCCTTTTGCGCTTATAGAAATTGCAGAGTAAATATCATCAACGGCTGTGTTTTACTTACCGCTAGAAACTCAATCGTTAGCGTGGCTGAGGAATTTCTAGATAACGGTTTGGAAGGTATTTTTGGCGTTGAGTCAAAAGTCCTCGATGGAATAGAAACTTTGTTTGCACATTTTACATGCCATTGAACGATAGTTAATTCATTAGACTAGCGGTAGCTTGCTCGTTGCTATTCACGCTATAGAGGAAATTCGATGCATAATTGGAAAGAACTATATTACTCTTCGCTTGCTAGACAACGCTTTGAATACGTGACCACGCTTTGAACACGCGACCAGTATGTGGGATCCTCTCGAGGAGGGTTCAATAAGAGTTGGATCTGGTGGAGTGAAATTCGTCAAAGGAGTTTATGGCGCAGAGAGCAGATTATAATACGGGTGAGAATTTAATTTCAGAAAATGTATCATTAAAATTATGGAATCAAAGTTTAGGTTATTTGTTGAGTCGTGAGCTAAAGAGCGCTGGGGACTTTCAAGGGTAAGATCGTCGCAATGCTCACCTTGGCAAAACATGCGTGGCTTTCCCTTTGAAATCGAGAGATCATGTATTGCCATTCCAAATGAATGATTATCCTTTCTTCTATTTTTTTTAGTGAATACAAAACAAACTCAAGTAATCTAAAAGAGTAAGTGAAATATGCAAAGGTATATTATGATAACCCAATCAAAGGTAAGTCATTATCTAACGATATAACTACAAGGAATTTACTATACATTACTCTTGCGTGGACTCATCACTCTAGTAGATTCTTGTGGCCAAAAATAATGCGAAAACATCTTGTCCAAGTTAAGACGAGCGTATTCGGTGAGGATCAAAATAAGGCGTTCAATTTCTATCCGAAACCCTCTTAACCACCTGCGTATCGATTTATGCTTCATGATAGGACCCTGTTCAATTAACAGTTGCAAATAAATGCAGATTTAAACGTGTGACATGAAATAAGATGATAAAATACAAATAAATATGCAAGGTATGAATAAATGGTAAATATGGACACACGGAGAGTTTGCTGATTGAGAGCACTTGGATAGAGCCCCTTTCAGGGCCGCTCTTCGTGTGCACCCCGCAATCCGCCCCCTGGAATGGGGAGTAAGGCTTTTCATTCACGGCGCCGTAAATGCGCAAATGTTTTCTTTCACATTGATTCTCTCACGACGCTCCAAATATGCCACTGTTAAGAGTTTCTCGGCCGATTATTTCTTTTCCCTTTGCTCTAAAGTATGCAACGGGTCCGTGTTTTCCTACAGCCGTGCAAGCAATTTCTCGCCGTTGATTCCATCACAATATAATGGTGTTTATCTCACTAATTGTTAAAACTGCGCCTCGCTCACACACACCACACGCAGTGCGTGTGTTGCCGAATTTTTAAAGAGTAGTTGAGTAAGGTTTCAGCGGTTTCTCCATCCAAAGATTCGACTATTCTCCCACTATTCCTCCGAGGACAACCCTCCAATCTTGACTAATCGCCATGCCAGTCCCTTAATGCTCTCTGTCTCTCTCCAGATGGGTCACTCATCTAACCTTCTTCGATTTCTCCTCGTCTTACTTTGGTATTTTTTCTTAAACTCTTCCTTGATGGGGGGATAAGTGATGAGTCTAAATCTGTTGCATTTTTCGATCAGGACTTGCACAAATATAGAAGTAGAATAAGCTATTGTGAATATTCTGCAGCCGGCAGACTATGCTTCATTGACCAAATGCCTGGCGCTAACTCTGGACCGACGAAGTACGAATTTGACAATCGCAGAAAAGAGTGCCGAAAAAACGAGTTTCCTTATAGAAGCATAGATTATAGAAGAGGCGGACCTCGTGGATGGTAGAATAAGACTAGAGATATTAGATGGATACGATGGAGGAGCTGGATAAATGCGAAAGAGTACTCACGCGAGTAAACTTATGTGCTTCATTAACTTTTCCAAACTCACGAGGCAAAAGAGATTCCGAGAAAATTATGTCAAGCACTTTCAAAGTCAAGTAACGAGTTCCTTGGATGAAGCTAAATTATTTTTCTTTCCAAGAAAAACATGGATATATGTATTATGTGTGGGTGCGTCTCCTGCCGCCTTTTATTCCCTCCAAAGGAAGCGAAAATTCCTGCTGACTCGAGCACGACTCCTCCCGAATCGCCCCTCCCCTGCACATCCGCTCTTTTGTCTACCTGTATTCCGGTGCGCCGCGGAATAAATGAATGAGAGAGGCGAAGCTTCTCGTCAGCCTCTCAATCGCCGTCACGCTGAGATCTCTCCGGCGGCAGGAACTCCCGAGGAAGAGGATACGTAGTGAAGGGGAGCGCCTGGCTGCTCCCACGATGAGGGGTAAAGGGGAGGCCGGCTGGAGGGGCGAGGGTGGGGGCGGGGGGGGGAGCGAATGCCCCTCGGAAAGGCACGCCGCCTTCACAGGCGAGAATGCAACTGCACTCTCGTGGCAAATAAAACTCCAGCTCCTCCTCCCTCACCACTCGAAAACAGTGCCATTTGAAAGCGTCGGTTCTCATTTTAAAATCCACCCCCATTCCCAGAAACATGAACTTCTTACGCGGTAATGGTAACGAATGTCTTTAGATAACTAGACAATTGGATACAAAAATGCTCCACGCATAATTTGGTTATAATTTCAGAATATCTGTGAGCTCTCTTTCAAAAGCATTTCGCATTTTAGTAAGAAATCAGCAAATATTCATCGAGTTTTTGCTTTAAATATTGATGGACAAAAATACGCCGAAGAACTAATATGACAATGCTTAATGCCTTTTTAAGTTAACGACTATGCTTGGATGAAATGATAAACTATCCTATTGTAGCAGAACCTAGATAGCTACCACTCGTAAGGGGCAACCGCCTAAACAGCGTAATTGCAAACTAACTTGAAGGTAGTGCTTTCGCATCCATGGGAACGGCGACACTTGAGCTTCCTCAGCCAATTGCACCCCATGACTCTTCCCGTGAAAGACCGCTAAGTTAACTCATATGGTCAAATAATTGAGCGTCTAAAGACGCAAATTCACTATCATATGCAAATTCATTGATTCCTGGCAAAAAGATCGATCTTCGGTAATGGCGATGAATTTTTGATTCTAAGTAAATAAAAATTTCAAAGGAAAAGAGTATGAATCAAGGCAATACTAACGCTCCTTAAATATTCTGAGCTGGTATACGCAGAGGGAGGCATGAGGAATGAAAGAATGAATGGCATGGCATATGTGTTCACGAGCTCGAGACATAATTAAATCATATTAATTCATACAATGTTACCCAATTAGATTTAAGTACAAGGGATGGATGGATTGACATTGCTCAGTAAAGGCTGGAACGATGACGGCAAAAGGTCGGTAACATTCCATAATGATCATCAATTTCACCATGAAATAAAATCCCAAAAATCGGTTTATGCGGTCAAGTAGCTCGAAGTTAATGAGCCGTCGTATTTTGCTGAGTAATTCTATCAAACAATGCCAGCTTTCTTAAGGGCATTGGTTTTAGCTTTGTGGAACACCCTTGGCAACACGCGTGAAATATACGGTTTCGTTTTTAACATTTGTTAGACCATGCAAATTAACAAAAATGTCTCAAACAAATAATCATCCGAAGTCTGATACATACTCGTAAGTGTTAATGGAATACGTAAACACAGACAACATCCCGATATAGGAACAAACCTCCTCCCCCCTTGAACAAACCCCTTACTCCTTGTCTCCGACTGGAAAAGTATTTATACTAATCAGATCCGGGATGTCGCCGATCATGAATATAGTGAACTTTCTCTGATTCTGCGATTTCTGGATTGAAGCGCTTCATGGAAAACGAGGCGGCATTGGTACGAGCACATTCCCTCGCCTCGCCGCCTCGGGGGGTTTGGGTGGGGGGGGGGGTTGAGCGCAGGGGCAGTCGGACTCGTGGGCCCACGGCGGAGAGGAGGAGTAAGCGGCGAACCGAATTTCCGCAATAGAGGCAAAGGGTGGGGGTTGAGGTTTGGCGAAGGATCGAAGGGGTTGGGGGCGAAAACTAACAAGCGACATATCAGATTAACAAACTCCAGATCAATCGGCAGAATCTTTCATCTCATTGTATGAATCCCACATTTTCTCGACAAGCATAGTATTCTCTTTTAATTTCTAATTTCAAAAGAGCATAAAGATAGCAAAATGTTGTCTTTAAGTGGTGGAAAATATCTTTTGCATTTGCTAGGTCGGGTGTTTTTCGGTTCCAACTTCAGACCTTCAAAATGCGCCTGGAGAAAATACTACCAGAAGCACTTTTGTCCGAACAGAAGAAGTAAACCTCTGCACAGCGGAAGGATTTAGTTGAACAATTAACAATGATAAGTTTCCCAAAAATACCCAAGTGAGTATCCGAGTAGGTCTTTGATCAAAGCGTAAGAAATTAAAAGGGTAGATATATATTTCGCCGGTAGAATGGCATTTCATTTTATTAATTAACATCACTCTACTTCTCACTTTTAACATCAAGTGACGTAATCCGTAGAAAAATCTTGACCAAATTAAACTTCCAGCGACAAAATTTACTCACGCAGGAAATCGGGAGAGTTATCCCAAAAGTAAAAAAAATCATTTCTTTAGCCTCAGCTACGAACATAAATTATCTCGTTTTTTGGAAAACATCTATTTTGAAGAAGGCATCATCATACGAGTACCAGGAAATGGGTGTCATGGCCGGCGGAGGAAAGAAATTCCAGGACAAAGGTAGGATGAATGGCCGCAACGTCGAGAGACGCAGATTTTAATCCCGAAAAATAAAAGGTTAAAACCTTTATTTCTATAATAACCAGAGTGCCCTAGAGATAATAGGCAATCATGAGGGAAGAACACGGATTTACTTTGCCTTAATTTGAGGTTATTATACCAACAGTTCATCAAATATTCAAAGACAAATGCCGTAATATTTTGTAAATCTAATAAGGGCACCTTACGATCTCTAAAAATGGTATGATACCAGAAACCAAAAATATTTCCTGAATGGCCAAGGGTTTTTTTGGTCAACTTCCGAGCAGAGAAATAAATCCATCAAATGAAAGAGAGAACAGACTTTTCCAGATAAGTTAAATTCTAAGGGAAAAGTACGCCCACTCTTTCATTTGATGGATACATAAAACTTCCGCGGAGTGAACCCTGACCCTGTGCAATTCATGAGATATGAATCCCTTGATTCAAAAGTAAATCCTCAACTCAACAAGACAACTCTAAAGAGAATTAGTTCACGGAAAAAATTAATCTACGTAGGTCTGAAATAGGTACATTACCGCAGCACCCATATACTCGGAAAAGGCACACACAATGAGACAGAAAGATATGCTTCCCTGTATTTTCCTAACATACACATTGCGTGCATCAATCCCCTGGCGAACTATAGGATAATATAATTTTCAAACGCCACTTGGACGCAGTGGAAGAAAGGGCGTGGAAAATTCATCTACATCTACATCAATACCCTGCAAGCCACCAAAAAGGTGTGTGGCAGGGGGTGCAGCACCAGGAGGAAAGGGTAAAAGATGAGGGGGTTAGGGTTTTTCTAATGGATGGGGAAAGTTAAGGGGAACCTGCAAAAATATATATACAAATAAATATACTAGAATAACCATGCGCAGTCGCTACGTTGTAGGTTAATACTTATTATGTCGAGCCGACTAATGGGAGATTTCGATTACAAGCATTCTGGTCTCTTATTGTTTTTGGAAAATATGACCATTTAAACCTGTCAGTCTTGCAGTCTATCTCTCTAATCTTATATTCGTGACCCCTCCACCCGTAATACGTCGGGGTTTGTATTATGTTCTTGATGTCATCGGAAATGGACCAATATTTAAATGTTTTTAATAAGTTTAATCCATATTGTAAACGCCGCTGTGTAATGGAATCCCAGCTTAAATTTTCTAGCAAAGTAGTTACGCTACTGCGTTGGTCATAACAATTTTCGACAAATCTATCCCCCCTCCGGTGAACTCGATCCAATTCCGAAATCAAATTTATCTCTTGAGGATCCCATATACTGGCAGCATACTCTAGGTGGGGCCTGACTAGGGCAAGAAAACATCGTTCCTTTACTTTTTCGTCACATTTATACAGAACTCTTTTTACAAATCCAAATTTTTTATTAGCACGACCGCATATTTCCCGTATGTGCTTTCCCCAGGACATATCGTGAATAATTGTTACACCCAAGTATTGTTTGCCAATATGAAGCCATTCAGAAAATATTGCAAATTGATACAAGAAATGCGGATTAGAAATGACCCTTTAAGAATGCCAATTATTACGACTTCGAAGAAGATAGAACGGGGAATATTACTTTGAAGTGAAATTAACTCCAAGAAGGTCAAATGGATCTTTTGGAATCACTCCTACTCCCTACCTTTCATGGGAAATTGATGTTAGGGTCTGCCTAACAGAATTGTGTTTCTTTGCCTATTTCTGCAAATAACATATAGAAGAAGTGGGGCCATCTCTAATCCGGATAGCCCAAATTAGGGCTACAAATAAATTTCCAGTACTTATTACCCAATTTAAACTGTTTTAAATAATTTGAGAAAACGAGAAGTGATTTTTAGCGAATTTTCAAACATTTATTATGTATAAACATTATACATAAAAATGTATATATACACTCATGCATATCTATATATCGATGATATAGAAAAACTCACACGAGTGTTTCGAGTGCCGACCGGCAGTGGGATGTTGAAGACGGTAATAGAGGGGAGAATGTTAGGAAAACGAGGAAAGGGAAGGAGAGGATAGGGATGTTGGACGGGATGAAGGGAGGAAGAAAGTACTCAGAGCTGAAGAGGGACCTGATGTAGAGTAGGATGATGGATTTTTGTGTTTTGTTAGGAGTCACAAAATATTTATTTAATAGCTGTGTCCATCCAAAAACCTACCTTAACCGGTAGATTACCTAATAATAATAATTATATACATATATATATATATATATATATATATATATATATATATATATATATATATATAAACTTGATTGAAAGTCTCGTGGATGTAAATAATAATGTACATCAAGTTATAACGGGTAAACAAAAACACAAAAACACAGAAAAAAATGAAACTCAGATGTTTTCGACTTTTCGGAGGTCAAACCATCTTTCTCGAGGAAGAGAAAGAAGGAAATGGCACATCGTTGGCTTGACCATCGAAAATTGGAAAACGAGTGAGTTTCTTTTCTTTTTACTGTGTTTCTGTGTTTTTATTTTTTCTCGCTAGTGCTACCTTGATATACATTATGATATTATATTTATAAACATAACAAGAAAGACAAAATATACCTAGTAAATGTACGAGGGGGTCTAAGACCTTGGGAAAATCACGGGGCCCGAAAGTTTAATTTTGGAAAACTGTAAAAATTTAAGAAGCTTCTAAACTCGACTTATCAGACCGCGTCGATCATATATTCGATAGATTACTCATATATTTAAATATTAGAGATTTCATCTGACGCTTCACATCCCTAACAAAGTGTGCGGCAGACAGCATACAAATTTCATAGACGCACCTTGTCCCCACCTGCCATTTTCGTTCACATAATACGACCTCCTACATAATTGAAAGCAATTATGCAATATGAAACCAAGCACAATTTTACCATTTTTAATTTTTGCGATAATGTTCCTGGACGTAATTAGTGTTTTTATATTGAACTTGAACTCCCACCTATGAATAATTTGCCGTCCTCAGGGGATAATTCGCAAACCAAATGTAGCGTCTAAGTTTCATTGCTTTTTTAAAAGAGTTCCAACTTCATTACCCGGTTTTGGAATTGTTTCCACAAAGCATAACCGAGTTCCATTGAAATCCAGTTCCCCGGCGCCAGACGCCAAAAGAGAACGCGGCATGTCGCACTGCTGGTTAGGAGTTGATGTGCCATAAAGACATTTCAAGATGAGAATATAATATGCTGAATTTTGAGCGACGAAGTTTTAGTAAAATATATCAAATTATTTGTTGGTAAGACATAATTTATTAAATTTGTGCACCAATATTAAACTCATTGTTTATTGCTTCTTGTGAGCTGACATTCTAATTGTGTTTTTTTGCAACGTACAGAGAGGGTTACCGGAGGAAACACAATGGTTTACAAGGGACAGTGCGACATGAGTTCTCTGAGAGGCGATTTGCCCGGGAGTGCATATGATGCGTTCACGGAGCACGCACACGGGTTCTAATGCACCCTTCATCAAATCAAAGTAGGTGCGTCACTCAACATGGGCAATTTTTGCCTTTCGTGAAGCGTGATTGGAGAAGGGCGTCTTGGGTTACGAGCGACGGAGTTGACCTCACAACGCCACCTTGACCCTGCGAAATTGTTGGAAAACGCGAAGGTTTCTTTCACCTTTCCGTTGCCTTTACTGAAGTCCTGCTACAATGCACTCACGGAAGATTAGGAATGTGCGTCGTAACTTCTCATGAGCGTTTCCTAATTGCACTACCTCTGTGCATCACGAATAAGAGCAATGGGAAACCTGGTGCAGGATGCAGACTGCAATGGTACATTCTCGAACATGTGGCACCAAGTGTCAAACTGATGCATCCTGCGTTACTCCTAAATATTTTTAAATTTTTTTTAACAGGTTAACGGCCAAACGTCCGTATTTATTTTTTTTACTAATTTTCAGGGGTTTTGCATGTTTTTTGGAACCCCTTCTTTGTGGCTGTTTTTCTGCGTGGATTTTCACTAGGGTCTTCATGTTTGAACTCCATAGGTTTTACCCACAAAATTACATCTTCCTCTTATTTGATTGTATATATATATATATATATATATATGTATGTATATGTATATATCCACTTTGAAGTCTCTTTTCTCTTTCTTTTACAACACTGTTTATTTCCTTTTCTTGTTATTAATGTCATGCATTTGAAGAAGGGTTAAATGGAAGAAGGGACCTTATGTTCTCAATTTCGCCCGAATGAAGACGTTATTCCATCTGTCTAAAAACTCAAGCGAAAATTAATAAATAGCAAAGGGCAAAGGTTTCACCAGATGTACTAAGTACTCGATAAAGAATCAGCAAAGATAACTCTGAAAGTGATGTTTTTTTAATATAAATTAACAATTGGAACCCTGTTGACGGCAGCCATAGACACACGATGACACGGACAAGATATACATCTACATCAATACCCTGCAAGCCACCAAAAAGGTGTGTGGCAGGGGGTGCAGCACCAGGAGGAAAGGGTAAGGGATGAGGGGGTTAAGGTTTTTCAAATGGATGGGGAAAGGTGAAGGGAACCTGCAAAAAAAATATATATATAATATGAAGGGAAAAATATATGAAGTGTATGGAATTCGCAATGCTTAAATTTTTACACAGCTCAATATGAACATTTTTCTTACGTGTTAATTGCATCACTAGCCGGATACTTATACAATAACTGGTGAACTGTATCCTCCAAATCACATTTCTATTAACGACTTCAAATCCATTATTGAGGCACATGATCATTTTATAAATGAGGAAATGAACGTTCCTCTATTTCCATAGGTTTCAATATTACAATTAAAGTAGTAGCAACGCAATATATGTTAATTGCCTCCCTAGATAATCCTTAATCATAGTCGGATGCGAGTGGTTTGTTGAAAGAGGTTCCTATTGCAGAGAGTGTTTCCCGTTTAATGTACCCAGGTGGATGAGCGTACGAGACGGAATCAGATTCCTCATCACTTAAATATTAACATGGACGGTTTCACTCGGTAGCGTGAGGTGCCTCATCAATGTGGAGTTCAATAAACATACACAATGTTATAATGTAGAAGACACGGCAAGTTTCAATAATTCAGGGTCCTCACCTTGGATACGGCACCGCATTTGAACGCCTCATGTTGACCCCTGAGTGCCGAAAAAGGCGCGTCGTTTAGTGCGTGGACTGTGGTGCCCTTCGCGTCTTCACTCATTCTAACATTAGCGAATGGGGTGGTCGACGTCGCCTCACACCTCGCTTGGAAGGGTGAGGTCCAATCCAGGGAAACGCGCTCTTTTTATGAAGAATCGGCAAAGAAATGAATGGCGCCCAGCGAAAGTTAACCTTCATCCCAAATATTCGGGTGTTGAGAGCGGCCCGAAGAATCGTGGGCGCCCCGAGTCGGACGAAAGGCGAAACAAGAAGGGACACCCTCGGAACTTGCACCCGGCGCACCCAGGGTCGAATGAAAGGACGTGATTCCCAGGGCCGACTCATTTCGAGGATGGTGCGATGATGCTACGGCGAGCGCTGAGAAAGGGCCGAAGGCAGTGGCAGTTGGGGTGCGGAAGTGGGATCTCGAAATTGCACATTTTGCCCCGGCCCCGTATCAATTTGCGGGAAAGGGGGGGAGGGAAGGAAGCGTTGAAGGCGGGGATGAGTCTTTTAACCCGGCCAACACTCACCATCTCCACCCCCCCCCCCTTTCTCCCACCCCCTCCCCCGTCTCTCAAACTCCCATCTGCCTCCTACCGCAAAACACCAGCCCTCGGGATACATGTAAATGCAAAATGGGACGGGGGTGAGGGCGGAAAAGAGAAGGGGCGGGGTCCGGAGCGAGAATAAAGGGGGGGCTGGGGAAACAAAGGGGACAAGGATGGGGAGAGAGAGGAAAGGAAAGGGATTAGGGAGAAGGAGTGGGGGCGAGGAAATCTTTTCGGTGGACGAAATTGATATGCACGTATTTCGAAGGTAAAAAGGACAGGCTGTCGTACATGGAAGGCATGGAACGAGGGGAGAAGTGAAAAGAATAGAAAGGACTCGAAGCATCATCATATCGAGGGAAATAGAGTGCTGAATAAATGAGCTTGGGGAGGAGTGTGTGAGGGAAGTGGGGGAAGGGGGAGGGGGGGCGGAGAGTGTGGAAGGGAGAGGAGATGATGAAGAAAGGGGTTTGCCGGAAAAGGGTTCGCGGCGCGGCGGGGTAAGGGTGGAAGTGGATTCTGGGATACTATGAAGTGGAGATGAGAAAGGGCTAAAGGAGTGATTGAAGAGTTTTCATGCGTAAAGAATTTCGAGGATATTAAACTCAAATTGAGGCACATTCCGCAGGAACAAAATAAAATCAAAACCGCGGCTGTAAAATGTTTTGATTTTTATTCTATCTGGAAAAGGACAAGTTAAATTTATAAAGGCAATCGATTACGAAATAAAAATGTCCCCTTTTATATTCAAATATAAAAAAATTATAAAAATTAACTCCACCATATATGTAGTCACTGCATAAGAGGCACACGTATTACGTCACTAACCCCCGCCTCGGTTCCCCTCGCACCCATTTCCAGCACGACACGTTCGAGCTGCTCGAAATTTGGTTACGATGCAATTTAACCTGATGATACCTTAACGGGCGAAACTAGTTGTACTCTTCGTTTATTTAATAACCTGTGGATTATGACAAAGTTATTTTATTTTTGTGACAGTTCCCCGTATTAACAAAGTAACTCCTGTCTATGGGAATTTTATTAGTTTCCGAATTTCATATCGGGCATCGAAAATTTCACATTGGAAAATGGCGTTTACACCATGAATCATAATATAATTCAGTTATTATTCAATTATCAATTTTCCTCATACATTTATTTTATAGCCTTACTAAACATTACAAAAACATTACTCACAAAAATATTCATTCTCTATTTAAACAAACTTTCAGATCAATGCAACAATTTCAGAGTGTAAAAATCATTCGCCTTGACTGGGATCCCAGTCAAGGCGAATGATTTTTACACTCTGAAATTGTTGCATTGAAATGCACATTAGCGGATGACTCCGTTAAAAGTTACTGTTGCGGCATCTCCCGCAGTTTCTTTGAAACTTTCAGATATTCATACATTCAATTGTATCCGTGGGGCAAACAGTTACCTGCGAGATAAGTGATATTAGCGTTAGTTTATAAGCACCTCACCATTGCAAACGCCACGAGCGCGAATTTTGAAGACGCCAGGATTCAATTGTTTCTGGCTCAACTTTGTGGAAATTCATGTTTATTGAATGAAGAATACAATCTATATTTCCGAAAGATACATTGTAGTCTTCATTTAATATACAAGACTTCTGAAAATGAACGTGGTCCAATGTGGTAAATCTATGGAGGGAACAGAAGAAAGAATGTTAAACATTGTACTTCGTCGTGATCGTAATATTGACGTGGGAGGAGCAAGTACTGCAATCATTTGGAGACTGATCTTATTTGTCTTACATTCTAAGATGACGTTGACTGCACCGGGATACGTCGCAATATTTCAAGCAGCCTACAATTTCTCCTTTGCATTTTTTCCTTAATGCTTTCACTCATGAGGCTTATACATTCCTAAGCATTAACTTCCGATTATTCCAAGTTCCACCGATGCACATCAATATTCGGATCATGCGTGTTTTGGCGAAAGAGAAGAGGTAAGAGAACTGCTAATAGGGAAAAACATCCACATATAAGCTTCTATAACATTCCGAGGCGGTGGTCACCGGGATAAAAATGCTTTCGAAAGAGCCACTCTGATCCAGGGCTTCCCGAGGATTTTAATTCCCCGGGGAGTCGCGCGCCGGTGCTAAAGAACGAAGCCAGGCCTCGGGGCGGTGCGTGTTTCTTCTGACCCTTGACCCGCCATTCCGCCACCTGCTCAGACCCAAGTATCGCCCGTCGAGCGAGCCCCGGCAAACTTATTGCAACTTCCCCAGCCGCGGGGTCAGGCCGGAGTATCAATAAACCTTTGCACCAATGGGCACACATTTACATGAAATATTTGGATGTGCACATTCAACGAGGGAGTCCACGGAAGCGATGAGATACAGCACCCTAGTAGGATCCCGAGCATAAAAGAGCAAGGCACGAAGAGGAGAGGAGATAAAAGCGGGGAGCCGTGTTGAGGAAGCGTGTTCAGGTAGCGAGGGACTTGACGGTGGCTATAGGGGAGCATGGCCGGTAATTAGCGAGGGTTTGGCCGCCGCGACGAAGGCGTCGGTGACGCGACCTTAATGTATGGTTATTGCAACCGCTTCCGCGTGGACAGGAGGGGGGGGGGAAGAGCTTACGGTGGAACCCCGCTGGGGTCGTTCGGTTTTTTCACCCTCGACCCCCAGGCCATGGTTTCGCCCCTCCCTGGCCCTAAAGGGGGCTGGAAAGTCGCTCTGCGGCGGTGGAGGCCTTGGTGCGCGCGGGGAAGAGGGAAGGGGCGGCACGCGTGGGCAGAGGGTGGAAGGAGGGGCAGTCACATGCGGTGGAATGTTCACCAAGACTGCTCCGGCGGCGAAGGCGAGGCAGGTTTATAAATACAAGGACACGGAGCCGCAGGGAAACATGATCAAATTCAGCTCGAAAACCCTTCTCGTCCCACTTCACCTGTGTTCAGGCCCACAAAGCAACAGAATCCCAAATTCCTTCCTTAAGATCGGGTGCACAAGAGATTTATCATCTCAAGGCTAATCACGACTTCACTCCACCTTATCGTTACCTCAAACCATTCATTAGGGGTTGAAAATAAACACGAAAAGAATACCTTTTCCCGCTCCAAAATTTACTGTTTCCGTTAACAAAACTGCCGAAAACGTTTTCATATTTACTTTAAAGGTTTCCGAATGTTCACCAATTATTTCTATAAAAAGAAAATTCAAAAGTAGCATTTTGTTAGCATTATATGCGAATTTTTATTGAACTAAATTTAGACATATAATGAGAATTCATTGAGCACCAAGTTCATGCAGACAATCATAGCGTTTATGATAGCAATTGAAGGGAGAAATTAAAATATACATTAACGACTGCCTTACAAAAATAAAAGAGAAATAAAATATAATAAATGACAGTGAAATGAGAGCATTTGATATTCAGACCACAATTGCGTTATTCCCAAACTGCATTATGCAAAAATAACATGAGAACTTTTCCGCCGATGAAACGAGTGAAATTGAAGTATTTATGCATGCCCGTACGGGCTATTTGATTGTGACCATTGCACCAATAGGTAAAGTCGTTTGTAATTTCCATTTCATAAAAGAATTTAGTTAAAATTTGCCACGGCAGAAAGTCAAAGCTTCATATAGCTAGCAAAAAATATATTTTTTAGCCTGTTACTGGGAGGTAATTATTCCATTTGAACCGTTTTCAAAACTCCCTTTTAAAGCAATAAATGACAGTACTCGGGGCTAAAAATGTAATAAAAACTCTTCAGTGCACAAATCAAATGTGAAAATAGAATCACGAGTTTGAGTTTTCACAATAATTCCTCTTACCTCCGGAGAAAGTTCCTCTTCCTCAATCAGAAAGTACTTTCACTCATTTGATCTACTCCCTCTCCTACAATTCATCTCCTTTTATCATTCTCTTGCATCTGAATGTTTCAATGTCATATTGCATTTTGCCTAATTGTTGGTTCAGTTCTTTGAGGTATCAAGGTAAAGCTTAGATTAATTTCCAAAAGTAGAACCTAATTGTAATATTAACATATTGTCTAATTGTGAAATGGCTCTCAATTGATAAAAACCTTAAACTTTCGACAGTGTCAGAGGGATATCATCGACAAACTCTGAAAAAGGCTTGGGTATGTAGATTTGTTAAAGTTTAATGGATATCCCACTAGTTTATAGTTTCCCCTGATCAGCGGTAGAAGACATCTTTCTGCGTCCCCTTCACCTCGGATATTAAAAGCAAGGCTTATAGCACAGAGCAAATACGACCCGAGTGTCCAAATTTCAATTACCCATATTATGCTGAATAGAGTTATTTTTAGGAATGCAATGGAATCTCTGACAATTAAAGCGTCTGTCTCATTACTGAGGATGGAAAGGCGGCTTCATTTTAAGGTTTTACTGTCTATAGTAACTTCAATTCGAATAAGTGAATCCTGCCGCGTTGATTTCGGTAAAGGAAAATTAAAAATCATTTCACAAAAATAATTGAGAGATTCCACTTAAATAATTACTGCATCAAATTGTTCTCTTTTCGCAAAGTGTTGAACGCGGATCTCTGCATTCCAAATCACGCATGCCACTACATGGACTGACTTTATGTTGGCTCAAACCGTATAGGGTCAAGAAAAGATTTATATCATCCGCCAAGCTTTAATCGACTATTTCCATATTTTTACGCAATATACCTTAAAAGAGTACCAAAACTAACAAGGTAGGACCGGGTGGGCTCTATAACATTAACAGAGTTGAATATAAATACTGATTCCTAGTAAATAGCAATTTATCTACGCGCTATCTCCTTCTATATCTTCATTACCTCACACGATATATTTGATAAATAAATCCTAAAATTATTCCATTTTAAAACATAAAGCGAAGCAACATTCCACAATTTTGGATTCAGAATAAAATTGAAATCTCACAAAAAAAAGTCATAGCAGCTGTTCCATAAGCAAGGCTTTGGAGAAATATTTTTAATTTTTATGACTATATTCCTTAGTCCGCAATCTATTTAAATGTCGGTTCAATTATGGAGGTTATTGAATAATATTGAAAATATTGACAGAGAATCCTCTTGGGTTGCAATCGAAAACGAATAACGAGGTTAGATCGAGATGGTCTACTGTCAGATCAATGAAGGGATTGATCCCTTTGCAGTTATTGCTGCAGAAAGAGGCAATTAAAATGGATTTGGAAAACTGTCAAATTAGCAAGGAAGAAATCAGCCATTAATTAATTGCGCGGACAAGAGTCGTCGTAGTCGGATTATGTAGAGAGGACGCCATTGACAGCCGTAGCTAAATATAGAATACGAGAGAGCAAACGGCCAAAGGGGAAATTCATAACATTAGAATAATTGGATGATTGGCGAGAAAGTATATTTCCCTTTCGAACGCATTTAAATGCCACGAATTGTCATCAATATTCGAGAATAAAATGAGCATGTTCGAGCAATATCAATTTTACTTTGAACCGATTGAAACAGGAGTGACTCCAGTGGATATTATTTATGGGATTGGCAAATGGCGCTTTATTTATTTCTTTGCTCTTTTTTTAAATAAGGAGCATATTGTGTAATTCAAACACGCCAACCCGTACACTAGAATCCCATAAAAAACGGACCATTTATCTACTGTGTGAAGTTGCTAAAAACATAGAAATCCGAATGTTTATCCCTTCAGTACTTATGAAAAACAGATACATGCATCGTATTAACTGAACATGGTCAATTTCATTTTTAAGCGGTGTAAACGACTTTTGGTACATAAACTTTGAGAATACTCTTATTTCAAATTCAAAATCAACGCAGCACTCAGAACCGAACGAGACGTCAAAAAAAAAGAAAAACAAACTCCCAGCAGCATGAAATAAACAAGTGTAAGTGTGGATGGAGAGCATAAGGAGAGAGAGCCCTTTAATGAGAGTACTTGAATTAAAAGCGATGGCTTAAACACGCGCTGCATACGCATCTGATTGATGGATGGCCGGAGCGCTGTTGACGCAGCGGGCAGATTATCATTATTCATGGCGCGAAGGATAGAAAGAGAGAATGGAGAGCGATTGGGAGAGAGAGAGAGAGAGGGGGAGATGGGGGGGGAGAGGAAGGTAGAGGGAGAGAGAGAGAGGGGGAGATGGGGGGGAGAGGAAGGTAGAGGGAGAGAGAGAGAGGGGGAGATGGGGGGGGAGAGGAAGGTAGAGGGAGAGAGAGAGGGGGGGGGGAGGAGAAGAGAGAGTTGGGAAATGAGAGAGTCCCATTTCCGCCATTGGCACCGTCAATTGTCACCTGCGGCCATCCGTCTTCCTACATTATCAAATGTTTAATGATTGCCGCAGTTTCGCATCAGTGCTGGAAGCGAATCGGATGTTTATTGCTTCAAATGCGTGGCCTGCTTCTCGATTTTGCGCTTCGAGTCCCATTAAAAATAAGGCCCATCGTTTAGTCAATAACCATGGCTGTTTATTCGGATAAACTTCAGCAAAGTGTGGCAAATTTCCACGAAATTCTCATCACTCATGCCTAATAAATTGCTCTCTGTCTCTCTCTCTCTTTCTCATTGCTTACGCCATTGCGTGATCTGAATATAACATGAAAATTTCATTTTGAAATTTGATGAAAGAAAAGCACAACATCTTTGTAGAAATAAATATTCACGAAATCGCGGGAGAGAGTTTTGTGTTGCGCGTATATGTAGTCATTCCAGAAATCAAAATATAGTTACGAGTTTCATTTTTTTTTCAAAGGTTAGAGGCTCGAGAAATCAAATAAGTAATTTGGATTGAATGCTCTTGTTGATTTCGACCATGAATCGATCCCATGATTGTATTGAGTGTCTTAAAGTATTCCTCGTGTCCATGTTGGCATCCGTGGGACTGTTATTGCGATAATGACCATCATGGGGGGTTGAAACAATTATCAGTATTGAAAATATGTTTCTTATCCAGTTCATAACCACTAAATGAACACGATTTCCTTATTCTAGTTTTATTATTTTAAAGCAAGAGTTAAATATTTGTAGGAAAACACTTCAAAGCCTTTAACTTCATTTTCTACATCGCATCATGGCGGCCAATAACCGATACAAGAACCGGAAAATTACAAGCAACTAAAATGGGAAACATTTTGGTGACCATACAATCACGCTACCCAGGTGGTTGACAACGCTGGCTCTCTTCCAGGAGTTTTCTCAAAGGTAATACCTACAGATATTTATGACACAAGAAAAGTTTATTCGAAATGTATTGCAATTTATTCAAGTGAATGTATCGCACTGATTAACGTACGTTTGGTAAAATTTCCCCGTCATCATTTCCGATTTATTTCAACTATATCTCGAGTTCTAAAGCCATTATAATTTTTCAGAATGTGATTACGGACAAGGAGACGAAAATTCGCAATGATTCCTCGTTTCATCACAATTCGCGAGACTTGAAACACAATCATATGACCATCACCGCACCTACATTCATCACCTCCCATAAGTCCCTCGTTTCCACACAATGCGATAATCCATTAAGACGCCATTACAAATATAGGAAAGAAAACGTCGTAAAATGACCCAGTATGACTGCCCCATTTTTTTTAGACAAACATAAAAACGATTTCCAGTCTTTTTTTGTCCTAACCGGTGGTTTTGGGCCATTACATAAGAATCCCAATACGCGAACTTTAGTCATTGGTTCTCGTTCAAAGAAAACTTAGTGCTTCCGCGCCCCTTTGCAGAACCCGCAAGAGTCGTATACCTTCCATCCATAGGCCATATTCCAGAATAAAGTGGACATTACGCAAAGCCTAACAAATCCCTGTCGTTTGAAGGGCAATAAAGCCACGAATGCTCCCGTCGCCAGCATTAAATGCCAGCAAGCACCAAGCGTCCGTACTTAAGAGGTACGAAACATTGGACCACAGGAGACCGCGATCATCGATTAAGACCAATGGTAAAGCCGCCGGACCAATCTTTTACCCGTGCACCTTCACGCCGTAAACTACATCGTATTCTTTCATGCCAGTACTCTCTTTACGGTCCACAACTTTCATGAGAACATCGTTTCTGGCAGAGGGAAACGAAATATATCTCATTTATTTCCTCTGACTCTCCGCACCTTTATGCCAAAACATATATTAATATTCCCTATTGAAAAGATGAATATGCACGACATTGAAAAGATATCGTAACCAATTGCGAATGAAATACCGATTTAAGTCAATATATTTGAGAGCATGCCTTTGACGTTAAGCGTTGAACACCGAAGTCCATTTATCACGTACGTTAACATAAAAAATACTGAGGTAATTCAATCAAAAAGGAGGACAAACATTAAAGGATGCGTGGGCATCGGAGCTGAGACCATTAAGGGTACAGAGCTGGGTCAAAACATTTCTCGCGGCGGGAAAGCTCAGCATTCGCGTTTAATTCTGGGGCGTACAAAAACCGAGTATGCATTTTTAACGAAGATAACTTAAGGGACCCAAAATGGAAGAGAAGATTCCACGTAATTTTCAAACGGAATACACGAACACACGCACAGCAGGAATCTCCCCCCCACCCCCCCCCCTCTGAATGCTCACTTTTTTCTTCCAATAAGAATTATACATCACAAACAGAACCCTCGTATGCCGCGACTCTGGATTTATTCTCTATGGTTGATATTTCATGACTCTCTCTTGCGCACACACGCGCGCGCTTCCACGCAGCCCATCCGCTCCCTTTCCGAACGCCCTCCTTCTTAAAGCACCCAGGGGCTTAAAATATTCATCCGCATTCCCGAAAGCATCTCCGAAAGAGAGATCCGACCTCGCCTGTATGATTCAATGCACACCACGGCATCAAAACATTACTGCGCCCTCGCATCAAACGCACTTCCTTTCTCCGCGGACTCACACGACCGAGAAAAGGAACGCGCGACCATTCCTTCGGCCGGCCAAATTTGTTTTCAATCTTCCGCGCCCAATTTCTCCTTCCATTTTCTGCTATTTATTACTCTCCCGAAATTTGAAATCATCGAAAAATATATTTCATTATAATTTTATGAAAACATTTTTTTCCTTGCAATATTCTGTTTAAAATAGACATGATAACTTTTTCGAAAGTTCAAATTTAATTTAGATATTTCAGTTGCCTGCAAGCCACCGTTAGGGTGTGTGGCAGGGGGTGAATGCACGCCAGACTAATTTTCACCCGAATGTTTTTACTCCTTCCGCGATCGGACAATGTTATTCTGATCACTCATCATTCGTGTAAAAAATTACATCTTAAATCTATCTATTCTACACGTAAACCCTCTAATTTTATTGACATGATCTCTCCTGCCGTAGTACGATGGGGGTAATACTACATTTTCAACATCACTGCTAAGGAGACGTTCTTCCAATTTATACAAGAGCTTCCCTCTGTAATTTCACCTTCGTTCCATTCAGTGATTCCCAGCCTACCTGCTCTAATATTTTAGATACGCTAGCAAGTTTATACCACAGCAGCGTTTTACAAATGTAGGTCCTTTACGCTGCACGGGATCCAATTCGTCAATAGATCCAAATTCGTGAGGATCCCGTTTATGCTAGCAACATATTGCTTTTACGTACATTTACGTGAAATTATTTCTTAATATGAGGTAATTTCAGAGAAAAGATAGAAAAAATAATTTCAAATTGACAAATTACAAGACAATTAATTCTATGGAATGAATGAGAAGTGTACAAAATATCCCCTTTCATGTGTAGTTAAAAATAAGGGGTACATTATTGTCAGGACGAAAACTAATGCAAAATTTTAGGTCATTAAAGGAGATAGTAATAGTAGGCTGTGAATTGGAGAATGGATGCACGAAAAACCGCGTGAGGAGGAGTAACAGGCGAAAGCTAATTGATGTATTTCCAAAACAGCTTAAAAGTTTAAATATTTTTTTGCAAAAACACGGGTGAGATCTGAAGTTAATGAACAGCAGTATATTAAAGGGTTTAATCCATATTCGATGAACTTCTTATTTAAAAGGGACACCATTGATTATAAAATTGAGACAAACTGATTGATCTGCTAAAAAGTATTTTCTATTTGAGCCATTTTATTATTTAAAAAGGAGAGACAAGTACAACTCTTTCAAAATTAATTTCAACCATCACGTTTCCCATTGAATTACAGATATTATCTGCGGTCAATTAAGTGCCATTTCCATCCCTTTACGATGAAATATCTAATCTGCGAAAGGAAATGGGGATTTATTAACGAATATTTCTGTGCATTACCTAGCACAGCAATGACTATCACAGAGAATTTTTCCAGTGTCACGTGATCATCCCGTTGCGTACGCGTTTCACAAAACAATGGCGTCACACTCGTTTTCTTTAGATTAATTGTCCAAATGCAACACCATCTAATGGGGTCGCGGCAACAGGAGAGGTGACGAGAGCCAGCAGCATTCCGATAGGTCATGAGTGACTATAACATATTATATATATATACATATATATATATATATATATATATATATATATAAAATTATATATAGATGTATATACATTATTAGGTAATCTACCGGTTAAGGTAGGTTTTTGAATGGACAAAATTACTAATTCAACAACTTATGACCCCCAGCAAAACACAACATCCCACTCTACATCAGGCCCCTCTTCAGCTCTGAGTACTTCCTTCCTCCTTTCATCCCGTCCAACATCCCTATCCTGTTCCTTCCCTTTCCTCGTTTTCCTAACATTCTCCCCTCAATTACAGTCTTTAACATCCCGCTGCCGGTCAATACCCCCTTCATCCACTCTTTCTGCCCCCATAGGATTAAAAAAAAATTCAGAGTTTAAGAGGACGCCTCGGTAGCTTAAGTGGCTAAAGCACTCGACCGGATATTGAGGGATCTGGGTTCGAATCCCAGTCAAGGCGAATGATTTTTACACTCTGAAATTGTTGCATTGAAATGCACATTAGCGGATGACTCCGTTAAAAGTTACTGTTGCGGCATCTCCCGCTGTTTCTTTGGAATTTGTCAAAGTGAAAACACCATAAGTGTTTAAAGTTGGCTTTAACCTCGTGGACTGTGGCGCCTCGCGCACGACTACGAATGCCTGTGACATTGTATGTACGGTATTTCGTCACAACATCTTGTTCCTTTAAAAGCCCCAAAATTTCAGAGTTTAAGAGGACGCCTCGGTAGCTTAAGTGGCTAAAGCACTCGACCGAACATTGTGGGATCTGGGTTCGAATCCCAGTCAAGGCGAATGATTTTTACACTCTGAAATTGTTGCATTGAATTACTGAGTCATTATTTCTATATATTCAGATGAAGACGGATTGTTTCCGTCGAAATATCAAGAAAATACGTGTGTGTTCTTACTTTTTTTGTGTTTCTATATTGTGTGTTACTGTGTATTGTACTATTCGGCACTTCCGTGTTACGTCTACGAAAGCATATATATATATATATATATATATATATATATATATATATATATATATATATATATATATATATATATATATATATATATATATATATATATATATATATATATACAGACATTAAGGATCGATCCCGAAGATAAAAAGCATAACCATGAATCCAGTTTGAGAATACACATATATATGTAAATATATGCCTAACACGACGTCCACGAAATGGCCGTGACAATTATAACGTCGTATGTGGCGGGAGAGAATGTTTGGAGTGTCAGGAGGGCGTCGAATGGCTTTTCTTCTCCTGGCTCGCTTTTTATTTAGTTATCTCATCCACTTTGTTTGCGTGTCACCACAGTCGAAAAGGAAACCTGGGCAGCGCTGAGAGGGCGTGGAGTGCAGGGGTCAGGGGCGGGAGACGTGGAATGCAGCAACTCAACGCATCCGGGCGGGAAACGCAAGGGGGCAGTCGTGGGGGAAGGGGAGGGAGTCCTCCAAGCAAGGGAGGTTTCCCAAGCACTGCCCCACTCAGAGAGAGCAGTCGTCGAAGGGAGGGAGAGGAGACTGTTTGTCTCAAGGAAAGTGCGGAGGGGAGAGAAACAAGAGGAGTCGACGAGTGGATTAGTCGTCGGAGATGAAGAGTTGAGTGGTCGTGGAGGGCGCGTCGGTAGGCGGGGGGTCGGGGGAGGGAAAGGGGTGAGGAACCCCGAAATTAAAGGCGACGAGCGCACGGATCGCGACGAGGGCGGAAAGAGCATTCTTAAAAGAAATCTTGTTCGCACTGCATTGTACTGCCATTCACACTCAAGAATGCCATCATGAATAACACATACACTCGCCTTACCATATAATAATCGCGCAGATTATGAAGTAGCCGTGAAAATTTCATTTTTATGCAAACTGATTTAGACCATTCTTAACTCAAGGAAGAATCAAAAGGACACGAAATTCTGGGAAGATATAAAACAATTCATATAAAATTGAAATAAAAACGTTTTTCACCCTTGATTATACATTGGGGAAGATTGATGTTATTAAGAAAATCATATCTCGGTCGAGGTATGCATTGCGTCAGCTCTTTCCGCCGAATGTTGAACCCAATCGCACCGTAATCGAGAGTGAACTCGCGTTGTTAATGGTCGTTATTTTAATTCGAGTAGACCTATTTATCTCATAAAAACGTACCGTAAATTCTGTTTCTTTCTTTTATTGATTGCATTAGAGCTATTTCTCCATTAATAAACCTTTGGTTTACTTGTTTACAATTGCTCCCAGTTATATCCATGGCAACGTCAAAAAATATAGAATTCCAAATAAACAAGATGTCATGTTTCCGGAACGGCTTTTTGTACAACCTTGTCTTCACCTGAAAGAATGTATTACTCGTTGACTGGTTTCGCTTCACTCTGGCACCATCTGGGCTCGCTCATATATCCTTTCCTCATGATACTTGGAGTCTTTTTGGTCACTCCTTCATTTACAATGGATTTACACAAAGTATCGGCCTCAACTACCTCTGAAGTTCTTCAATGACCTTATATTAAAACAAAATTTGAAGACAACTTCGGTCCAAGCGAGGACGGAGTGAAGTCAATAAATGCAAATAAGACGCATCTTGGTTTCGGAAAAGTAAATTTCTCAAAAATAGCATTTTCAAATAATTGTGTCTCAAATTGTGGTAGGTTCTTAAATTAACTTTTATTGAAATAAAGAATAACGCGAGGAAAAACTTTCCTCCAGTCTCTAAAAGAAACATTACTTTCGTTTCAATGAAAACAGAGTACTATAAAATGGTTTATTTTACATTAAATTTTTAATTCGGAAATTTTTCATGGATTTTCTGCTTCCATGCAAACAATAGAAATGTGATATTTGATCGCATTAACTTTAGGTTTATCAAGGCTTATTAATGGCTCATCAATGCGCAACCGGAAGAGGAAATAAAAGTTACTGATTCCGCAGAGGGAAACAGATAAATAAAGAACATATGTCATTGAGGCTAAGAATCGATTGGCTTTACATCGAAATCAGCGATATTCACCACAGAAGGAAATTTTGGTAAGAGTCTTCCAAATGATTTTATCAAAACCATACCGGCACAAACAGTACTAGTGGGCATGTATTGAACAAGTGAGCTCTTCAGGTTTCAACGCCGGTCACAGGTAGCAGTTCTACAGTCTCCTCCGCTTTTTTAAGCACAATAATTAATTATTTGGCCTAACAACTCATTAAATCTTTGAGTTAAAAAGTGAAATACACTTTAACAAGCATGTGGCTTATGTTATGAACTATTTTAGGGCATTCTGCAAATTAGTTTAAATTTTGAAGCTGCGGCGTCTCTAATTTTATGTTTTTTACGACACCTTATGCTGTAGAATTTACAAATGGAACGGATTGGAGCGCAAGCTCAACGTGGATTATATTTGCTTCTTGTGAATTGAACAGCCTTAAAATACTATCAAATCCATAGGTATTCATGACTGACATTAAAGCAGTTTATAGATATGATACAAGATTGAGCTGAAAATTCATTCTGCTAATCCCACCCCATTGGTTTTAAATACGTAAAATGTTAACTATTTAACTTCAATCAATAATGACCAATCAAATATTGTTTGAAACACTTTAATACGTGACCACGAATTAAAGTTAAACCTCCTTTCAGGATAAAAGCAGCTAGAAGCAATGTGACACTGCATTATTAGTATTTTGGAGGAAAGATAAATGAGATACCAAGCATTTCAAAAAATCTCAGAACAGATTAAGTCCAATCTGTCCGTAGACCGATATATTCTGACTGAACACAATGGCAGAGTAGCTGTTGCATGTTACTTATATGGGAAACATTTACAGTTCAAAGTATAGATTTGCACTTTTCATAGGACAAAGCTTTAGCATCAATGTTTCCCTCGTCTAGCGCTGATTGTACGATACGCTAAATTTAAATTAGTTCGCCGATTTCATGTCGTCCACATTGTACATGGTTCGTCCGGAAAATAAGTGTACTGAGCTCAGGAAAAAAAATTAATTGCACTTCTACATATCTTAAGCTAATATTCCTCAAAATAGGACCCTTGTGAGTCGATACACTTGTTCCAGCGGCGTTCCCATTCCTGGAACGCTCCCGCGAAGGCATCATCGGGAACCTCTCGAAGACTCGTCGTCGACCTCTTCTCTGCCCTCCACGAACATCTTGTGCCACCGAAAGATCATGTTTCTGGACATGGCTGACTCCCCGTAAGCCTGGTTAATCATACCGACAGTTTCGGTAGATGATTTCCCAAGCATTACCGCAAATTTGATGGAATAACGCTGCTCCAAAAACTTCGGCATCGCGTTCCGTGACGTGGGTCGAGCGTGGAGGTTCGTGTTAACAGAGCTCCTCACTACACCACAGCTCAGAGCCGACTGCCTTTTTCAGCGTCGCTTGCGAACATACCCCCCTCAAATCGCAGCCCGTCAGAGCGGTGCTGGGCGCGCCTGGAGCGGCGCGCCCAGCCCAGGAGTCAGTAGACTTATTTTCCGGACGAACCCTGTATGTCTTTCAAAGAATAGAAGTTTGTCGTTATTATTCCAATTATTCACTCATTTCAAATTTTATTAAAATTTCATGCACCAGTAACGTACGCAAAGAAATGTGTGGAATAAGGGAACGAAAAGAGAGAGAGAGATAGGATAAAAGTAATGTGTCCACAGAAAGGCGAGGGAGTGTTGAACTTGTTGTGAAACCTACTAAGAGGGAATGATTATGGTGAACCACGCTATAAAGTGAGATGTGACCACCATCATTAAATAAGATAAATGTACTCTAGCAGTGGCGAAAGTAAACGCTATTGTCGCCAATGAAGTGATAACTTCCATTTATGAACGATAAGACTTCAGAATAACTACTAATGACACCGCTAAAGAAACCAAGTCCACCTAGTTTTATCCAATGCTCGAATCCTAATTAAAATTAGATAGCGTATGCAGTAAGCGTGGCCGTTTCATTCTACACACATTCGCGATGTCTTCCAAGGTACAACATCTACAGCAAAGCGATAACTGGATGACCATGGTTAAGCGCCCATACCATTGCAATCAACCAACCACCACCTGTCAATCAATTGATCAAAAATCAGTTCACCTGCGGCTGCATAGTTAAACGGCTGGTTTGCTACCACTCATTGCCTTCCACTCTGTCGGTGGCCTGCGCGATGTGCCCCAGATGCAAATGAGGATTGGGAGGAGGGCGGGACTGTGATGAGTGGACAGTGGTGTCTCGTCCGACGCAGTGAGGTCAGGATGCGTGGAGGGAAGGAATGAGAGAGGCTTTCGTGAGACCGCGATGTTTCAGTCGAAAATATTTCCTGACTTGGGTGAGAGTTGCCCGCGTGTAAATGAAGAGTTTGATGGATGCAGGCTGATATGTAAATAATGCCAAGGTAATGTGGGAGTACTAGTTCCTATGGAATCTCTGAAGTCTGAATGTAACAAAAATTGGACTTGCGACTGAATTGCAAAATTTCAATACATTTAAATATTGTCCGTAGATAAAGTACACTTCCTTGAGATTAACCGAACATAATATTAGTACTTTTATCATTATTGCAGAGGATATGAGATTTATGAGAAATCTATCACTACACGCGGATAAAGCGCGCCCCGCTGAGGAGGGCGTTGGTAGGGTAGGGAGGCCCGTCGAGTGCGGAGAGAGGGGGTGGGTGGAGTGATGGGGGGTGGAGAGAGGGAGGACGCCGGGAAGTGAGCGACGCCCGGCCGGCTCGCCCTCTCCACGAGGGGGCGGAGGAGGGCGGACGCGAAAGTAAGGGACTGCTCACATAAGGGTTTTCGGGGCTTACAGTGAACTTAAGGGAGTTGCGTATCCTATTCTTTTTGAGGGATTCGGACTCGAATGGATGAGATACCTGGAGAAGAAGAGAGAGAAGTCACACTTGAGGTCCGAGGCTTCCTCTTCTCTTCAAGACAATGTGCCATCAACGGAGGAGGTATCATCTCCATCCCCTCGCGACTGTGTAACGAGAGATGAGACGTACCAACGCCTGTACTTTGCTTCATCGTTCAACATCCTCGCTACTCACCTAAACTACGGCGTCACAGATGTTCTTGAAAAAGGAAGCCGATCCCGTAAAAAGCGAAGGATTATATTTCCTTAACACTCATTGAGGAGGAGGAATTTGGTATTTTGGTACGTAGTGCTCGTAAAAATGTTCAGTCGAGTATAGCATGAATTTCCAATTTATTATTTTCTATGTGAATAACAATAGATATCGACTTCCAGGAGTGCATCTGAAGTGTAAGCTATCAAAGTACAAAATATGAGCCCCTAGAGAAGTTCACTCAATGAGTCACAATATTACTTGAATCGTTAAATAGAAAATAATATTTATTTATTATTTTCTTAGTCCTTTCTTGTAGCGTGCTGAAAATAAATAGCACAACTATTGACTCGTAATAAAAGAGGTTGAAGAAAATGTCCTCCGTAGAGAACCAGTGTACAAAAAAATACCTTTCAGAAAATTCAGTGAAGTTTATTAATGAGTAAACCAGGAGATTTTTTGGCATGCGCTTTGAAATGAAATACGCTTATTTAATAATACGATAACAAATTTAGAATAACTATTTTATGATAATTCTTTAACCGATTTCAGGAAAAATTAGATTTACCAAAAGTATAAAGGTACTATAAGTCATCGGACTATCGGCTAGCTGCCTAAATAATTTGCCTTAATTTCAATCAATATAGCTGTATGAAGTAATGACATCTTTGATGAAAAGCATGGAATGAAGGAATCAAAATTTTCAATTTTGGAGTGAAAACATTAATTTTTCAAATCAAGCATTTCACATAACATTTGACATATTACTTAATTGTATCCAAAGCAGATTTGAAATGTTTGCCACTTGATAACAAAGAAAATACACTACACACTACTAAGAAGTACCGTCGTGACATCGTTAGAAGAAAAAATCATCTTTTACAACGGTAATCCGTCAATTAACCCTAAAAAATAAGTCACCTATTATTAATATTATTTCCATTTCATTAATAGCCATGAAAGGTAATCATAGGAGACCTTACAAAACATCTTAATCATATTAAATTCCTTTACTGATTAATTTACCGATTCCTGAAAGAGGACCGAGGTCACGGAAGGAGCAAAAATCGTTATAAACAGGCAACGCTGTGTGGTCCAAAAACTTCGCCATTTTCGGTGGCATTCCGAATGTCGTGCTCACTGAACGGTGGTTGGAAATATTTCGGAGCACTGACCTTTTCCCGACGAAATGGTTGCCATTCGCAATTTCCCTCGGCACGTCCCGGGCAAGGAATACAAGGGCGAGGGTGTTTTTGGGGTGGGTTCGGGCGTACCAGGGGCACAAGGCCCTTAAGTCGTCGGGCGGAGAGAGGAAGCGACAGAGGGAGGTCAGGGGTGGGAGAGTGAAGAGGAGAGAAGGGGGAGAAAAGGGGGAGAGAAGGGGGAGTGAATAGAGCGAGCGAATGGCACCCGAGGAGGACGCCAAGGGCCGGGGAAATGGGATGACGAGAAGGAAGAGAGGCGCAGGGATGCAAAAATCTGAAGGGACGAGAGAGGGAGAATGCGAAGAGATGAGGGGGAGGGTTTTTGTGGCGTTTGCGGAGGGAGAACAATAAATAAAGGCGCAGCGCAAACGAAAAAAGACGAGAGCGAGGAATCTGATGGCAGGACGGACGTCCACTTGAGGGGAGACAAACGAGTGAATGGCTGTGGGGAATGAGCATCGGGGGAGAGTGGTGCGAGCAAAGGAAAGGGGAGGGGAGGGATGGGGGAGGTCGACAAACAAAACAGAGAGAGAGCTCGGGGTTTGTTGGCGTAATTAGGGGGTTCACACGGGGGTGGGGGAGCGACCCAGCGATGCAGCGCACTCAAAGGCGCACCTCTCGCGCGGATCTCTCGGAGATGGGTGGGAAAAGGAGAACGACGCGGGTGGCTGTGGGGGTCAGGAGGGGTCGGTGCCCCATTAAACCCTTACCGAGCCACTCGGGTAGGTGCGGGGGGTCGAGTATGGTCGCTGGGGGAGGCGGATTCATGACTCGAGTGAGAGAAACCGATCAGGTGGTTGATTTGTCACGCCCAAAGGAATCTCTCCACAGAGAACCTCTTGTTCTTAATTCACAGCCGAAGAGTTGGTTGGCTGATGAAGCGGGGATGAATTTTGAACGGCTATTCTCCGAGGTTCCTTCTGGACTTTGGTCAGATTCCTTACTTGGTGTGAAAAGTATTCGATGCGCATAAAACTAATTCTAAATAATACTATATAATTCTATACAATATATTGATTCTTAATAAAATCGATTCTTAGGGGCAGAATTCAAAGAGTAAAATTAGGGGATACATTTTCAAATGAGGCGAGGGTTTTAGCAGGAGTTCCACAAGGCAGTGTTCTAGGTCCATTACTCTTCCTCATTTACGTAAACGATCTACCAAACAATTTACATTCCCAAATAAGACTGTTTTCTGATGACTGCATTATATACAGACGGTTAGAGCATGTAAATTACCGCGTAATACTACAAAATGACATCGATCGCCTCGGTGACTGGGCTACAAATAATAATATGGGCTTTAATGACGGGGACTTTGAGTAAGGATGTTAAGAAAATACTCGTAAAAACTTTGATATGGAGCGTAGCTATGTACGGCGCGGAAACGTGGTCATTGAAGCAGGAGGATAGACGTAGACTGGAGGCTTTTGAAATGTGGGTGTGGAGAAGAATGGAGAAGGTGAAATGGACAGAGAAAAAAACAAATGAGGAAGTACTTGGTATGGTGGGCGAAGAGAGGGGTTTGTTGATAGCAATCCTATGGAGGCAGGAAAAGTGGATGAAGGGGGTATTGACCGGCAGTGGGATGTTGAAGAGTGTGATAGAGGGCAGAATGTTGGGCAAAAGAGGAAAGGGAAGGAACAGGATAGGGATGTTGGACGTGATGAAGGGAGGAAGAAAGTACTCAGAGATGAAGAGGGACCTGATATAGAGTAGGATGATGGATTTTGTATTTTGTTAGGAGTAATAAAATATTTGTTTGGTAGTTGTGTCCATCCAAAAACCTACCTTAACCGGTAGATTACCTTAAAAAAATGTAAGTAAGAGTAAGCATATACATTTTTCAAATAAAAAGAATGCAGAAAAGGAAATTTACACCCTCTTTGGAAAAAGAATCCCATGTAGCAGTCAATGCAAATATTAAGGCATTTACTTAACTAGGGGGCGAAGCCACAAATGAAAAAGCATATAAGGTACTGGTTATCCCTATCCTAGAATACACCTCCATAGTAAGGGATCCATATGAGGTGGGACATATTAAAAAGATAGAAAAAGTTCAGAGAAAGGCAGCAAGATATGTACTCGGAAGGCACAAAAGAACAGATAGTGTCACATAAATGTTAGATGTACTGAAATGGGAGAGTTTGAAAAATAGAAGAAAAAGGAGTAGGTTAGGCGCGATGCATAGAATTGTTAAAAAGGACGAAGCGTGGGTAGATTTATGGAAAGATATAGAAAAGCCTAACTTTAAGGGAAAAAACGACCATAGTTTCAAAATAAAAATAAGGACGCAAAAAACAAATATGAAAAAATACTCTCTTTTTAAATATAACTATTATTGATTGGAACCAGTTTGCTTGAGCCCTTTCCATCCAATTTTAGAAGTTTTAAGTATAAATGTAAAGAAGCAACTGGGTAATAAACTTCATTGTAGTTATTAAAATATCGTTTGTATGTGATAAGGACGGCATTTTGTATGTGATGAGGAAGTTTGTTTGCATGTAATGTGGAAGTTTCATTCTACTGTATGTAAAAATATTTTGTCTCTGATCTGTTTTTCTAGTGCGTGTATGTATGTATGTTCGTTGTAAGAGTTATCTTTGATCACACTTGACAGTTGCCACCAGGAAATTCGCCTAATTGCAACGTAATTCTAAAATAATAATTAATAATAATAAAACGACCCGATTCAACTCTAAGAACACTGTCACCATGGTCTTCACGCCACGGTATTCTGGGAGACACGCCTTTCATAATCATCTCACGTGCCGTCCTGTGTGGTATCATGTACTTGAGTGCAAGTCTTCATAGCATTAATCTGAATAATTTCATTCATATCGTTTGGACATGAAATATTCCATAACTTATAGCCAAAAAGAGATTTCTATCTCATGCCAAGTGTTTCAACATTGACACGGTGACGCAATCATTTTGGCCGGGCGAAAGTATTCCCTCAGAAAGTTACCAATCACCTGCCATGGATAATAGACATCGCAAATATTAAAAGCACTAATATCTACTAATACATAGTGATTCAGAGTAATGGTTAAACCCTCGTCAAGTAAATATCCATATTAAAATTACAATGTTAATTATTAAAAATAATGTTATTGCCCCAATTAACATGGCGCTTATTATTTAAAAACCCTTTCTTATGAAAAGAGCAAGTCTTTATTTAGAACTATGTTTACCTACATAAGCATCCTTCTTCAAAAAGCTTCGCTTATACCATATTCAATAGGAATGTTTCAAAACCACATCTCTTAATGGAGATATTCCATTACAGCTTGGTCTCTCTAAATCTAAGGGTTACTATTTTCGTTTTTAAACTCGAAACTAAAAACACTTAACGCAGCAATTTCAGCGTATAAAAATTATTCGCCTTGACCCCAGTGAAGTTGAATATATATATATATGCATTATTTTTACGCACAAGGCAATTTTCAGCAACTTAAATACGTAATTTATTAGACTGCACAAAAACAGTAAAAATATGCCACCAAAAAATCGCAGGGTCGTTCTGATTTTTTGGCAAAATAAATAATAAAGGAGAAGCAAGGAAATACGCATTAGCAAATTGTAGAGCTATTTACGTAAAGCAAAAAAATTAAAATCAATTTACGGACAACGAGAAAAATATAAAAATACAGGAGTCCATTGAAACGATGGGGAGAAAATGTTCCCCAAATATGCAATCACAATAATTCAAAATGAAGAAAGGCATCATGCGATACGTAAATCTAGTTTCAATAAAAGAATTAAATATCAGTACGGTTTATAGAATTTTAAATTCATAATTTTGTTCAATTACTGAGTAATTCACTTAAAATCAGTCATGACAATTTTCGCAAATGTTTTCATTGCGCTTATTGTTCTATGTGACCATTCATTTTACTGTAGTTCAGTCATTTATTCACATGGTATGGTTAGATAACTTCCTGAGAAAATTATGGAGGCATTTTGGATTTGAGTCGCAATATCAATTCCACCTTAAACATTCCATAAAATTGAACAGATTTTACAATAAACTGAAAATAAACAATTTCACGAAATGAGCCGTTGCTTCAACATTTCCAAGAGTAAGTGTACTGCACAATTCTTTAAGGCTAGGAAGGCAGTGGATAGCAAAGGCTAACAATGAACAAGAAATTAAGATGCAATAGGAGACCGTTGACGATGTTTCAAACGCATGTGGGACTGCTGAAGTTACATCAAGTCAATGTCCGTGAATTCAATGATTATGTTACGCAAGGCAGAGATTTGCTTTGTCCACGAGAAGTTGTCCAAACAGAATTTCGGCAGTCCCCGATGCCCGGCCTCAGATCCCTAAGATTCCCAGGAGGGCTAAGTTGGCAAACGACACTCCCAACAGTTGGAAACAGTGGGAGTCGCGTCCGGTATTTCTTGTAAATAAGGGAAAATCATTTTCACTGAGATCCACATTTGTGCTCAGAATATTTATCGCTGGTGGGGAAATCTTGAGTCAATTACCTATCCTGCAAATTAAATCATTTTCATCACTTGAACTCGTATTTTATCAATGGGCAGGCAAATCAATATCACAGATAAACGAAGGAATAACCTTGAATGTAAACAAACCGTCTCGAGCTGTTTGTGATTAACAAAACAATAAATATGAATACCTGTCATTGTCTCCCATATTAGCACTTTACAGAATCTTAAGTCAACTGAATTATGGAGAGAAGACAAAACGCAACGCACGGATAAAATGAATGAATGAATTAGAAAATAAATGAAGAGAGAGCCAATGGCTGCGCTGGTGAACAGTAATAATTTTTAAGCAAAGGCAAATATAAAAAAATGCTTTAACGATATACATTGTAAATACTTTTTGCGATATTTGTAACTCAAGAGTAATATTTAACATTCAATCATGTTTTAAGACATGACAGAAGAATAAATAACGTATATAAGAACAATAGTTTCACAAAAGAAAATTTCACAGATCAAGTATTTATTTCCCTTTCTAGTTAATGATGGAGTTTAAGTTAGAAGTTCATGGTGGCGACTCAATTCCGATAATAGTTCCAACACTTCGGACAGAAAAATAATGCAATATATTTTTTTTAAATACGCCGGAGAATAAATGCAATTAACTCCCTCGCGTAACAAACCGTCCAAATCCAGAATTAAAGCCGTATCCGCGGCCAAGTTCTGCGCTTTTCAATCACCTCTGCCACCAGATGGCACGCAATACCCGTTCAGCATTTGCCCCGTGCGTCCCCCGATCCTCTTTTTTTTCTCTGCGACCGTTCCCCAGTGGCTAAATGGATCTTTCAAATTCACCAGCAGTGATAAAACTGAATGCATTAATCCAAATTCACTCTCAACACAAAAAAGCGAACGAGGGATGGAGTAGTTTACATTAAAAATAATCACGGACGCCTATGAAAAGAGCAGACATGGCCTCCGCAGTTTCCTTACGAGAAGCGAAACAAAGGCGACTCGCTCCAAGGCTGCAAATCGAAATGAGGGATCGCTGACGGTCGGGATGGCTGTGTGAATGGGTGACACTTGGGCCGCGAGAAGCGCTCTCTGGCGGGGAGGGGAGGCACGGTGAGACGAGGGGAGAGAATGGGCGGGCGGCGCAAGGATTGGGGTCGGCCGGGGGAAGAAGGAGGGAGGGAGCCGGAGGCGTGCGTTTGGGTGAATGCGGATAAAAGAAGGGGCGAGGGAGAGAGAGAGAGAGCATCCGCATAAAGCCAATTAATTAGTTTACAGATTCATGCCGAGGAATGGCATTGGAAAGAAATAAAAGGGGCGCGAATAAAAAGACACGTGGGGAAGAAAGGCGAGGGTGGGTGGGGCTTGGAAGGAGGGAAATGTAGAGGGAAGTCTTTCCGTGAAAAGAACCAAGGGGTGGAAATTTTAAATGATGACGATGCTCTCCCTTCCTCTTTATCCTCGCCAGCCCCCTCCCACCCTCCCGGCAAGAAGGTACACGGGGGTGGTCGAAGGTTCCGCAGAGAGACCCCTTCACCCTTTTTCCTCGAAGGGGAGGTGTGAAGGCGTGTTCACGACTGTCGAAACAACTTGCGAGGACCCGAACCACAAGAGCGTATTTGAGACTATGGCTTCAGAAGGCTCGAACCCCTTCAACACGGAAAAACTATTGTTCACAATAGAGCGGTCAGTTGGGTACTCGTGCCTAGCCTCTATGGATCCAAGCCATTCATCAATTCGAACGATCTGCCATTACCTACAATTCTGTAACTATCTGAAAGTAAAATGCCACCTGAATATTTAGATGAAAACTCGGAATCATTTGTAAAAGAAATGTAAGGGAAAATATCAACATTCTTAAAATAGAGAACACGGTGAAATCGCTGATGTACACGTAACTAAGGCCAGCAACATTAATAAATATTCTCAGAGTAACTACACTAAAAACGTGAACACGGAAAATTATCTTCTCAAGCTTCAACTGAGCAAATGATAAATGATCATATGACGAAAAGAGTTACAAAACTATCTGAGAACATAAAAAAAGTAAAGCCCTAGATCCGGAAATATACCTCGTGAAAAACTGAAAGATGTCTTCAGAAGCAACCCCGTAACGTAGAAAGCGTACTCTGGTTTGCGTAAGTAGCTCGCGTAGTTGTAAAAGTCTCACGTTACATCCTCCTACGAAAGGATCCAAGGAATAAAAATCCATATTCTGGACTGCTATTTCTTCCTAAATGTTAAAATATATGAATTCTCTTAGCAATATGATATCCACCCAGATATTAATATGAAGACTAAATCTTCAAAGAAAATTGTAACGCAAAAGTAAAATATGTAGAGAAATTACATTTTTAGATAGGACACACTCGGGCGTCTGAGGCCCTGGAGTCATCAAGAGGGCGGGTTAAACGGAAACATTCAAGTAACACAGCCGGATTCGCTTATTGTGATATCAATGAGTTACCAAGGTTTCAAATTATTCAGTCAATATATTCACGCGAAATGTAATGGAAGTTTGCAATTATGAGGAAAAAAATTGCAATTTTCCACTAGTTGGACATTTTACTACAAATTTGCATATTTTCAGTCATTGGAGAAGTGCAATTTTGTTTTCTCATAATGCTGCAAATTATATCAGCAGACTGGATCACGAGGGTAGCATAAGAGCACATTAATCAGCCCACCAGACTTTAAAACACAGAATTTAACTCACATTCTTCTGTACATCGATGTTTAATCATAATAGTAGCATATCGTGCCACATCAGCTTCGCTCGAAGAGTCAATTTATTTCCCGAGATCCGTTTCTCGGACGCCTCACGTCCAACGGAACTCAAAGAGGGAAAAGAGCGTCGGCCGAACATCGCCCACTCGGCGGCAGACAAGAGTGCCGAATAGTCGCAGATGCGTCCGCAGACGTCCCTTCTCCCGCCGCCCCCTCATTTCTCCCCTCCGCTTCGCCTATCACCGAGTTCCGCGCCAAGAAATTCAAGGGTTTTACATTTACAAAAGGGTAAGAAATGGCACGGAAAGCGACGAAAAAGGAAGGGTCGAAGGAAAGAGAAGTCAAGGGGGCGAGAGAGGAAAAGCAGGAGGCATAATGTAGAATAAAGAACGGCATTGTAAACCAGTTCTCAGCTCCACTCTCTCCCGAATCCCATCCCTCCCAGCTGCACCTCTCATTTCCCACCCTCCTCGATTCCCTCACAAACTTCTCCCCTCTGTTAGCCTGCCCCCTCCCCTATCCCTCCCATTCCTTTGTTGCCCTTTCCCAGTTCCTCGCGCCTCCCTCGGGCACCTTTCCTTAACTTGTCCCTCCACGGGTCCCGTTAACTTCCAAACGGAGAAATTTCATTTTCCATGTGGTGAGAAGGAAACATTTTCATCATTTTTCAGGTGAGTCGGTACCCTACCTTTCGGTAGTACAACTTGAGATTCCATCGAGGGCGTTGGATATCTGCAGCGCAAATACTAAATTTATGGGTAAGTGCCTATGTAAAAGGGAAATGCACACGACCACCTTTCGCCTCTTCGGGCTGATCGGGACAATCGCTAATTATCGTATTCATTATTTGCTTGAAGGCATGCATAGCTAGAAGAAGGATATTGAGCTAGAATCGTCGAATACAAATTAACGCATAAATATTCCCCAATCCGTCATGTATCCGACCCCTAAATTAAATTCCTAGACGTCGATAAGCACTTTGAAAACAATGACTTTAATACATAAATTTACAATAAATAATCAAACAACATTTGCGCACTAGAAGTGGCCTCCTACCATAGCCAAAACGTTCTATTCTTTGTTCTCTCTCTTCCCGCGGTCATCGTGTTAACAACATCCCTTCCTTCCATGACTACAGCCACAGCCTACAAAAATCTCCCGTTATAAATAAAATCCTGCTAGCCACGAACAGTACACTAATCATCTCAAGTCGCCTGAAACTGAACATCTCAAAGTCATCACGACATATTTTCTTGCACCCATACATTTATAAAAATAATAAATGTACTTCGCCGTACGATAAATGCAAATTGGCATAAGATGCTCCACCTACTTACCCATCCGTGTCTATCAGATGACTTCCGAACCGGAGAAATACTGAAGTCAAATGATCTTCCGCTTATAACACTAAAACCACCCACAATCCTTCGTCGAAAAATATATCCTTGCACAGAGAATTCAGCATTTGTCCGAAGACACAAACGTCTCAATTGAAACTCACGCCGACGCAACACGAGATTTTCTTTCAACACAGACGATCGTCCAATATTCTGCAAGCTATAGATGCATGGATTATTGTTTGGAGCCGAAGGACCAACAAAACCCTATTCAAGCACAGAGTGGTCGTCTCTTCCGTCTTTAGCTTTTTCCCTTCACATAGTCAAATTAGTGGGGATCGGGATGGTGAGGTGGCGTACGTACAGACTTCCCGACTAACTTACAGGCTTCCCACCGAGAGGGCTCGGGTTCAAATCCTGGAGACAACAAATACTTTTCAGCAGTATCCCGATCCTTACTTAAGGTCTCTGTGGAGAGCACTTTGAAAGAGTACGACGTCCGTCGAATGGGACGTTAAGCTGCGGACCCCTTGGCGCCTTTCGACAAGAGTAGGCTAATGCCGACGCCGGGTTTCTCTCTACTCTTCATCTTTTCCTGTCCATCCCTAATGGCGCAAATGGCCGTAGCCGACGGTCGCCTCCCATAAAAACTACTACTACTAAAATTAATTAAAGCACTCTGTTTATTCTTTGGCATTTAAACGTCACCATTTATTTCCCCAACTTTAGCATTGGCTAAGTACTTGCGTTTGCAAACGTCTTCGAGAGGACAAAGCCGCACTTGAAGACACGTCATTCGGCAAAGGTGCCCGCAGCTAGCGTTTCTTCGCTAGCAGAGTAGAGTATCAAATCAGTTGATTGGGAAAATGCAATTCACCGCTCGAATTTAAGTCTGCGGCACCACCGTTCCATCCCATTGTTTCCTCCAGCGTTACCACCTCCTAAGCTGTCTACCCCCCCCCCCGTCTCTCTCTCTCTCTCCTCACGGCCTCGCCGAACTCCTCCCAATCCCCCTTCCTTCCCTCCCGCCCCTTATTCTCCTCAGCGTACCTCCTTGATTGCTATTGCTGTCTGGAGATGAAAGATCCGCCTCCACTCTCCCCCTTCGCTGCTACCTTTTGTTCACTTTGCTTCTCGGGAACTGGTCCCAAATCTAAAGGATAAGCGAGGTAAGAGATGGGACTGAAAACAGGGCATCGGACGCGAGTTAATACTCCATTGTTTCCTTGGATGGGCATTGCTGCTAAGGCGGAGGGGGGTTTGGGGCGGCGGAGAGAAAGACGGAAGGGCGGGGATCAAGAGGACGCCGTCGCCGCCGACACTCGGAGGGAAATGAAGAGGCGGAGGAGGAGGAGGCAAGGGAAGGCATTCAAACCAGGAAGAAAGAAAATAAAAAGAAAATACGCGAGACGCCATTGAGTAATACTGAGAAATGAAGTTCATCTCTCGTCGGGTGAAATGGGAAAAGGATTCATTAAGCAGAAGGAGCCCGGAAACTAATGGCCATGGAAACGTATTTATTCGCACCAGGGAACAAGATGTTATCAACCCCTTCTGTTCACTACAATGAATCTAATAACCCAGCTTTTAATAATTATTTATGAGGCTCCGAGCTCACCTGAATCCCTAAAATTAATGCCGACTGAATTCTGCTCCCGACTGTTTTGGATTGGACGGAAAAATGGAGTCCTTAAGGAGAATTGGCTTCGTCTTCAAGTGGGAAACCTCTCTCAATTACACGCTGAAAATCCCATTTTCTCGACGAAAAGGTCAATTTCTACAAACTATTTATTCAGCACATGAAGTCTGAATTTAATAGCGTAAACGATCGAATCACCAAGGCTAATTTCTTCACGTATTTAGTTGTTCCATAAATGGCAAAATAATTTAAATTAATCATGACCAACTTCAGACGAAAGCTTCAAACCTGAGTATGTAATAGATTTAGCCAGAGCGATTTGGTCTTTCATCCTGTCATAGTTCACCCCGAATATGTCGGATAAACAATTTGTAGACACTGACCCATTCGTAGGGAAAATGGAATTATTAGCATATAATTGAGAAAAGTTCCCCGCTCAAAGACGAAGCCAATTCTTCTCTAGGGCTCAATTTTACCTCCCACTCAACAACAGTCCCTCCTTGGTTTATAAAATGGTTTTTAAGTTGAACGGTACAGTTTAGGTATTCATTAAAGTCTATTTTTACAGTATACTCAGAGATAAGGTTAAGTCGAATTTTGCAGGCATTTTGATTCCCAAGCGTATACCCTCCTGCGTTATACTATGCTGAAAAGGAAGCGACGAAGTTTCATTACAAGTGATCCCAAATCAGGTGAATGACTATGAAGGCTTTGTTCCGTACGTCTGTTAAACTGATGCACAATCTTCATCGCGGGCAGCAAGTAATCGATTGGCTTTCTTTCCCACTCATCCGGCCCCTCACTCACTTATCTCCAATTGGTACATTCACGAGTTGCAGCAATGAAAGAGTATGGTTGCAATGAGCCGACGTTCAGGAAGGTCATAAGCTTAATTACGACGCCGGAATCAGAATTCCATTGCTTAATTTTTTTCATAAATTCATTACTCACATTTATCATCATAACATGTCAAACCATAATCACTCTCTTTAAAAGTATCAACTCTCACCCAATTAACAAAGATTACTATGGAAACCAGTGAGCATCACATAGGTACCTTTATCTGTGACGTTAGCCCTACGGCTTCGGAAGCAGACAACGGAGTTGCTAGGGTGGTTGGGGGTGTCACCATTTTCCTCTCCCGGCATCACATGAAGTTTTCCGGAAATTTCCGGCTTCCCTGAAAGCCCAAACTTGAGGTTTGACGAGAACGCCCAAAGGTGTGGCACCGTCCTCAATCTGAGATTCTTCCGTCAGTAGCCGAGATAGAACCACCCCTCAGGTTGGTTACCACACCTCATGTTAATGTGATTAAGCAAACAAAGGTTAATTCTAATTAAGATTCAGTGAATGAATCTCAGATGTGCTGAAAAGGTGGCATCGTTAATTGAACTCCAAATTGAACCTACATTCTACGAGGTAAAGATTTATACCTATAAACGTATATGTATATATATATATATATGTTATATTATTATATATACCATACATATAATATATATTATATATGTAATACATATATATATATTGTACATAAATTATATACATTATAAATAATATGTATATCATTTATAATCTTTATAATATATATATATATATATATATATATATATATATATATACAATTTAAACATCATATATAACATATACGTAGGCGAAGGAAGAGATGGTGATGAGGTGGGGGACTACGCTTTAGGTACGAGGAATGATCGCGGGGGAAAAGCAATTGATTTCTGCAGGAGGCAAGGATTAGTCATCATCAACACTTGGTTTAGACAACACAAAAGACGCACGTATACATGGAAAATTCCAGGTGACTCAAAAAGGTATCAGCTAGTTTATATCCTGGTTAGACACAGGTTTAGGAACAGAGTGATAAATTCACACAGCTTCCAAGGAGCGGATGTGGACTCAGACCACAATTTAATGGTTATGAAATGTAGCGTCCGTTTCAAAAAGATAAGGCAGGGGCGGCGAGTTAGAAAATGGAATGTAGAAGCAGCGAATGGTTTGAAAAGGAAGGAATACAAACAGGCGGTAGATGCAATCATGGAGGAGGGTAAAGAGCTAAGTACTATCGAAGAAAAATGGGAAAGTATCAAGAAAGGGTTATCGAAAGCCGCAAAAGTCACTATTGGACCCGTTAACGCTAAAAGGATTAGGAAACCATGGATAACAGGTGAGATGAATACGAAGATGGATGAGCGGAGGAAATGGAAGAATGTAAATACAGAGTTAGGCTTCATTAAATGAAGCACAAGGAATTAAATAACAAATTGAGGCGGGCAACAAATAAAGCAAAAGAAGCATGGTGGAAAGCGCAATGCGAGGATATGGAAAGTTTGCAGAGGAAGGGTGAATCGGTGCGCTGTACAGGGAAGTTAAATCTTTATGGGAAAGTAAGAAAGGGAGATCGATGCTAACAGTTAGAAGGTAATAGTCGACACATGAAAGATCCAAGAGAGATAGAAGGAGTATATAGAAGAAATGTATGGTAAAGAACTTTGACCAACAAAGTTAGACATTGAAAAAGAATATGACGGAGGGGAAGATAGCTTAGGTCCAGGCATACTAGACGATGAGATAGAATAGTCATTAAGGGAGATGAAGCTAAATAAGGCCGTGGGGGTGGGTAACATTCCTGCGGAACTATTAAAATGCTTAGGAAAATGTGGGAGGAAGAGGCTATACGGGCTGATTCGTAGTATTTATGAGGAAGGAATCTGGCCGGAAGATTTTGTGAGATCAGTTTTAGTTACTATTCCGAAAAAGGTAAAGACTACATCATGTGAGGACTACAGGACAATAAGTTTGATATCTCACGCAGCTAAAGTTGTTCTCAGGGTCATAAACAAAAGGAAAGATAGTAGGGCAAATATTTTTTAGGGGATGATGAGTTTGGGTTTTGGAAGGGGAGAGGTACAGATGATGCCATTGCAGTAATGAGATTAATAATCGAGATGAGTATAGGATACAACCAGGAGGTATTTGCCTGTTTCGTAGATTTCGAAAAAGCGTTTGATAGAGTGAATTGGGAAAAACTAATGAGTATGCTGCCGAAAATAGGAATAGGTGGAGGGAAAGGAGGCTAATCCGCAACCTGTACATGTCTCAGACTGCTCAGGTGCGGGTGGGGAACGGGGAGTCCGGATGGGCAGTGTTAGGAAGAGGCGTAAGGCTGGATTGCCCATTATCACCGTTGCTGTTCAACCTGTATGCAGAGGAAATGATTAAAGAGGCATGGGAAGAGCTGGAGGTAGGAATGAAAGTGGGCGGGGAATTAGTTATATCAGTTAGGTTTGCTGATGACCAAGCTTTAGTTTGTCAGTCAGTTAAGGGGTTGCAAGCATTGCTGAGTGAATTGGAAATTCAGTGCGACTGGTATCGGATGAGAATCAATATTAATAAATCAAAGGTTATGCGATTTTCTAGAAAGAAAAAGGCTAAGCTTAACATTAGAATAGGAGGGCGAAAACTAGAGCCGGTAGAACAGTTTACGTACCTCGGAAGTGTTTTGGACCAACAAGGTCAAAGTAGTAGGGACATAAGGAGAAGAATTGCGCTAGGCAAAGAGGCTTTCACAAGGAGGAGGGAGTTGATGACGGGGACTTTGAGTAAGGATGTTAAGAAAAGGCTCGTAAAAACTTTGATATGGAGCGTAGCTATGTACGGCGCGGAAACGTGGTCATTAAAGCAGGAGAATTGACATAGATTGGAGGCTTTTGAAAAGTGGGTTTGGAAAAGAATGTAGAAGGTGAAATGGACATAGAAAAAAACAAATGAGGAAGTTCTTGGTATGGTGGCCGAAGAGAGGGGTTTGTTGGGAGATATTACTAAGGAGGAGGCAGGAAAAAAGTGGAAGAAGGGGGTATTGATCGGGAATAGTGGGATGTTGAAGAAGACTATAATTGAGGGGATAATGTTAATGGCAAACGAGGAAAGGGAAGGAACAGATGATAGGGATGTTGGACGGGATGAAGGGAGAAAGAAAGGACTCAGAGCTGAAGAGGGACCTGATGTAGAGTAGGATGTTGTGTTTTGCTAGGGGCCACAAATAGTTGAATTAGTAATTTTGTCCATCCAAAAACCTACCTTAACCGGTAGATTACCTAATAATAATAATATATGTACACACTCCAAGGTATCAGCTTGAAATACAACACCGCCTCGTGTGTAGGGGCGGAGAGATTTCGCAGCCGGCCGGCGAAGGTCTTTCCCTCCGGAGGGACCGGCTCGAAAACCGCTGCTTCATTTGCACTTCCATGGTACACCGTAAATCACAGTCAACGGGAAGGCAACTCACCGAGCATCCTGTTTCATATTGAACCAGTCACCGGTTGGACGAACGGCCGAGAGTGTCAGGTCACCAGCCCTTTGGGTACAGGACCTCGTTGCGCTGTCTTCCATATTTGTCCGAGGGAAGGCGGTGCTTTTGCTGCATAAATGGTGAGACAATTTTATTTAATTCGGGGAATCTGTGGAAATATTAGAGAGTCTTCACACGATTATTTTCTTTCGTTTGACAATCGACTACATTCACCCGAATCTTTCCACGCGTCTCGGTCTGACCTGATCTGACCCTCTTTAACTTTTGAGTTTACCAACGCGATAATCACAGTTTCTCTTGTCACGCCTCACACATATTTCTTCTGATAACACACGTACATAGTAACTACTAGTTGATAGAAATATAAATTCACCTATTTTTTTCCTTTTCCATGCATTTAAGAAGTTGATGTGTTCGATGGGTCCCGTTGGTCTTCAATATATTTAAAAAACTTCCTCAACCAAAGTGATGCATTAATGTTTTATTTCAGTGGCGTTTACTAGACGGACATACATACGAGGACGGTTCAATAAGTGCCCGTGTTAGAAATGAAGAAACCATTTTTTCAAAAATATTTTTTTTTACTTCTCAACATAGTCCCCTTTTAGAAAGGTACACTTCTCCCAACGTTCCGGCCATTTTTTTAACCCTTCCAAAAATAGGATAAAATAACATTGCCCGAGTAATCGAGGGATGCAGAACTGCGGTGAAATTAAAAGTCTATGAATGGCACTCAAAAAAGTGGAGGGACCCAAGTTAGATGCATCCTGGGGAACGGCCCAATCTACCCTACATACGTACGCTGATAATCACAATTAAATGAATTGCAAAGGGATGGACCTTCAGAAGAAATCTATGGGTGAACGAATATATGTGTACGAAGTGCTTTATGCGAGATATTGCTGCAAGGAACTAGCAAGTAAAGAAATGATTATCAGGGATAGCTGCCGCAAACCAATCCTCTGACTGTTAGCCCGTGATAATTACCAATCATACTAGTTTCGCGTGTTTCGATAGGGATGAATAGGTTGATAGGGGGGAGAGGGAGGGCGCGCAAGTCGCAGGGATACCGATGCAAGGGGCAAGTGGGGGCGAGGGGCGGGGGCGAGGGGCGGAGACGAGCACGGAGAAGCGGCGAGGGATGTACGCACATGGGGCCGAGGAGGAGGAAAGAGAGAGAGAGAGAAGGGGCGTGGGACGGAAGAGGCTCTGATGAGGGTCGGCGCCGGCCCTGGTTCCCTGTGGATGTACGCGGACTATTCACGACCGCGAACAAACAGGAGACAGTGGGAGGGGGAGGAGGAGGCTATTATCTCAGGAGCCGAGACCAAACAATGCGTTGCACCTCGGTCCCTCTCGATGCGGCGGCGACCGCAGGGTTTGCGGCCGCCGCCGCATCGCCCCTCGTGCCCGCCGCCTTCGCGCCCTGCCCCCGTCTCTCCTCGGGGGCGGGGAGGAGGAAGCGGAAACGCTCGGGCCCATCCACCGTAGAGCGCCGTTCCCTCTCCCAACACCCCAGGCTCCTCTCGGAATACGAGACCGCACACGTGTGGCATACGGCGCATTCATGAACATTTCTCCTCGAGAACGGAGCACGTCCTGTTCCGGGACGACTTTAAAAGCTGCGGTGAGGATTCCTCAGAACCGATGAATACTCTTCGAGTAGTAGGGACTCCATTTAAATGGACATATTGTGAAATTAAACGGGCTAAGCAGAGAAATTAATCGTTAGAAACGAGCAAATATTCGCCACGTTGCTATTGAAGAGCCTGGGTCGGGAGCGTGAAGATCTCGCAAGGCCTAAACCACAATTAAAAATCACACAAAATGTCAATTACTGATTACTAGTGAGCTAACACACCTTAGCATAGGCCTTCGAGACTGCTTGCAGGGCAATATTTCAATGTAGATGAAGAAAGTGCGTAAGTTTACAATTTAAATAAAGGGACGATAAATAATAAAATGAACAAGTAAATATCCCAATTTATTTGTAACACCAAACTTTTGGACTGTTTCTACAATTCGGCCGATAGGACGGCATTTGCATGTATAAAGGAAGAGTTTACCTATGAACGGTTCATGCATTCAATCTTCACCGGTACAATTAGTAATTGCAATAAAGTCAAGTTTGGGAATACAAAAATATTAATTGTAAGAACTGACCTCTCGTGTCGCGTGTTCCGTCGTGACCACGCCATGCTTACCAGCAATAACGACGGAGGCTGCCCTCCCAAACCCTCCAGACACGCGCCACTCTGGCGGCTAACGAACCTCCCCTTCTGACGTCCCTAGCCATGAGTAAGTCTGAATGTCGCAGTAAACATAAGGGAGACTTCCCCATAACTTAGCTAGGCGCTTAATTTACAATACTAATAATTGAATAGGTAACCGTCCGTACTAAACCAGCCATTAAAAAGGAACTCGTTGTTCCGTAGAATTTTTTCCGAATCCCGTTCAAATTGGTATTGCTTTTTATTGTGACGGATGCGGGCCGGCGACGTTTAATGACTGCCTGGCAGAAAAAGGGAGGGGCACGGATCCTTACCTAGTTGACGTATAACCCACAAATATACAGCAGAATCAACTCTTTGCATTAGTACGCCTCGTAGGAATTCACATGAGATGCATTGAAAGGTGCAATTCCTTATTTCGACATGTTCACTCGCCATATTGCTTAGTGCGAAATGTCTCCGGGATCCAACTGTTAAACCAGGGTTCATTACAATAAATGAGGAGGAATATTCTTGTTAAACCATGGCGTAATGTGAAAAAGTATTTTATTCTCCAGCGAATATTATGGATTGCTTTATATAACGTATTTGCATGATCGGTAATAATTCCTCAGAGTCAATCATTAACAATTCCTGCGAATTTGATTCGCTCCTATCTTCCACAAATCCTAGAGATGAAAATAGCCGAGCAGGAGTTCATACCGGCTGGAGAGCAGGGAGAGGGGGGGTCACCGGGGGGCGTTCGGCGGGGGCAGCAAGTGGCGGGTGCCGGGTGGATGCCGCTACGCTCGAGCCCTCTCGTATTTCAATGCTCCGTGCTTCGGCCGATCGTCCACAGCGCTTTTTGAGGACGCCGCCGGATCATTGACGTCACTCTTGCTTAGGGATGTAATCAGAGATGGGCGGGAGTGTTTGTGACGTCACCATAGACAAGTCAAACCAGTCGAAGTCACAATCTCTATTCTGGAAGGCCGTCAACTACGCGCCTAGGATACGACCCACTCCACCGTGGGGCACGCGATACTTTTCAAATGATTGCGATTCAAATGCCTAATATCGAAATTGTTATCTGACACTACATTAATTCCACCTTCGGGCTTTCGTTTTAAATTATATTTTCCAATACAGGATACTAACATTATATTAAAATTGGTATTGATAGAGAGTGGAAAAGTAATAGTAATTGAAATCAATATCATTATCATTAAAATAAATTGTATTTACTCTTGCTTTATAAATTTACTAATTAATAAAAAAATCGTCATTTCCATAATTTTCCAGAGCACTTGACAGTTCCAATGTTCTCCCACGATTGTCGAGAGTACACAACGTGAGGACATCCAAAAAGGTCGGCTGTAAAACAAAATTAGCGATGAATATGCGTCCACATCTCGACGAAAGCGACTTTCGTGCTGAGCAAGGCGGAATTCATGCAAGGTTTGTATAAACATTATCGGGAAAATATACGGAAAAATATATTTATTTCAGATATTACTACAATGCCTCAAAAGTCTTCGAAGTATATCCATTGATCTGGGACACAATTTGCCAGTGATTTTTCCACGACTCGAAGGCTCTCTGGTAGGCGAAAGATCCTTAAGGTTACGCGTGCAAGTTTCTTTGACGGCACATAGGGTCGGTCCCGTGGGAGTGACCGTTTAGGGAGAATTTCACTTTTGGGAATAGGAAACAGCCTGCTGGTGCCAATTTCAGTATGGGGATTGGGAAATAGTCGCGGTGACGTCGCAGAAGGTTTTCGCAAGTAGACACTGTACTCTACTCTTACTTATTCGTCCGAAGACATTCGGCACGAGTTTTTGCGCAGATCTTTCGCAACGCCAAATTTCCGGTGATAATGACCAGCACTGGCATCTTCTACTCGTAAATGCCCATACAATCTGCAACACTTAACCGACAGTTAGAATTCAGCACTTACCGCACGCATCAGGGAAAAACTGTTAGGGTAATACTTTTTATACAAACCCTTTATAAGGGAACAAAAGAAGCGCACCAAAAGAGGCAGAGTATGACAGCATATTGACCAGGTCGGCTTGGCAAGAGGGAAGAAATTGACGAGAAATTTCTTTTTCTCACTTTCATGAATATGTAAAAGCCTGAACTCTTTTAGGCAATCCAAATTTCCCTCTCGCGAAGCTTCTCTCTGGCGATTGTTTGGCAAGCCAAAGCACTGTAAGAGATGCTGATCGCTATTTATACGAAGAACAAGTTATAGCGCATGTCTGCAAAGGCAGGTTCTTCTGACAATTCAAAAAATTAGGTCAAGAAAGTGTGTGGAATTACAAAGTCAATTATTTCATTACATCTCAATACGTTATGCTAAATTCCATAAAGTTACGCCTGAGACAACAAATTTTCGAGAAAGTAAACTTAGGAGGCAGACATATAGTACAGAGTCTTGAGAGGGTTTTAGGAACTCGTTCCTGAAAATGCATGTTTGACTTTGCCCTATGATCAATATTAAAAAGGGAATATTTATAAAAGGCCAGGATTTTCTGAGACATTTGTTCTAAGCGTAATGACGCTGATATTTTTGCAGCCTTAAATGAGAACAATTTATTTATTAATTTCTTTGTTTTGCATTAGTCCGAAAGCAGCACTTAAGACCTTTACATCGGACTTTGAACATTGATATAGCGATTTGGAAATAACATACGCCCAAGCTCTTTTTTATTCTTAGAACAACAAGTAAAATGGAACATGGGAGTGAATCGTGCAAACGAAAAAATGCTCCGCACTGTTAAGCAGCAGAAAATCATTGAAAGCGGAAATCTCCTCCGCATGGTCCCTGCAATGGTCCATCAATGGACCTTAAATTGAGTGGGGCATGCTTTAAGGCCATCGAGCGGCGTCCAAACACGCCCCAAGTGGGGGAGGGAAGAAAAGAGAGAGAGGGGAGCGCCCCCCCATATATTCCATTATGTTAATCAGAGTTTAAACGCAGTCCCGCAATTATCACTGGCAGTCAAGGAGGATGGGGGTGGGATGAGGAGATAACACGCCGACTCTCCGTTTGCCGTGAAAGGCTGCTCGCCGAGTAAATGGAATCCATTGAGGGAGGGAAAGGTGGGGAGGGGGGATGTGCGCCCATGGATGAGAATCTCAAAATAACCCGGTGGGCGCTCACACACACACGCCCGCTGCCACCACACGTCCGCCACAACACCCACAGGGGGGAGGGGGGGCTTCACTTCGCGTTCGGCCGACGGCGAGAGAGAGAGATAGGGAGGGCGGAACGAGAAAGAGGAGGGCGCAGGCAAGGGCCAATGGGAAGGATGGAATTCAGAGACATTGAATTCCGTGAAGCGCGCTAATAAAATACTTTTTATTTCACCTTTAACTGACTCAGGCACGTTTACCGTCGGCCACTCGCCATATCAGAGGAATAGAAGCTTCAATATTACTTAAAAGATGAGTGAACGAGAAAACTATTTTTATGCATAGCCTAAAAGTGTGTTCCAGGCATGTACGTCAAATTCATCCCGAGGCATGGATTGCTACCACGCGAATCAACCACTTGGAATTTGAAGACAGGCAAAGTTTCATTCACGATATTCCAGTTTAGAGGGGAGCCTTTTCGCACACATTAGCAACTACTTTTAAAGTGCGCCATTTACGGTTACATTAAGCATTTTCATAGTTTAAGGAGATAAGTACCTAACTGAATAAGATGACACCAGTTATGACACCAATATCAAAACATTCACAAATAGATTATTTAAAAAAGTGATACAAGAAAAGCATTAAACGCCTTAATATATATAAACTATAGCATAATCATCCAACACAAGGTCATCTCTTCTGGGCATACGCTCGTGAGGCGTACACGTAGAGTACTTAGCGTTACACACGTGGCTATGGAGGACTCAAGTTTCCGTGTTTCATGCGGTGAAATGCAGAGATCTGGTGTAAATTTCCATTCTGATGGTTGGGAGATAAAATATAGTGAGTAATTACGTTAAAATTATTAAAATTAGTACACAAGGAGATTCGCCGGGCCGGGTCTCGAAGGAATCTGATAAGTTGGAAGCAGCGGACGAAAAAGAGCAAAATCCAAGGACAAGTAAAACTTTGCAGGCACGGTGGTGAAAATGGGAGAACTTGTAAACAGAAAAAGCATACTCTAAAAACATTTAATTTGATACACTCGAATTACTTGGTGAGGTCAAATAGTTGAGAGGGAATTCAAAATTAAAATGGAATTAAGGTCTAAAGAAATAGTCGAAAACATTACGCCTTATTCATCCGGTAACAAGGTTTGAGGAAACTTTAACTGTGTTTATTAGATATAACGGATGTATTTTCGGTTTTGAATCATATTTATGTGGCTAATCGACATGGACTTTTTAAATATATACTGGGAAGCATCGCTTTCGTATTCATAAACTAACGGACAAAAAATAAATGCATTTATTCGTTTGCAAGAATTATTATTTTCGGAATTACTCTATGATTCCAGGTGAGACAGTTATGACGATCCCTGTCTGGAAGCCGGAGAAAAATCAATATACCTCACTGTGTCAAAGAACTATTCAAGAGAGGCTTCTGAAATACGTTAACGGTTGAAACATTTGACTTTTTGAATTTATTTGAATGATTTGAATGTTTTTTCACAAATGGTGACTTTGCTCGAAGTTTTATTTCTAGCAATTTAAATTGGAAGTAAAATCCAATCATGGTCGATACCGGTTGCGCTACAGTAATACTGCTAATTAATAAATTAATCATAAGTAGCATCCAAAGTGCCACGAACCAAAACATAGACATGGAATTCACAGTTTCTCATGCACGTGAGACAAAAGATGATTTTTGAAGGGTCGCATACATAATTTGGCCATCCGATAAAACTCAAACGTTTGGGTTTACCATACGGAGTCTTCAAGAAGAAACCTAAACCACTGTTCAGGATTTATGAGAGATAGAGGTCCAAGAGAGGAACAAATGATCACCTAGGAGACCGGATATCCATCATTTTCGATTAGCCCAGGGGTTACATGGACTCCCAAATTCAACAGAGACGACAAATCGGAGTTGGAAGCAGAAAGGCACAAAGGAAGATAAAAGTTGAGCCGCTCAGAGTATCCAGAGCAAAATGCTGGGGAAGTGTATCGGAGAGAAGTGGAGCAGGAGAGAGGATGCAAATCCCAAAGAAAACGCACATAGGGATGGTCGCGATTGGAGGATGGAAAGGGGAAATCACGGGGCGAGGCGAACGAGGGTGCAGGGCAAGGGAAAGGGGGCGAAGGAGATGACGCAAGGAAGGGTGGCCTCGGTGCAATCGGGGGAGAGGGGGGGGGGGAAACGAGTCCGCCCCGGAGGGTCGAGGAGATGGCGAAGGAGGCCATGTTGTAGGGGGATGCCGTGTCGTTCGTTAAGGCAACCAAGGGCTTCGACTCTGCACAGATGCTACATGATACAGCGAGGCCACAGAGGTCAGTCCGGCCGAGGTGGAGGCCGGAGGAGGGGGTGCCTCCAGATGGGTGGGTGGGAGTGGGGAGAGCTAGTTTCCCAGGTCATTAATTTCCCCCGCACCCCCTGCCACCCAACGACATCCACCCAACCACACTCTCCCCCCTCCGCACGCCCGCTCCCAAAGAGCGCAACACCCCCACGCCCCCGTCCGGCAGTTATTGTTTATACCCCTCCACCTGCATTCCCCCCCCTCAAGTGCTGCGATTGGCTGTGCTCGCACCCTCCCAGTGCTTGTAGATACGTAGCAAATTCATAATAAATGCCTATCGAACCACGTTCCACGCCTCCCCTCATCCACGCGAATTGAGAAATGGCACTGACTTCATTACTCCAAGGCGATATACTATACTTATTACTAGGCACCCATTTTTATGATTTCCTTTTCTCATCATCGCTCATTTCACTCGGACCAACCGCTTCAATCTTATATTAAACAGTCGACTAATTTCACCAAAAGCGTCTTTTCTACACGAGGTGACCCATTAGGGACGGTAAAACATCCGTCTGATATAAATTGCGGCGATATGCAGAGGCAACGCAAATCTAAAATTATTTTCATAACTTCCACATGAAGCCAAGGCAAAATTTCCCCTAGGCAATACCGGCACAATGCTCATGGCCTTCAAGGAGGGGAGCAATTGAAAAGAAGAAACGAAAAAGGAAACAGATAGGAAAAACATCGAACCATCTGAATTGAACAATTACATTTAAGAGCCAAGATGTTAAAATTACCTAGTATTTACCAAGCATTACTTTTTCTTAAATTTTTGATCTCTTAATAATGTCCAGAAATATCCATACTGTGAGCAAAGCCCGTGTCGACGGCCGGGAAATCCGACCAGAATGCGACCTGTCCATGAATTGCGCGTGATCCCACCTGCATGTCATGCTGGCTCATAATTGAGCGCATAGAGTCACTCTTAATTTGCTTCACTTAAGAAAATAATTTTCTCTCTCTGAATTACATGCAATAATTGATAAATGGCGGCGATGTCCCGAGGCCCCGACCGGCCCGGCGATCGTCAACCCCTCCCAACCCCCAACCGCCTCTTCCGCCCTGGACGCCCGTCGCCTCCTCCCAATGCCTCCCGGCGTCCTCTCCGCTCCAACCCCGGAACCCCTTTCGCCAATTACCCAATCCACTCTCAAACCGTACGCATTCGCTTTCTCCAAGCTGTTTTGTGCCACATACCATCGAACATTCTTCCGGCATGCTGGAAGTGTTCCTCCAGCATCACTGCCCACCACTACTTCTAACCTTGGATACTTAATGCAAATCAAAAACTTTCACTATGATATTATCGCTATCCAAAACTAGATCAATTCATGGCAAAAGTACCATTTCCGCATAGTGAAGATCCCTTACATATTGCAAAAATACCTTAATGACACACACTGTAGGAAGGTATTTCCCTCACGGGAGAATCTAACCAAGAATCCTTGTAGACTGTTCCTTAACTTCTCAGCCAAACTTGAGACTTCAAATCTGCATTTTTGACGACATCCAGCAATGGACCGTCGGCCAAAGTAGTTGTCTCACACATACGAGTATGTCACCCGCACATGCACATGACCTCTGTTGCCATTATTCTTATTATTTATGAAATCTGCAGCGGGCAAATCAGAATCTTTTCATCTTCAAACATTTTATGAAGGAATATTCATTTGCTTTGGACCATGTCTATTACTCGTTAAAGTCGCCATAATATTTTTCGAGGCATATCCCTGGCCGCCCTTCTAAACATCAAAATATTTTTCTTACAAGTAGGCATCGCTAAACGTCGTATCTCCAAAGAAAGACAATGAATGGATTGGAATATTCGCCATTTGCGTCGCAGCGCCCGTGTTTCCCAAGCCGAAAATATTAACTAACACCGAGTTTGTTCAGAAGCCGTTCAAGGCTGGGAGTCAACATTCGAGAGGGTGCATTTCCCAAGGGTGTGCATTACAACGCCAAAGCATTAATCCACACCAATCTTCGACTCGGCTCACCCGACACCCCCTGCCAAACTTCGATACACCACCTCCCCAATCAGTATTCTCCGCCTCTATCCCTCGGCGCATCATTCGTCCCCAACTGCACCCTCCAGCACCATCGACAACCCCCTTCGCTCCCTCAATTTCCCGCCACTTGCTATGCATAGCCTCCCTCCCCGTCCCGGAAGGCCGACCACCCCAGGTCGGCCACCGTCCCATTCCCTCCCCGTCCGCCCTCCCCACTCAATCCACGGAGCAGAGGGACTGCGAGGGGCGCGGGAGTTCTCACGCGGCCACGCACCTCAACGATTGCCGCCCTAACTTGCTGAAAAATTGAATGAAACGGTCTCCATTGTCCAATCTTCCTTAGGATGGCTCTGTTTCCAGTGAGCCAAGCGCTACTTGATTCGTGAAACTCAACCAAGCATTCGCTAATTATCAATTTACAAAAAGTGAAACGAAAAGTGTGTTCAAAGGAGAAGAGTGGAAATAGATGCATCTGATTGAGGAACAGGAAATAATCAAAGTTGCTTGACAATACGGGCACTCAAATATTCTCATGATGTGGATAACTTCACGTGAACATTTCCACGATGAAGCCTTCAACAAAATTGATTGTGCAAGAACAAATCTAAACCATCAACATTATGAAATGGAAGTGGTTCTGACGGGTCGCGAACGGAAGATGCTCATGGTATCAATCAATATGCGGTATTTGACAGAGGAGGACACCGGTAGGTAGGACTCTCAGGGCGAGCATGAAGGACAAACAGTGCATTCGGCAATATTTCCATCTATTTCGAGCAAACGTCACCGAGGAGTCACCTAGATTAAGTATGTTCACAAGACGTCCCTTCCTAGCACTTGACCTTCGACCCCAATGCTAGGCATAGGAAAACCAGTAAAATATTCAGCCAAATCAGTACTGCAGCCATCAAATCAATGCGATTTGTTTTGAAAAAATAATTAATGTAAAATATGATCCATTATCATTGATAATGATAAAAGATAGACAATAGAACTAGAATTTGAAATCCATCAACCTTTACTAAGATATGCAGCTGTGCCAGATGGATAGAAAACTCGTACGAGGTGAATAGAAAGGCCGAACTGAAAAACAAGGAGAGACAAAAACTACGATTGGATGGGAGCAGAGGGAGTGCAGGGGAGGGGTCATCTCCCGGGGCGAACAAGATGAGGGGAGATTCGAGTGAGAAGAGGCACGGCCGGAAATACTTTCCGCCGTAATGATAGTCTCGAGGATAAACGCGGCCGACGCTCGCAATTAGGACTGCGCATCGCCAAGTTCTCCATCTTTGTTTACGCACGTTTTTATTAATTCTCATGATTTCCCCGGAGATTAAAGTTGGGGTGGGAGGGAGGGAAGGTGCGCGCGGAAGAGGCGGTGTTTGGGAAGAAATACTCTTCACTGACCTCGGGAGAAAGTTTGGAAACCGTCGAGAGGTTGTTTACATTGCTGAAAGCTGACCTCTTGATACCCGGGATTAAAATATTTGGGGAGTTTGAACAACGGCCATCACGCAGATCCTCGCAAGAACTAATTTTTATTTTTATTTGTCTATTAATTCAAAGAATAATTAATCAGATAAATATCTTGTGCTTAGCCGGCAATTTGGCTGTTTTCACACTTTTATTCGAGTTAACTCCATATAAGCACCAAAAATAAAAAGGAATATAATTTCAGAGTGCATCAGCGAAAAAAGTACTAAATATGGAAAATCTTTATTGCGATATTTTTAATAGCCTCATTCTTTCCTACACCCATGCGTCACCTAATTATGATACATGTTTCTCATATGACTAGATGATGTAATTACTATATCGATACATTTCCGGTAGGGGCAACAAAAAGTTTAGAAAATCAATATCTTTATTGCCCACCCTATTATAATTTCATTAATCAACAACAATTCCGCCGTTTACGTGGAAATAATTAAGGCATGGTTAAATTTCCATTAAAATAGCAAATAAAACACTCAATTCAGGTTTCCACATTTCAAATCATTTCAAAGAAATGGAAATAACTTGCATCAAATAGGTAGGTATCTAAACATTTGTATCCACCGATTTGCCATGGATTCCTATTTTGAAATTTTAAATGAGACAAACCCGTCCCTTAGTTAAAACGAAAGGTCAACATTATCAGGATAGGGTAAACTGCATATTCTTTAATATTAAATGAAAACTAAGATTGCCTGGGAGAAGAGTAAATGGTTAAATACAAAGTTTACAGGCAAAACTTTCATATGGCTGAAGCGGAAATTTTTGTTGACTAAGAGCATCCTACTCATTGATTTCTCACGAGTACCCGTGAAGCATCTCTGGTTGTCATGGTAACGGGGAGGAAAGGCGCTCTCTCTCTCTCAGCGGATGAACTCTCTTAGTCATCCTTGTGTGCACGAAGTACGGCCAAAGGGAGTCTTAGGACGGAGCAAGTACGTGTCTCGCACATCGGTCTAGCCTAGAAGCGTTTGAATGACGTGTGAAAAACCTGGAGCTCGGTTAAAATATTAGTAATGGCGGCACGATAGTAGATACGTAGTAATGGGCGAGGGAGAAGGAGAGAGAGAGAAGAGTGGGAGAAGAGAAGAAAGGCAATGGCGAGGAGGAAGGAGAGAAAGAGGTGATGAGAAGGGAGAATGTTCGGTCTCGCCGAGAATTCCAGCGATAACCCCGCTAATCTTGTTTATTAGCGAGGGTGCCTTAGGGTATCCAAGGGATACGCACACAGCATGGATATGCCATCTATTGGGCCCTCGCCCCCTCCTTACCCCCCTCCCTCCACCCCCCTCCCCTTCCCGCCGCCTCACGACACTGCCCTCGTGCAAGAGTAACAAGGCTGGAAACACTAAAGCGGATGTTACGATAAAAAAATCCTCTCTTCTTGAAGAAAATGCCCCAACATCCGCACGCACCCAAAATGGAAACCAATTTCCAACGCACTAGTTCCATTAATCTGCCCGGTAATATTATGTTTAGATTCGCTAAGTTTATGCGTGAAAATATGACTGAACCACGGCTGCATTTTTAGAATAAGGCCCTCACCGTCTAAAATTCCAAAACTCTTCGCAGTTTACGTGCACATGGTGTGCACATCAGAATTTCCATTATTTTACCTGACATGCTATAAGCTTAAAGAATGCATTCAAGACAGGTATAAATAACATATCTATGTATTTTGATTACATTTTTAGCTTGAAACTTTCTAACCTACAGTTTTCAGCATTCCCAGACATAAGCATTCGTTACCCCTGCAAAAAGTTGAAAACATCTCCTTTTGAATACATTTAAAAAATTTCTATGATAAGTTATCGTCTTCACTTACAACTCACCAATCCCCAGGATTTATTTAATCCGATGAAAGTTTCATCATTGCTAGAGAGCGAGACTTGTTTACGTTGATATTTAACAGTGTAATCACAAATATTTACCACAAATAATTTATTTAAAATAAAAAATGGCAAATTATTTTTACAAATTTAGATTACCCGTCCTTCTATTAAGTTATTTCGACAATAGGTTAACAATTTACTTGAACAGGACAATTCTTCTAGAACTATGTGAATTCACAATTATTGTAGTTTATTAAGTTAAAAATAGTTTAAACATTTTTATAAATAAATGTGTCGTTGCTTGTATTTTAGTGCATCGTAAGGCATTAAAATATCATTGTCAATTTGATCAAAATTAAAAGTGGTATGACCGGTTGCATTACACCCGTGACATTTTCATGTGAGCCAGCCTGATACCATTGCATTGAATTCATCGTATATAGGTGTTATCGATTGTGCAATTCTTCTGATTAACTTTAATTAAGCCATGCAGCTGTGAATCAGTTGTTAACTGCAACACGTGCCTTAGTATTTTTGCGAAAGAGCACCGAAAACAGTGACCAACCTGAAGACTGGTTTTCACAACCGAGCTTAGAACTCACCTCGACCTACCCCTCCCCCCCCCACGCCAGAAAACCACACACGAGAGGGTGGGTGGGGGGGTGAGAGCCTTTCACTCTACCACCTGTGGTTTACCGGGAAGATCTAGTGCCACAAGGCACTAGGATGAAACTGGGGATGTACCATAGAGGCATGGACCATATTAGAACCCTGACCCTCCGACCAGCCGCCAAACCCCTCGGCGTGAGGAATTAAATGATTTGAGGCCCTAATTTGAGAAAATTTATTATCACTGGATAAATAAACTTTGTATCTTTTCACACACACAATGTTTTTATATTTAATTAGGATATTTCATTTGAAAAATTAGGATTTTGTGTGAAAAAATAATAATTTTTTATTTATTCAGTGACCTTGGCATGACTTATAAAAAAATAGGTAACTAAAAATAAGATACTACTACTAATCAACTGTTCCGATAAGCCATAAGATACGGAAATGTTTTGGATATATTTGCGAAAGATGTGGGAGAAAAATTCGGTTTCCTGTGAACAGGCGCGCGACAGACGTGCCCGGTTTAAATTCCAATTTCAGGTTACGAGACCTGATGTGCACGTTATTCAACCACCAGGGAGTAGGGATGCCTTCCATATTGGGATTGCTAGCCTTCACCAACACGCAGGGGAAAGCCAAAGCAATCAAGAGAAGAAAAAGGCTATTTTCGCCGCTTTCCTTTCTTCCTCTTTTGCTACATTCTCCCGCAATAGTTTCCAGTGGGGAGCATAGAAAGCTATACAACATCTTTAGGAGGAAATATTGACATGGTTATTTTAATTTATCAAATTACTTGACATATTAACCGCAATCACAAATTATTTTTAATATTTTCTGCTTGCAATTGAAATAAATTAGCAGTAAAAATAGAAATAGTTCGAATTGTATGCCGCAATATTATGCATTAATCAATATAATTTGTCATATTCTATGATCCTTACACTGCCATCGTATCAAGTAACTGTTGATGAAGACCCTCAGATTTAAATATTTACCATGGATTCAGTGAACATACGTCCAGAATGGTTGTAGCAATAAGACGTATTTGACAATATTCTCTATTTCAATAATGAATATTAAAATATTCGCTAACTGCGTTGAATCAATTGACAGTGGATTAAATCATTAATTGTGCAGGTCATGTTAGGGGGATTCTTAATGGTGGATTGAAAGTTGTAATGAAATGTTGCCAAATATGGCATTACACCCATTGTTCGAGGTAATTATTTTTTTTAAATTTGCAACGGCAGTAAAGACGCAATCGATACGAATTTTCGGAGTCTTCCGCGAGGTGGAGGAGGCCGATTATGAATGATGACGACCAAGGTTCAAGGCACAGATCTGGTTAAAACGGTCCTTGCGTATGACTGCCGTGTGCCAAAATATCGCTATTAATGATTTGGCACTGTCAATTTTAAATCTGGAATTCTGTCTTAAGTCTTGAAAAGATCCGAGATATTGTCACTTTCTTAAGAGGTACTAGTCATCCACTATCAAACAATCCACCATAAACTAAGCTTATAGCAGCGGTTAAAATTACAAAATAATATTTCATTTAATATTCCAAAATAACCTCCAGAGAACTACAAACTCGGCGTGGGGGACGAACTTGTGCGTTCCGTTGACAAGTAGACTTGCACTGGTGGTAGCATCAAAAATTACTCATGGTGGGGTCACCCATGCCAGATAGGTCGGAAGTTTGGATGCAGACGAAAGGTAGTCCACGCAGCGTCTGTTCCTCAGTGAGGCAGCTGCAACGACGTTTGACTCTTGTTGGGAAGCCATTGAGTCACATTAAAAAAACTATTGAGGAAGGCAAGTGGAAACCATGTCATCCCATGAACCGATGGACAAGGATCCAAATATTGAAAAGCGGCAGCAAGGTGACGAGTGCTGCCGAGTCAGGTGTCGTGCCTGGCAGAGGGCAAGGGAAGGCCTTAACGGAGGGTCCTCATTACCACCCGTAATTTCGCACCACCGATGTGGATGCAAAAGGATGGAATAAGAGGCCCTTGACGGTCAGAAATGGTTCATGGAATTTTTGGATGATGATGAGAACAGGGAAGCTGAAAAACAGGTCCCAACCTTCCCATTGATTCCTTAGCACCTCTTTGTTCCAATTCTCCACCAAAGCCATATTGAGGGGGAAGAGAGAGATCGTGAAGTAACCATAACACTGAAGAGAAAACTGTAAACAAAGATACTGAATACGAAGCAGTCGAGTGATGGCATTGTATTGATAAAGATAAAAACGGAGCCGACCATTCTTGCAGTAATGTGGGTGTATAGACTGACAATTAGCTACCATATGGATAAGACAAAAGGGAATAAAACTGGTTGAAGAGAATTGTGTGGGGTTTCGGAACGGTGCAGATAGAAGAGCAAGGGGAACACTGGTAAAGATAGAGAATTAAAAAGCTCCGAGTCACGGAGAGATGCTGAAGAGAATGGACGAAAGAATAAAATAGAAAGTAACACGACAGTGAGAAGGATAAAAAAACAGAGTTAAACACACGTAACGGGGTGGGTGTCGGGGTAGGGGAATCTAATGGAAGATCATCGCGAGTAAATTTTCAGAAACAAGAAGATCTGAAGCGCTACATTGGAAGGAAAAACAATTTTCGCGATGAAGCAAGAAAAAAATTATACCTACCATAAGAGAAGGGTGGTTATGAATAAAACCGGATATGGATCAGAGACGGTGAAAAGAATTCAACAATAAGTTCTACCAATAATGAGGCAGACTGGCAAGCGATGTCAGTTATATTTGATTGCTCTACAGGAAAAATGCGAGAGGCATGGGATGAAGACTGAGCACAAAGAAAAGAGTACCGAGATTCTTAATGAGTGGGATTGCTATGCCGGTCATTAAAATAAAAGAGGGAATTATTTAGATCATGTGGAAATGTTCAAGTGTTTAGGTAGAATTTTAGAGGAAAATGCACATTTCGACAGGGAAATGAGGGGAAGAATAGCGTTGGCCAAAGAGAAATTTTTAAAAAGGATGAGAATTAATGACGGGTACACTGAGTAAATATATGGAGAAGAGATTAAGCAAAAATTTATATGGAGTTTAGCGCTTTACGGGTGCGAGAACTTGTCTCTGAGGCAAAGGATGAGCGTAGATTGGAGGCTTCTTTTATGTGTGGGATGGAGATAAGACAAAATAAGTTGGACAGAAAGGAAGAGAAGCGCTGAGTTTCCAAAAAGGGTGGAAAAGGGAGGAATTTTGCTGGGGGAAATCCGAAAAAAGTAGGCGAAGTGGTTGGAGGAAATATTGAAGGGATGGAGGGGATATTGAAGGTTTTGATAGAAATTAGAACGTTGGGTAAGCAGGGGAGAGCAAGGAAGGGGGTGAGCTTATTAGCGAACTGCATGAAGACAGAAATGAGCTAGAATTGAATAAAAAGAAAGGAATTTCTCAAGATACTTTGAAATACGCAGTCACTATGGGCCGTATAAAACCGGACTTTAAAATAGAAGAATATTCTGATTGATCGGTGGGTTACGAGATATTAAAATGAAATATTTTTACCTAATCCCATTGCAGCTATTTATTACCAAAAGTTTCATAGCGGATACAACCAATAAGGAAGAGCATGAATGATGATTATTTATAACAGTACGATTAACATGTAGGGCTTAAGTAATTATTAATATACTATTTTGTCATTTTTATGCATGCCCTTCTGAGAATGCCAAAGTACTGGCGGATATATGTGGATCATTTCGGCCAAGGGTTGGTTGAAGCGGACCGATGACAAGAGATTAGCGGCAAAAATTACGACCCACTACAGGCGATAGATACCCCGAGAGCTACATGGCCTTCTACAGCGAATATAACACAAATCTGCCGGCAGGAGTCCAACAAGCGCTCGGAGTCATTTCCGCCCAATTACATACACGGGCAGACTCAACCGGATTATTACCAGTCCACCATATCGCTGCAAACATATCACATTGCACGCATATACATACTTTCCGATGTTTCCCGGCCACCACCGCTAAAATCTGCCAGGGAACACCCGCGTGCCACGTACCAACCCATCTTTTCTCACGCGTGCCACACACACACACACACACACACACACATGACGCATCGCTGGCCCTCTTTTTTCTTAAAAAGCAACATAAGCTTCCGGGATTAGAAAGACGAGTGAGCGTGTTGGTGGAACAACACGGATAAAAATCAATCTTTCTAACGGCGGTCGGGGCGTGCGGAAAGGAGGGGAATATTACTCGGATTTGACGGATTTAGGAGACGGCTTTCCCCAGCCCCGCCCTTAATCCCGGTCTTCCGTGCAAGGGCAATGCGTTGAGAGCCATTCCACGCCCCCCCCCCTCCGCCCCCGAACCCCGGGGCGACCGAAGCAGCCTCCCTCCTGGCACTTCACACACCCTCGCATACTGCTACAACACTCCCACCCTTGTCCCCTCTCACCTCGCCCTCTCTAAAACCCGCAAACTCCACTCAAACCCTCGCCATATCCCCACGATACCCTTGCGTGGAGTCCCTATCTCGTTGTTTCAGATACATATACACGGGACCCTCCCTCTTCTCTCGCCCCCTTCCGCCCTCTCCCTGCAACCCTCTCTCTGCACCCCCCTCCCTCCCTACCTCCACCCATCCCTTCCTCGCCAGTCTTCTGAGCACATCCCAACTCTTTGCCCCCACTTCCCATCCCCTCTCCCGCCCCCTTTTTATTTCACCCTCCTCCCTTCCTACCCTCATCATCACATCCATTCTCTCTCTCTCCACTCGCGTGCGTTTCTAGTACTTGCTTCGCGTTATTTCACTTCATTATCCCAAAACTCCGAGCATATCCCCCTCCAATATTATATTTTCCACTCTTCAGTCAAGTCTTTCTTTTACCCATAACTTCTTTCACGCATTTTCTGCTCTATCAATTTCTGCGTATCAAATTTATCCAACTACCTTCTTATATCAATAGGCTTTGTTCCGTTTACATCATCACAAAATCGAGATAGGTATTTTATCTTCCGTATAATGTTGCCCAGTTTTCGGTTAATTAGATTAAAAAATACAATAGTTTTATCATCTAAATATTAAGTTTGTACATTGTTTCTAAATATTCTTGAAAACCATACACATGATGGTTTCTTTATTTTGTTTATTTTAAATGATTATTATTACGACGTAGTATGCTTGCAAAATGTATCCAATAACGCATATTTACAAAATAAAAACTACAATTTACCAAACCTATTCACAAATATAATGCAAAAAGTAACTATAAATGAGATGATTACATTTTAAGTACACAATTTAAATATAATTTCCCTCCAAATACTTTTAAAATAATTGCACATCAAAACAATGGCGAGGGCCTGAAATATAACTTTTCCTACCAAAACAAGTAATGCACACACGAATGCCATTCACCGCACTGCACTGCTTCATAGGCCTAGTTTCAGCAGATTCAAATTAGCTGTGATAACAAATATGAGAATGAGTTCGAGCAAGTGAATCTTTCAGAAATATTTCACCTTTCATCAGCGTGTTTGCCATCAGGGCGAAGGTAAATTACACGCGCCCTAACACTTAATAAATTTGGAAAAATACCAGCGATTAATCAATACGTATCACCCTTCACTTTCCACACCCGCTGGCTCCCTCTCCCCCTGAAGCCCGCATCAACACGATCTCCGCACACCGCCATCCCACCTGCTCCCCCGAGCCTTCCACTCCCCTTCCCGCACCCCCGACACGACCGTGAGAGGTGCACAAAGCGTGGGAGAGCGAGCCCACGGGTTTGCAGTCCCTCCCCCGCCTCCACGCCCCCGTGGCCCCTCTTTCCGGAGTGGGGGCGGTGGGGCCGCGTGGCGTGGGGGCGGGCTGGCGGCCAGACGCGGTCGGCTCGCAGGTGAGAGGAGCGGGGGCGGGGCGGGTACAGGGCGGGGGAGCGAGGGTGGGACTTGATTCGATGACATACTACGCACACGGGCCGTCGCCGATGCCGACGACAGCGGCGGGACGCAGAATGTATGCACTCGCGCGCCCTCGTAAAGGGGAGGGGGCGAAAGGGGGGGGGCGAAAGGGGGGTCGAGCGAAAGGGGGGTGGAGGGAACCCAGATCCGCCGAGCACAACGCCTGACGCAGCAAGGGATGGAGTTTATCCCTCGGCGCGAAATTTACAATCGGTCTTCTGACGACAAGGACACAGGAGTACCGACGGCATTGGTCCACAGTCAGAGGTCGCATGCGTACGACGCCGTCGCATGGTCTTTAAGAAGACGATTTAAAATCTACATGAGTTTAAAAAACGGCTTGTTTCAATTTGCATGAGGAAGGTTTAGGTTCGAATCTGCGTGAAATTAGGATCCATAGAGTATTTCAAACACATTTTTAACTGATAACTGAAATAAGTGTTAGACCTTTTACAACTGCTCTCGAAGTATTTTTCAAATTTTTCTATCTGGGAATTTAATGAGTCGTTCATATGAGATGTGAAGATTTTGTCATATTGTGAAACATTTCCACTATTTGCTCCATATTTACAGAAAGCATATATATTTTATAGCCGTAGTATAAGTACGCATCAGAGCTCTTGTATGTATAATTCCTTCTTCTCTAAGGAGGAATGCATAAACAAGATATTCCCCAATAATGTGCAAAATTGATTTTGGAAAAAAATTAAACATTAAAAGCTCTTACAAAATAGTATCATTAATTGAACTTTAAAACCCGGATGTCAAAATGCCATGCGATGAGAGCTATCTTCATCTCACTGAGCATAGGCACTTGGGCAGAAATAAATCGTACCGTCGCTGAGAGATAAGGAAATAGATCAAATGAATTCGTGAGCATACGAATCCCATTTAAAATACAGTTATTTCTCATAAAATAACCCTCAAGAACATCTTTCCTGGTAGGCTACAGTTTTAAAATGATATCTCTGTATTTGCCTTTTCAGCGAGAAGCTATAGCCCGATGAGTATTTACTTAAGAAGGAGTGGGTACTTGGCATTTTTCTCTCGAGTTCTTGAGAAGACACGGGTGCCAATTCAAGCGGTCCATATTATAGAGCATCCGGGTCATATTTGAATCACTCCGCCCCAGCATCCGACACGAGAAATGAATAAAACACGCAGCGTGAGAAGAGAAAGAGTCGAGGGCGTAAGGGATGTTCGCTGAGGAGTGCGAAGGGCAAAAGGGTTGCAAATCCACCCCGTCCTTCCGCCGCCCCTCGCCCTAATCCTCTCTCGCCCCTCCGACCTCCTTATCTCCGGAACGAGATTTCGCACGCACGCAGCCAGCCAACGCTTTCGCCGCGGTCGCGAGAGGTGGCGACCCCTCGAAACACGGCCCCGACACGGTCACACGGCTCGGGACAGGAAAGGGGCGCCCAAAGGAATCGAGGGGGAGACGTGCGGTGGGCGAGTGGAACGTGCTAACCAAAAAGGTCGACGCCGGACCGGATTCCGGGCCGGACCTGCCCTTCGTTCCGGATGGGGACGGGCGAAAAGAAACGCTGTGACCTCGCCATTGAACTAAAAAGTTCAAAGACATTGCCCAAACGGATGGGAAACCTACCTAACAACCTCCAACAAAGGTTGTTGAGGTATTTGTTAAGGGATTCGGAATGGTTGCAAATACGGTGAACGCGGATACAGAGGTAGTAAGAGAGGGAGCGCTTGGTATGGGAGGGGTGGCAACTGCTGTAATGAAGATATTGCTCTTATTAGTAGGTTTAAGGTGGACAGAAGTCAGGAATTCGTTATTGCTAAGGGAAATTATGACATCGAGGAGGGTGATCTGAGAGGATGAAATGGTCGAGGTGAAAGACAGAGATGAGGAATCATTGATTTGGGAGATGAAGGAATTGAGGGAATCTATGCTATGTGGCCAGAGTAAAAAGATGTCATCAATGTATCGGAGCCACAGGAGGGGTTGCAGAGGATAGCTGGAAAGAAAATGCTCTTCCAGGACACCGATGTGGAGGTTTGCATATTAAGGGCTGAATCTGCTTCCAATGCAACATACATATATTATTATTAGGTAATCTACCGGTTAAGGTAAAGTTTTTGGATGGACATAATTACGGATTATGTAATTTGTGACCCCTCCTACTCTATATCAGGTCCCCCTTCAGCTCTGAGTACTTTCTTCCTCCCTTCACCCCGTCCAACATCCCTATCCTGTTCCTTCCCTTTCCTCGTTTGCCTAACATTCTACCCTCAATTACAGTCTTCAACATCCCGCTGCCAGTCAATACCCCCTTCATCCACTTTTCCTGCCTCCATACGATTGCTCCCAACAAACCCCTGTCATCGCCCACCATACCAAGTATTTCCTCGTTTGTTTTCTTCTCTGTCCATTTCACCTTCTCCATTCTTCTCCACACCCACATTTCAAAAGCCTCCAATCTACGTCTATCCTCCTGCTTCAATGACCACGTTTCCGCGCCGCACATAGCTACGCTCCATATCAAAGTTTTTACGAGTCTTTTCTTAACATCCCTACTCAACGTCCCTGTCATCAACTCCCTCCTCCTTGTGAAAGCCTCTTTGCCTAGCACAATTCTTCTCCTTACTTCCCGACTACTTTGACCGTGCTGGTCCAAAAGACTACCGAGATAGGTTAACTGTTCTACCAGCTCTAGTTTTTGCCCTCCTCTCTTAATGTTTAGCTAAGCCTTTTTCTTTCTAGAGAATCGCATAAGCTTTGTTTTATTAATACTGATTCTCATCCCATACCTGTCGCACTGCATTTCCCATTCACTCAGCAATGATTGCAGCCCCTAGGCTGACTGACAAACTAAAGCTTGGTCATCAGCAAACCAAACTGATATAACTAATTCCCTGCCCACTTTCATTCCTACTTCGAGTTCTTCCCATACCTCTTCAATCATTTCCTCTGCATACAGGTTGAACAGCAACGGTGATAGTGGGCAACCCTGCCTTACACCTCTACCTAACACTGCCCATCCTGACTCCCCGTTTCCCACCCGCACCTGAGCAGTCTGAGACATGTACAGGTTGCGGATTAGCCTCCTTTCCATCCAATCTATTCCTATATTCTGCAATATACTCATTAGTTTTTCCCAATACACTCTATCAAACGCTTTTTCGAAATCTACGAAACAGGCAAATACCTCCTGGTTGTATCCTATACTCATCTCGATTATCTCATCTCATTACTGCAATGGCATCTCGCGTACCTCTTTCCTTCCTAAACCCAAACAGATCCTCCCCTTAGTAATCATTTGCCCTACTCTCTTTCCTTTTGTTTATGACCCTGAGAACAACTTTAGCTGCGTGGGATATCAAACTTATTGTCCTGTAGTCCTCACATGATGTAGCATTTACCTTTTTCGGAATAGGAACTAAAACTGGTCTCACAAAGTCTTCCGGCAAGATTCCTTCCTCATAAATACTACGAATCAGCCAATATAGCCTCTTCCTCCCGCATTTTCCGAAGCATTTTAAAAGTTCCACGGGAATGTTATCCACCACCACGGCCTTATTAAGTTTCATCTCCCTTAATGCTCTTTCTATCTCATCGTCTTGTATACCTGGACCTACCTTCCCCTCCGTCATATTCTTTTTCAATGTCTAACTTTGTTGGTCAAAGTTACTTTCCTGTACAGCGCACCGATTTCACCCTTCCTCTGCAGACTTTCCAGTTCCTTGCATTGTGCTTTTCGCCATGCTTCTTTTGCTTTATTTGTTGCCCGCCTAAATTTATTGTTTGATTCCTTGTACTTCATTAAATTAAGCCTAACTCTGTGTTTACATTCTTCCATATTCTCCGCTCATCCATCTTCGTATTCATCTCATCCGTGATCCATAGTTTCCTAGTCCTTTTAGCGTTAACGGGTCCGATAGTGTCTTTTGCGGCTTTGGACAACCCTTTCTTGATACTTTCCCATTTTTCTTCGATAGTACTCAGCTCTTTACCATCCTCCGTGATTTCCTCTGCCGCCTGTTTGTAATCATTCCTTTTCAACCCATTTAATGCTTCTACATTCCATTTTCTAACTCACCGCCCCTGCCTTATCTTTTTGAAACGTACGCTACATTTCATAACAACTAAATTGTGGTCAGAGTCCGCATCCGCTCCCGAAAAGCTGTCCGAATTCATCACACTGTTCCTAAACCTGTGTCTAACCAGGATATAATCTAGCTGATATCTTTCTGAGTCACCTGGCTTTTTTCATGTATACCTGCGTCTTTTGTGGTGTCGAAACCAAGCGTTGGTGATGACTAACCCCTGTCTTCTGCAGAATTCAACTGCTTTCTCCCCGCGGTCATTCCTCGTGCCTAAACCGTAGTCCCCCACCTCAACACCATCTCTTCCTTTGCCTACCGTCGCATTCCAATCCCCCATCACTATTAAATGTTTTCCGGCAGGAACACATGCGAATATGTCCTCTAACTGATCATACATCCTATCTACATCTTCTTCCTTATGGTTGCTCGGTAGCAGGTATACCTGAATAATAATCAAGTTCTTCGGTTCTTTTTTTATCTCTACTAGTAATAGTTTATCCGTTACCTGCTCTATATTGACCGCGCTTCTTCCTACCTCTTCTTTTAATACTATGGCAACCACTCGTTGACTCTCGTCCCCACCGCTGCATATTATCCGCTATCCATCTATCTCACCACCCATAGACCTAAAATATCTATTTTTCCCTTCCATCTTTAACTTAATATTCTCCAATTTCCCTGTCCTTATCATTGTTCAAACATTCCACGTTCCTATTCCAACTAATTTGGTCTTCTTCTCCTGCGTCTTCTGTCTTGCTGCTTCCGGATTTTCCTTGCAAGGGTCTCGTGGGATGACGACCGCGGAAGCCTTGCCTCTCATGATTACCAGGCACGACACATGGCCGATTGGGTCGATCCCCGTATTTGCCAGGACTCATATTCTCTGTGGTATCCATCATTTAAATCTTGGGAATGATAATTGAGGTGGTTTCCCGTTGCCTTCCTCAATGGTGTTTTTAACGTGACACCATCACTTACTGGCCGCCCCACTGGGGTCAGACGCCATTGCAGCCGCCTCACTGAGGAACAGACGCTGCGTGGACTACCTTTAAGTCTGGCTTCTAACCTTCGACCTATCTGGCATGGGTGACCCTACCAGGAGCAATTATTATTACTCCCGCCAGCACAGCCCTAGGAGTCATCGGAACGCGCAAGCCCTTCCACCACGTCAAGGTTGTAGTCCAGGGGAGGGATATATATATACATATAAGATACTCACAAATTGGAGAACAGGAAAAAAAAATTTCCGAGTTTTAATTTAAACGATCCGTTTCATCAGGGGGGCCCTATATTTCACGAGAGAAAGTTATCGTCAAGAAAGGCGACAATTTTAACATTATTTGCAACGATTACCTGAAAATTGATGTTATGTCTTTTCGACGGACAATTACTTCATCAGTTTTTTCGTTTTCCGTATTTGAACAAAACAATCTTTCTAGGTTTCTGGGTATCAACACTGTTTCCATACATTAACGCATTTTTACAATACACAGAGGCTTTCTAAGCTTTATACAATTAGATAAACCGTATTAAATATTCCGTGGGACCTTGTAATGTTGTCATCACAAGGAATTGATGAAAACCCCATGAGGTATAGTTTTATATTTAGTGGCACTTAAAGCAGTGAAACCAATTATTCTATCACATAACCATTACTATTTGGTACAATATATGTAGCATAACATTGCGTAGTTACTTGATTATAGTCTAAGAGACCTACATCCCAAGAAAGGAATATTGTTGTAAGTTTCCATTTACACTAAAATATTCATTTTCACTTCAGTATAATTTCTTTTTATAAATTAAGTTTTTAGGATTTTCAAGGGAAAACATTCAATAGAAAATTTTAAGAAAGTGAAATACTTCATCACAACTCCATTGTGCAATAATCAAAAACTTCCGGAGATACTTTGTCAAGTTTTAACAGAGTCATCCTCCAATATGAATTGAGTTGCAGACATTTTAAAGAGTAAACATCATTTGCCTTGACCGGGGTACAAACCCTGATACCCAGGTTTTTACACTTTGCAATTTCAGCGTTTTCTCATTCTTATGAATAACTTTAACTGCCGATAAGTAGTGTGCTTTTCTTGTCACGCCCCATTTACCCTGGCTTTCATTCGTTCGAATGTAAACATCAATTCGTAAAAACATATACTAACACAAACTTGGCATTTTGGAAAAAGCGCAAATTTCCGTGATTGATGAATGTATTTTAAGCAGGGGAGGCAAAATTGACAGTACTCGTACATTGATTGACCCCCATCCTCCTTGACAAGGGGCTGCTTCGCTATCGTTTTCATATCTCGTAAGTTTCTCATTAAAATTTAACCCTTATAAATCCGTAATCCTGATAAATGAAACCATATTCAAATTGCTATGACAACGAATCACTGCACAATCATCGGACTATTGATTGAAAAAAGTTGATTTTCTAAAAACATAAACAGTCAGTCATTCCACTAACCTTCCTCATAATAATGCTTCAAAGATTTCCTTTTTACCATTCATCCGATTATTTTAAATTAGAAGATTTTATCTACCTGTACATTTTCTGTAACATAGATAAACTAAATCTCTTTGGAAGACGAAATGGCACCCTTAGAGTGTATTGGAATAAGGAATACATAATTAGATACATTTTTAGACTACCAAATAATAATCATTGCTACCCTTAAAACAATTTTATTGCGTTTAACATTTTTATCTGTAAAAAAGGGGTTGATTAAAAATTATTATGCATATTTCAGAATCACTATTCGGCCATTTCTGGCCTATAAAACAATTAAACGAAAATTCTAAGACCTCATCAAATGCGCAAAAATTGTCCATTCACCAAACTAACAATAAGTAATCAGTTAATGTAATTTTTCTTGACCTTGGTAAAGATAATCCGATATATCAAGTATAATATTATGATGAATATCTTTCTCATTCCCTTTTTGATTAGTAAAATTTGAGAAAAATGCACATTCTGCGAGACATACACTAACTATCCCACTGGCCTTCCACCCTGGGATAATTTATTAATACATAGGCATTTTATTGCTATACTTTCACCATCTCCTCATGACTTGACGGCGCTGTTAAATCATCTAAATTGGTGTCGTTAGCGCCAGCTAATATTTCCTGCATTTTCTGGTGAAAAGTTAAACATACATTATAATTCTTGGAAAGGGAATACTGGCATATTTATCAGATTACTAACCCTCTAACGAATAAATGATAAACCCAAACAATTGTATTGGGAAGACTGCTACCGGTCTTTCCGTATTGAGCTGGCGTGAATATACGATCGAAGTTAGAAATGAAAGAAATCCACGCATGGGGAGTGAAAACGTCCAGGGGTCCACCAATCCCTTCCCTTCGAAATTCGAGCAGTCATGCCACCTGCGAATAATTTTGATCCATCCGGCATTTCCCAAGGGCCGATATCGCCACCGGCGGACGTGCCTCTGCTACTACCGCCTCTCTCTCTCTCTTTCACGAGCGCACGGTTCCCCGCGTCCGTCTGGGATTCCCAGAAGCGCCTCCGTGGCACCCGACCCCATCAAAAGCGAAGGGCATACCGGATGACGAAATTGACTCCACTTCAGCGGGAACGACCAGTCAGGTCATTCATTCATTCCTCCCTCGCCTATTGAAGTTTCACGAGGCCCCCGAAATCTATGCATCTTCTCGTGTCACTCGTGACCATTGAATGGACTATGCGTCGAGGGGCAGGCGAGAAAATTCAGGGGCCTTCCGATCAGCCACCGACCGACCATTTCCCCCCGCATCCACACAACCCCTCGGGCGCGAGCGAACACGGGGGGAGCACCGCGATGTCGAGCGAGGGGTAAAAGGGCGCCGCGTGAGGGAGGGGGCACCGCGGGCGACAGGCGGGAAGAAGAGCCGCACTTTGCCCCATTGTTTCGCCCCTCCCGACCCGTACCCGCTGTACACACAATGCCACGGTGTAAAACAAGACTGTAAGGTTACTCGTTTAAATGAACGACCTCTCCGATTTCTCCTCTTTTTTTCACCATTTTTTCCTCTCAGTTTCACTTTAATTCTATTTTCCCTGGGAAACGGAAAGGGATTTTATTCACATATGAACTGCATCGCTACGATAAAAATTCGATCACCCAATCGCTCGGAGCGTTTCTCTCGCGGACATCGTCCGGCACCGCCTTCATTCCCTCGAATCTTCGCGAGCGGCGCTGTACATGATTCCACTGAGCATTCGACCGGGACCAGAGCAGCCACTGAACCACACGTTCCCCACGCGCAATTTTAATTCTGTGCCATTGGCGCCACATTAAATACGGCACCTATTTGCAATTTTTTATGAACATGAAAATTCGAAAAGCTTATTCGGGATAGTGGAATTTTGGATATTTCCTGACGTTCGGATTCCTGAATAAGGGAATAAACCCATCATACTTCGGAAAATTTATCAAATTCATGGCTGAAGAAGAAAACACCGTGCAGATTTCAGTAAAAATAATTTCTTTTAAATGCCAGCTATTGTTTCAAAAAAATGAATACAAATATCAAGGAACAAATCAATATTGAAGTGAAATTTTTAAAGGCTTTTAGGTGCAAAATACAGATTGTTTTTTTAGAGAAACTTCGGTGTTGAAATTCACTATTTTCTTTTGCTGCAGACGAATCATATAATAATGATTAACAATATTCAATTCATTAGCAATAAAAACAAGTGAAAAAAATAACCTTAAAAGGTGAATAACCATCAATATATGCATGGGTAATAATCAAGATCCCGCGAAGGCAAATAAAACCGAATGGCTGTACTGGTATGATTCTAATTGACAAATGTACTCCCATCGTTTAAGTTTGAATTTAATGGACAACTTATTTTAACTTTACGTAGTTGTAATCAAATGATAGACGCTAGAAATGGGTCTCGCGCATTGAGGAACAAACATTTCTGCTAACGTTTTCCAATTTCCAAGAATTACACAAACACATATTTTTTCTCAAGGGAGATATTTAATAATGAATTCAGCAATAGATGACAAATGAGAGCGCCATCAATCGGTGATTACATTTTCGTTTACCTGTTCAGGTCAAAGAGTGATATTTTCCAGGAACAGGGTCAAATTTCCTGGAGAGGAACTTCCACCCGCATAAATCTACATCTTAAAATATTGCACCATGACAATCATTTGGTTGAAAATTATTTCCCATTGCTTTTTATCTCCTGTTGAACCAAGTTTCCTTTCCGCAATATCGGATCAGCTTGCTGATTCTCCACTCCAGCCGCGCAGGCTAATCCCCCTCCATACCATTACACCCAACCGTATTTCCTCTTTACCCTCTTCAATCCCACGTCTAACATCATAGCTATGAAATTATGATCTGCATCTGACCAAGGTGAACTGTGCCAATTAATTACACTAATTTTAAATTTGCATCCACCCATTATGTAATAACTGATATACTTCTGAAATCCTGGGAATTTTTCATTCATGCATAGGCATATATTGCCGTTTAAATATTCGTTATGACTAAGTACCGTCTCCTTCGGGACTCCATTGCTTTCTCCCCGGGGTCTTAACTACAGAGCATTCCTCAATATCACCATCAAATCTCCCTTCGCCTACCATTGGGTTCTAATATCCAATTACTTTCAAATATTTCCTTTCATTTGTCTCTTTTAATTGATAGTGCGCCTTGTTCATTTCTTCCTCCTCGTGATTTCTTGGTGGCGCGTATACCTGAACAGTGACACAGTCCGTTAATTCAGGTTCTACTTCCGCTATCAACTTTCTATCACCAGCCTCCTCTCAGTTGAAAACGTTTCCTCTTACATGTTTGTTCATTATTATTTCAACCCCTTGCTGCCTTTCGTCCACTCTGCTGTTTATTGTTCCTCGTCAAATAATCGCCGCTATCATTCCATCTTATTTCGCACAGCTCTAAATATCTACATTTCCTATCTCTGTGCCCTGCCCTGCGCTTTATAATTTAACGGTCATTAACAACGCTCGATACCTTTTTTTAACTGGTTCTGAGTCTGAGTCCCTTTTGTGTCATATTCATTGCATATTTGGCCCATTTCCCTTCGCAGGATTCAGTGAGATGACGACCGTGGACCGTGGAAGTAGTTCTTCTCCCGCTAAGCGCGGCATACGGGCCCGCGGGCTGAATCTCGTAGTTGCCGATGCCCATACACTGCGAGTTATCCTCCATAGTAGAATTAATTGATATGCTTTTCCGTGGCCTACCTCAATTGCTCCATCAACGTGACACCAGCACTCATCGGAGCCCCCTCATCGGAGTTTTAGACGATATTCGCGGCCAACTCACTGAGTAACAGACGCTGCGCGGAAAAGGTTACGTCTGGCATGTGGAGGGAAATTAAAATTGCTCCCTCCAACAAAATTTAAGTTGCAAAATTAAGACGATAAAATTCGTTGAAAAACTCCAGGTACCAAGTTTGGTCTAAAACCTGAATGTTTTAATTTTCTTGATCATTGATTATTAGTTCCAGCGGTTTCATCCATAAACAATGAGCCAATAATACTTTGTGAAGGCAAGTTATGGCCAATTTTGATTCCCAATTGAAACTCCGAAAAGAATACAGTTCATCACATAGTTCTTCAATGCAGATAAAGGCTAAGAATATTGAAACACGACACTACATTAATATGGAAGGCCAGGAGTCAGGAGTGAAAACCCAAAGAGAACATCATCAAAACAACTCAAAGTGTTAACTAAAATGCAATTAGTTTATTAATAATGGCGAATGAAATCTTAAAACAATTGGTACTTTTGGTACAGCACTGCTACGAGAAATCAGGAAGAGATGTGCGCCGCGCATTCACGAGTAATAAAAATCCAAAGTAGAAATACATGGCAACCACCGTCTAATTAAACTTTTTCCATGTTTTGATGTCTTTGAAACACGATGAATATTTAGAAGAGTTAACACAGTTACCTCTTCATAATAATGCAAATTTTTCAAAATCTCAATATAATCTGAAAATAGAATGAAATTCTCTTAGGAATAACTCGAAAGATGGTACGATGTAAAATCAGATAGCGAAAAAAACCTTGTCCGCTGTATTCACCGTAAATAAAGTCGGAGGCGCATTTCCCAGCGTCCTCTTTAACAAAAATGGTCCAGGCAACAATCGCCCCGCGTGGTGACAAGAGTCGGAAGTCGTGAGGACACAGAGAGGAGGAGGAGGAGGAGAGAGTGGGAGTGGAAGCAAGGCAAGAAACGGCCCGGGTGGACGAAGAACGGGGAGGAAGGGATCACGCTGAGGGGGTCGGAGGTCGAGCGAGGGGGCGAGGAAGGGAGGGTGTGGGCGACTCCTCGCGGAACGAGACTAAGGAGGGATCCGGAGTGGCAGGGGGCAAGAACGGGGGCGGGGGAGACGTGGGGGGCGGGTTAGCACGTCGCAATCATTTTGATCGATACTGAGGGAATGCAAGAGACCCGTGGGTCCCCCTCGGTGGTACGTGCCGCGACTCCAGAGTGAGGTGAGGGCGAGACAGGGGGGGGGGGCGTCTTCGAGGGCGATTCTCTTCCCCCCCCCGGGGAGGGACATTCCACCATGAAAAGGAACTACCTGCCGCAGCCAGCCTCCCTTTATACACATGCTCTTATCTATATTCATACTGAGGAGCGCACACATATGGATACACATCCTGTGGTTTCTCAGGTCCCTCTCCACCCCCCTCCTTTCTCCCCCCCCTCATCCCCCTCCCGCCCCATAAACGCCCAGAACACGAAAACACACGCGATCCGTGCCATTTTCCTATCATACCCTCCCCCTTTCATAAACCGACTCCAACACGCGACTCATTCTCCCTTTCCGTACTTTCATACATTTTCTCCTCCGTTGTCTAAAACCCTGTACGGCATCTTATCTCGGGAGTAAAGACGATCCAGCATCCAGCCGATGGATACACCATCATGTTCGCCGTTCCTTTCCTTATTTCCCAATCCGTTTACATTCCCCCTCACATGCCTGTCTCTTTCCCACGTGAAGGCGAATACTTAAGTAACAAAAAAAGAATCTCTGTCTCCTTTACGGAATCAATCGTAACTTTTATAAATCCGCTGATTTGAATCCCTTCGGAAGTTTGGATCCCTTAACATTAAGGCTTTGAATATTTGCTGCGCTTCAACGTGCATCAAACGGCTGGCTAATTATCACCTTATCACACGCACGAAGACACCACGGGAAAATTGCTAGACTACGTTTATCTTAATAATATGCTGCGAGTAAAAATTTAATTTTTCCCACCTTTATTTGCACTAATTTCTAGTGATTGTGCATTTAATTCTGCAATTAACGATTGTATTGTCTCCTCTGAATCACACTTCAAAAACTATTTCATAAAATCAGGTGAATATCAAATTTAGATTACTTCTGCTCACGAAAATTCCCAGAGAGAGTGGTGGTATTAAGAAGAAAGGGAATTAAGTGAGAAGGGACATACATTTGGAAATACATAATTGGAGGGAAATAGAGCGGAGATGATTATTCACCGTTCCGTTCACTGTGATAAACACTTCGATGCATACTGTTAAAAACGGACAGTGAACATCGTTTATATTATTTAGTGTCCAACATTTTCCTGCCTAAACGGTTTCTCTAGCATCATCTATTTTTTCCTAATAGCAGCGTATAATAAAATAACTGGATACCAGTTTTCATAAATATTTTTAACAGCACAAGGATGGATGGCTACATGGAAATTATTTATCAATAACCAAGAACTTTAAAAGCAAATGAATAAGCAACCTAATAATAAAAGAATACTTTTCTCTACATTTGAAACGTAAACTTTTATCGTCCACACTACCTCATACTTTTCCTCACCATCGTGAAGTCGATCTCCGATATCAGGATTTTTCAATACATCCCAACGGATTAGTTTTCATGTTTTCAATAATACTTTAATTTCAACCAACGTTTATTTTTGTTTTGTGGAATCAATCACCGTGAGACTCAATTTACCAAAATAAACCCTTTTTTCCATTTTATTTTCCTGAGGAACAATCACGTAAGCTCCTATAATTGTGGCTAAAAATTAATTGGCTAGTCGTGGAGCAGATATTTATGTGCAGAATCAGAAAGAATAATTATGAAATTCTCAACCGGTTGGTTGGGGATACCTTCAGCAAAGGCCGCTCACGGCGTGCGGCTTTGGTCGCCTTATTCGCCATTAAAACTTCAGTTATGACTTTTACGCTATGTTCTCGCTCTCGCCTCTCTTTTTCAATGCAAATATGTTTCAAAAACTGGTGATACCTCACTCAGTAGCAACATTTGACTACTTTGAACGATTGTATCCTGTTAAGCAACGTTGCATGTGTATATCACAGTTCACGCACCATGAGGAAACTTCCAATGCGATGTTTCCTCTTACCTTTTTGCCAAATTTCCAGGTGTGTGCATTTTTTTCGAATTAATAGCTAGACAGATTTTGTATCAAAATTTATGTTTTTTTAAGTCCTTTGGAAATTTCCAAAAATATTCGCCCTCTGGTTTCTCTGAAGCTCCAAGGGTTGAAAAATAACTCATTATGATTCCACCTCCGAGTAAAAGCGATTTAAATAAATAATAACAGCAATGGGAAATAATCAAATGTTGTTTCTTTTTTAAGAAAACAAACGTTCTATAGGCAGCAAAATTATTAAAAACATGTACATACACACAAACATGTATGCTACAAAAAAATAAGTAAAAAACGGGGAAAAAGGAAAACGCTTTCGGTCTCTCGGTATGAAATACATTCTTTCAACTTGGAGGAATATTGACCTCCCGCTTTTACGAGAGTTGTCCCCGGCTTGACATAGAGATGGCGGTATTTTATGTTGGATTAGGGAAATCGGGTACGGAGACAATAAGCATGATTTGCCAAGTATTCGAGGATGAAAGCATGTCATAAACTGCAGTATTTAAATGACAAAACATCTTCAAAGATGGCCGAGGGAGCGTGGAGGGCGAGCGCCGCGCATGGCGGCCATCGAAGCCAAGAGCCGACGACAACGCGCAACGTGAGCCTATGCCTGAAGTACTCCATTCAGAGCGTCGGTTCAGTGCACTCAGGATCGCAGATTGTATTGGGATCGACAATATTACAGTGAAAAACATTTTTACAAAAAATGTTGCCGTGCGAAAAATTTGCGCTAAACTCGTTCCGAAGGTCTTGACGGACGAGCAAAAGCAAAGTCGGGGGTCTGCCTGAGAAGACATTCTGCAACGTCATAGCGACGATTTCCAAAACCCCTAAAGTCCCCCAACTTGCCACAAAGAGACTACTATTTCCTATTCCCAAGAGTGAAATCCACTCTTAAAGGACACCACCATAGTACCCTACTAAGTGGATCTTTCACGCATACCATTAAAAATAACCCCCATCCAAAATCCGTCTTCCTGTGAGCCTTTAAGTCGTGAAAAAACGCTGGCAAAAGTGTGTCGACACTCAACGGATGAAAATTGAAGAATTTTGAGGCATAGTAGATTTATCTGAAATAAATCTAATTTTACGGAAATTTTCCCGATTCTTTTTATGCAAACCTGCATTAGAGATATTTAACTACCGCGAGGTTTAACTAATGTTATAGGAATAATTTAATCTTTAATGAGAAATTTCGTATTTCATTAAATGATGTCACAACAACATTTTCACAACAGTAAAAATGGTGCGAATAGAAATTAGTTTCATGTAATGCCTCCATTAATTCCATATAATGACTGCATTAAAATAATCATCCTGCATTAATTTTACGCTATAAAGCCTGTAAAGTTGAAAATTAATATTGTGTATTTCAATATTAATTTTCAATGTAGGATATTACATTTATAGCTGACCACTGCTGACAAGAATATTCCAATACGAGCTGAAAATTAAAACTCCTCAAAACTGAAATGAAAGGGATATGAGAAAGGTTCGCCACATTTTAGTCAATAAGCCCAGAGATTATTGCGAAAGAAAGGCTCGGAATGCCCTCAAGTTCCAGTACCAGCTCAACTCTCGTCCTTCGCCCTTGATTTCCAATCGAATGTATTGCTACGGCTCTTTGCCGAGGTTTGCAAATGAATCCTTTCTCTGTCCTGACGCCTTCTTTTGGCTAGCGACGACTAATGGTATTTTGAAACCCCCTCGGCCATCGACATCATGCCCCCTGAGGAACCGATGCCGTTGCCGCGATACTAATCGCTGCATTGTCTAGAGCACACACGCCGCGATTAATGGATTCGATGCTCCGGGGTGTGTGAGAAGAGATAGAGGGCGCGTAGGGTTTTAAAGGGCGATGCGACGAAAGCACTCGCGTCCTTTCAACAGCGTTGCGTGCGTGACTCTCGATGAGAGGCTGCCCTCCGATGACCACGCTCACGTGAACAAGGGCCGCGCGCGGCACGTCGCAAAGGTGCGTTGAAATCCCGACAGCCCTTTCGAGAATATTGGAGGGCTCGAAAACATAATATGTCACTCCAAAGGAAACACCCTTTCAAACACGCGGATTCATGACGACTAAATATGGACCGGGGCGAGTAAATTTCTGAGCCATTGATGCCCGCGATGGACGCGTGAAAGGTCAAAACCACTAGAACGTCCTTTACAACGATGTCAGTTCCATTAACAATAAAAATACACCGGAAAATATTTAAGCCGTTTATATTCTTCTCCTTTGGAACTATCTCATAAAAAAGTGCGAGCAGACTGGCTCACTCGTTAAAAAATCATTGTTCTTAGAATAGTGGAAACTTGGATTTCCCGGTAACCTTTCCTTCTATGGAAGATCATTACTCCATTAAAAGACGAATCGCAACGCGCCATCCGCGCCTTGAACTAGGGTTTCGTTAAAAAATCTTCGCTTAAGCATTAAAAAGTTTTGAGCTATTCACATTGTTTGATGAACTTTCCTCGGGTCTTCCACCGGGGCAAGGGTTCCATGTTGGCCGACGTTCCGATGCCCGACTCGTGCATCGTCCTCAGGGTAGATAATCATCCTCATCCACCCCTGAGGACGATGCCCGACCCGGGCATCGAAACGTCGGCCAACATGGAACCCTTGACCCGGTGGAATACCCGAGGAAACTTCATAAAGCAAATACACCGGGAAAGCACCAGATCTTACCTTATTTACATTGTTTTTTTCGTAACTTTCATAATTACAACTTTACCAGGCGTTGTAGGGATCATGAAGTTATATGAGAATATATTATGACAACAACATACTTCCATTCCATCCATATCAGATAAGTAAAATGCAACGAAGTTTGTTCTTTCCCAGCAAAGAATGTAGAAATGATGTTAACACTATGGTTGAACTGAAGGCCGTTGATAATGAGACTAATGTGACAATGCTTTTTTTGTCAAATAAGGCGACGTTGTAAAATTATTATCATATATTATTATTAGGTAATCTACCGGTTAAGGTAGGTATTTGGATGGATGTAATTACTAATTCAACAATTTGAGGCCCCTAGAAAAACACAACATCCCACTCTACATCAGGTCCATCTTCAGCTCTGATTACTTTCTTCCTCCCTTCATCCCGTCCAACATCCCTATCTTGTTCCTTCCATTTCCTCGTTTTCCTAACATTCTCCCCTCTATTACAGTCTTCAACATCCCCCTGCCGGTCAGTACACCCTTCATCCACTTTTCCTGCCTCCATAGGATTTCTCCCAGCAAACCCCTCTCTTCGCCCACCATACCAAGTACTTCCTCATTTGTTTTCTTCTCTGTCCATTTCACCTTCTCCATTCTTCTCCAAACCCACATTGGCGAGATTGTTCAGTTTCTGCAGGGAGCGCACCACTCAGCCCGCCGGGTGCGATCAGCGTGCCCCATCGACGCCTCGGATTGGAGCACCTGCCGATGGAGCACGCGAACTATCTATCGAAATGATTTCCAATTCGAAATTTAAGGAGTAGGGAAGAAATATATGGAAAGGGAAATACATACATGGCGCGAGTAAATATTGAAACTCACCTTGACCTCTGAACTTTGCATGTTTCACCTTAGAACGCCATTGCCAGCCAAGAGATAATATTTTGATCGGTCACACACACAAATAGCGTTGCTGTTATACCTGCCATACGGTTGGGATGTTTTATTGTTAATGACAAATATATTATCTGCTCTCTAGGAGCACAATAAAATAACTTTAATTATTGCAAGCGTTTAACTAATCCTGCGTGATGGAATATTTTGGTTAAAACGATAATAATTGTATCGTGTTTGGCAGTCCGTATGTTGACGGCGGGTTTCAGATGGTTCCAAACTAGTAAAAGGTATGATATGATGCGTATAATTTCTCTTTCTCGTCCTCCGTGGTATTTATTCCTTTAGTATTTATTCCTTCTACCTCTCGCCATTCTTCCTTACAAAGCAACTATTTTACTCATTCTATTGTCTCGTCACTATTTCCCATCTACTGGGGACTTCAATGACCCATTATTCCTCTCAGTGTCTCCTCCACCCACTTATTCTGACGTCTTCGCACTTCAGAGTACGAAACAATTCCCCACTTTTTAACGCATCGTCATATTTCCTCCATTCTCTGATCTCAATGCAGGCATTCTCTCAAAGACCAGATTTTGGAGACACACACTGATACATAATAATGGATGTTCATATAATTTCTCTGCCTCTTTACCGGTCTGCAGGTTTGCAGCATTCTATTCTCTTATTGCTCTTGGAAAAAATGACCATTTAAACCTCAATTCACTTAATTCAGTCTTGCAGTCAATTTCTCTAATCTTACATTAGTGATCCCTCCGCCCGTAATACGTCGGGGTTCGTATTATGTTCTTGATGTCATCGGAAAAGGACCCATCTTTAAATGTTTTTAATAAGTTTAGTCTATATTGTAAGGGAATCCCAGCCTAAATGCAAATCTAGCAAAGTAGTTACGCTACTGCGTTGGTCATAAAAATTTTTGACAAATCTAGCCCCCCTCCGCTGAACTTGATCCAATTCCGAAATTAAATTTATCTCTTGCGGATCCCATATACTGACAGCATACTCTAGGTGGGGCCTGACTAGGGCAAGAAAACATCGCTCCTTCACTTTTTCGTCACATTTACCCAGCACTCTTTTTACAAATCCCAATTTTTTATTAGCGCGACCGCATATTTCTCGTATGTGCTTTCCCCAGGACAGATCGTGAGTAATTGTTACACCCAAATATTTAAAGGAATCTACCCTCTTACTCTTTTCCCTTTCCTTTTTCTCTTACTTACTCTTTTCCCAAGAATGTATTACTACGCATTTTTTCAAATTTAACTCTAATTGCCCTGTATCGCATCAAGTCTAAATTGCATTTAGGTCGTTAGCTAACGTGACTCTGTATTCGCGACTTCGAATGTCCCCATAGATTACCGCATCATCAGCAAAAAGACGGAGCCTGCTATTAACCACGGTACTAAGGTCATTTATGTAAATAGGGAAAAAGGGGGGGCCTATGACACTTCCCTATGGTACACCCGACGTGATCTTAACAGTATCGGATGATACACCGTCCAGGACGACTGTTTGAACACGATTATTTAAAAATTGTTTAATCCAGCATATAATACTCCCGCGTATTCCATAAGTTTCCAACTGCAATGAGAGACTTTATCAAAAGCTTTTTTTAAATCTAGGAATTACGCATCAATTGGAATATTACTTTCACCGGAATACATTATATCATGAACAAAGAGTGTGAGTTGAGTTTCGCAGGATGTATCTACCTTTACGGAACCCGTGTTGGTTATTAATCAATAAATCTTGGCTATCGAGGTACCTCATTATGGAACTAACAATGATGTGCTCAAGAATCTTACAGGAGATGGAGGTGAGCGATATTGGCCTATAATTACTGGGGTCCTCCCGGTCTCCATTTTTAAATATGGGTGTTACAGAAGCTATCTTCCAGCCGCTTGGCACGCTTTCTTCTGCTAATGATTTCTTAAATATTATACAGTTCTTTATGCACGCGAGCCGGTATCTCATCAGGTCCCGGAGATTTTTTGGGGTCGATGTTTTTAAGGAGTAACTATATTCCGCGGGTGGAAAATTCGGTAGCTTGCATTGGCTGCAGAAATGTTTTCGTCAGGTTCTCTGGTATATTCTGGGAGCATTTGTTGAAAACACGGTTGAAGAATGAGTTTATTATGTTGGCTTTATCTAAACTACTTGTTTGTTACTTTATCCCCATTTTCGTTGTTCAATGAGTTTACGGTGGACTTTTTTCCCTGCACTTCCCTGACGTAGGACCAAAACATCTTTGGGTTATCGTTTAAATGTTCACCTAATTTTTTCCTTTTGAATTCCGTTAGTGCCTTCCGGAAGGCCTTCTTGGCAGTGGACCTAGATGCTTTGTAATTCTGTATGGTTTCGTTGATTTTATCAGGGGAGGAATCTTTAACCGCGTTTTTCATTCTGGCATGGCACGCCCTTTGCCGTAATAGTGATTTCCGAACTTCAGAGTTGTACCAACGGGGTTCCTTATTCTCTCTTATATATTTACTAGGTATGAATCTCTGTATTGATGAACGTGTTATCGCAAGAAAATTATTCCAGGTGTCCTCGACACTCCTGGTTTTGCTTAATTCGTCAAATCTAAGAAAGGAGCAGTTTAACTCACATTTTAAGGCATCATAGTCAGCTTTATTGAATAAATAAATTTTTCTCTTAGGTTTGTTAACTTTTTCTACGCTTAGGGAAAATTTAGCGTTTACAGCCCTGATCACTGATTCCATCAATAACTCCAACATTTTAGACCCTTTCGGGTATATTAGTAGCTAATAGACCAAGAATGTTCCTTCTCCTTGTTGGTGAAGTGACTAATTGATGTAGGGAATTTGAGGTGAACGTCAATAAGAGGGACTCGCATAAATCCTTGTCTTTGCCTCCATTTATAAAACTGTACGAATCCCAATCTACTTAGGGAACATTAAAGTCGCCACCGATAATTAGTCTGTGCTTATTGTTGTGGGATTTACGATCCCGGCCCTTGGACGAGTAGAACAAATTATATCTCTATAAATTACTGTGTCGCCGGCTCCGGTGATGGCGGGGTATTGTCCTCGTCTGTCAACCCAAAGGTCGCGGGTTCGGTTCCCTGTTCTCCTCCACCCAGGGCATGAGGCGATTGTAACTGTGTGTAATGTTATTCTAATACTCGAATCACTGTTTAAGGTCTGATGTAAAGACCAAAAAGTGCTGTTTTCCGATTAATACTAAATGAACATATTTCGCCTCGCTGACCAATACAAAAGCCACCAAACCCCTCTCCTTTCTCAAACCTTCCACCCAAGTAGTAAGAAGAATGTCAGCGCGGAGAGCACTGCAGTTGTCGAGACGGACGCGAGCGATTGGATGATGAGAGGGAAAACGGGGGCGTTCGTCCACCTGACCGATGGACCGGGGGCGCCAGCAGACGCCACCCCCAAACCGCCTCCCACTCCAAATGCACACGACCGATCGTTCATTTCCCTGGGGTAGTCACAAAAGGAGCCGCCGTTCACTCTTGCCGATATGAGCGGCGAAAGGGGAAGGACGATCGGGAACAGGAGGCGGGATGTCCCACGAAAATTTATTGCAATACCGCTGCTATGCGAATGCGGCTACAATAGGAGAGGGACAGACATCGGTGGGCAGCAAAGAGCATGTTGGGCTGGGGGTGTACGCGGGGGGGGGGGGTTTCGAGCGCGACAGGCAAGGATAAAATACAAAATAGGAGATGTTGGTCGGGGGCGGGGCGAGTGGGCAGGAATGGAAATCAAAGAGGTTTATTGGGAGAGCATCGCGGGGAAGTGGATAATTCTGTGCAGGGGGTCGCGATTGCGTCCCGCTCGGAGGGGTAGGGGGTGGATTGCCGGGGGTGGGTCGCAGCTGGAGAGGGTGCCAGCGGAGATGGTGCGGAAGAGAGGGTTTTGCGCGGGGGAGGGCATCAGGAGGGGGCGGAGGGAATGCGGGCCTCGCTCGGGGAGAACAAACAGTGGAGCGGCAGGCAGCCCCACGCTCCCTCCCGCCCCGTCGTTACCGCGTGAGGTGGGGGGGGGCAGCGGAATGCGGTTTCCGGTGTCGAGGGGAGAAGAGGAATCAGCGGGGGGGGGCATAGTATTTTGAACGAGACAAAACTACGTAGCAATGGCCGTTCGTTATCCGGCATCGCTGCGGCGAGCCAAGATGACGGCGATCGGCGTGCGGAGGCGGCGGCGCTTATTCTCGTGCAAACGGACGCAGATAACTGTGTTTGTACAAGGGAAAACGCCAAGCCATCCGAGCATATAAAGGCGCAAAGAATTAAGCGTTCAAATCGCCCTCGTGCGAACTTTCCGGCTCTAATTGTCGCAGATAGTATCTCAAATCTATTTTTCAAAAAGACTTTTAAACAAAGTTATGAATTACATTTTATTTCAAATTTTGAGCAGGATATATTTATGGATATGCAACAGACATATTATTTGAAAATTGTGCATAATTAAGACACATTTAGTTTCTTAAAAAATGGAGAAAACAAAATAACATGTTTAGGAGTAGATAATGGTGAAGTCGCGTGCTAATCACCAAAGGTGCGTTCGCCGCCTTCCCGCATTCGATCATTTCAACCGTGAGGATATTTTTAAGCTGTGTGTTGGTTTTCATTCCAAAGAACAATTTCATCTAAAGACGGATGAGATATACCCCACATTCAAATCATCATACATTTGTGTAAGTGAATACTTTATTATTACTATTATATAAATCTCGTTGCAATTAGGCAATTGACCCGGTGGCAACGGTCAAGTCTGGTCAACGGTCACTCTTTTAATGCACATACATACACGAGAAGAACAGATGTGAGGCAAAATGCTCTTCTTATATACAATGACACTTAAAGATATCCAAACGCATTTTTACCATTACTCAAGGGCTAGGTTGAAAAAAGATTTATATCACAAGGTTAACAACATAAAATTCCAACTTGTCATGTATTTGCACATTTAATCAAACGCTTCAAAAGTCAACGCAAGCTTATTTTGAACTTAATTAATAATTAACCTTAAACCGCATTTCATGACCTCAATGATTTGAGGTAACAACCCATATTATAGCCTTTATTCTTTCTTGGAAATTGAAAATATCCAGCCAATAAAGTCTTGATTGGTCAGTCGTGGTTTTGTTACTGATGAAAAGCGTCAATATTTTTAAAATTCTGCCTCTGAATTCTACAGCCATTTCAATAAATCTAAAACCTGGAAATAGCTGTGGTGAGCTCGCGCTCGCTCGCGAGGGAAATGGTGAGCTCGCGCCTTTCGCCCCTTCAAAATAACGAAAGGCTCTCCGCACGAAAAACACACGCACCGGGCAGCTCGAAAGAATGAAGTAACACCTGCGGAAATTTTATGTGCGTCCGACGAAAACGACTACTATTTTCGCCTTGAATATCAATATTCGTACACTCTTGGGGTATCATCTCTGGGATTGATGGAGCACAGAATTATTCCGCAGGCAAATTGACATACTTTAGACCCGAATACTTTCGTAAGGTTTTCCTCTTCGTCATTTATTCATATAAGTTTCGTTCTGACCGGCGATGACAGCACACATTATACTCATTCCTTAATATGATATCCATGTAGAATACGGTAAGGATTCCAACGCAAGGCCAAGACTGTCCTTATGAATGCGGCTACTACAGGATCCAAATTTACAGTTGTAAAATAAGATTTCAAATTAAAATATGTGCTTATCGAAACAAAATCGATTATCTTTTTAAATTCATGGTTACTAAGATACAGGTTACCTTGCCATACAAAGGCAAGAAATTGAACAAAACCAAAGGACCTGGCAATACATATATACAGCCTGAAGAGGAAGATCTAACTCAGCCTTATGCGATCTCTGACCTTGTTCCAAAATACTTACAAATGTGCAGATGTTAAACGGAACAAGTTACGTCATCGGGGGTCATTTGTACGATAACTCAAGTGAAGTCTACAGCGCTCAATATTCGCAAAGGAATAAAGTGGAGAAATTTCATTTAAAAATTCAATTATAAGATACACAATGTAATCAATTTGTTTTCTATAAACTATATTCCATGCATTGAAAATTCATACATATTAAAATAAATTTTGAATGAGAAGAAAACAGTGAGTAACTAACAGATGACACTGCCTAAAACAGGCAACTATGCTAGGCAATAAATGAGACCGATGCAAATGCGCGTTGCCGAATGAACACGAGAGACGTATTCATTGACTTCAAAGCAAATACTCTATGCAAAGCAGAAAGATGAAAAAAGTTCTTGTTTATTAAACGGAAGAAGGGAAATTAAAATCAAAAATAGTAAATCCGAGTTCTCAAATGCATTATAAGTACAGAAAGCAGAGAGGGGCATAGCAAGAGTAACGGATTAAGAATTTAGTTTTACGTAAAAGCGCACCCGCGAAAAAATGTAAGCTTGGCGACCACTCCATCTCTTCTTAATTTTTACTGCAACTAAGAGTGTAACCATAAGTTTTTCACTCAGCGATGGGTAAGCGAGGGCTATCATTTTCCTTTGATTCTTTCCCATAGTAATCCTCAATTCATTCCAATGCCATACCGTTTTGTTATCTGTACGATCCATATCCCATCGCTACGACTTTCTCAAATTCCAGTAAGTACTTATTCATATCTCCCGAACTAATCGAGAAACTTAATAATGCAGAGCTTTCAGGGGGAGTAGAGTAATTATTTACTTTCATGGGTCCAACGGCTAAATCTCAAAAGTTTTCGAGAATTATCAAGTTCTGGGATAGCCCATTGCAAAATCAATATTGTTCTGAAATATTGGCATTATATTTATTTATTTTGCTTTCTACTGACTCGACACAGAGAGGGGCAATTGCTTTCCCCAACATTGCTCAGGGGACATTTATATTCTAGAATACGTTCCTAATTACTCCCAAACTCGGGAACTAGAAATTGGCACATTAAATTGTCAAAATTGCACCTACACAGTCGCCATCGTATTTATTGCCTACGGGAGCCGATAAACCCATTGGCATACCAATGGCCTGTGGAACAAGTTGTCGAACGACGACTACTCCCTCTTTCATTGATTCGAATGAAAACTGCTGCTCCCAAATTCAGATCTCATTGCGATCATATTGTGTGATGTGGGACCGCACGGGAAACACTAACCGAGGCTACGCTAGCGATTTAGAAGGAAGGGCAAAATCCCCCGGCTTGCGTGCGGATTCTACCTTCTTAATGTGCTACTTCTTAGGAATTTGTATTTACGAAGTTTTCCGAGAGCTTTGTTTGGGGTGAAGCAATATTATCCATGTTGACACAAATGGATTCGCGATAAATTCAGCAGATCTAGAGCCATAACTGGAAAAATATTCTAAGCCATTATTTCTAATTAACCATTTCCACAATTTCCTCTAGAATTGATTACTGCAGTTTTACGTACGAGACCTTATTAGAAAGTCTTATGCAAATCGAAGAGAAACCTATTTTATCATCTAATTTATTTAAACATGGGTTAATTGAAAAATGAGTATGAACTTTTTATTTCCGGTCAAGGTATAAGGAAAATTTAAAATTCTTGCACTTCTAAGCAGAGAATATCTGCGTTCTCATAATTACCTAATTACTCCGTGATACTGACATATTTCTCGTGTCTAAAAACAGTTTGCATGATTAGGTATATCAAAGGCAAAAAACTTCAGTAAACATTTCAAATGAACACTCATCTAATTACTTCAAGATATACACAATTAAAATTACCAAAAACTTCAAGTTGCATTTACTGATATAAAAACTGAAGCATACAAAACGAAATATTAAGAGAAATAAAAAGGAGACTCACTACGCAACACGATTTACTGCTACTCAAACTGACGACAAGAAATACTTGAACTTGAAAACATTACAAACATTTCACTGACTACCTATAGAAATAAAATTCACACGCACAAATCACTAAAGAGTTTACAACTTCGAAAATGATAGCTTATACATACATGTGGGTCGGATGTGTAATTTCGTGCTTGTCGTAGTTGATTCTGTAAAACAATGAACAATTGCTACATTTCTAGCGAAAATAATTGCAAAAACAATGGGAAGAAAAATGTGCATAAAATTGTAGACCGGATAACCAATTATGGTAGTGCAAAATAGTATTCTTATAATTTAATGACTGTACCTTGTTTCAGCTCGACCAAAGATATTCTGATCAACTTCATTGGGAGGGTACATACCTGAAAGGAACAAAACAATACGTTATTACCGATCAGAAGACCGATGCGATGCCATTACTTTGTAGAATGGCCAGCATGTACCATTTCGATCAAGATACATGCCTACCCTTCATACACTGAAGCATCAAATTTGGAGAAAAATACAAGCATAGCAGAGGATATATTCCCGTTTAAAACTAAAACTAAATCTTTTCCATTTATGCCACTCTATTCAATCATACCTAAAGGACTCAGGCGCGGACATTATAATCATTGACAAGATCATACTGATGCGTACTGATATTTTATTGGCTGACTCAGGTTTCAAACACGATACTTTAAATATAGAACTGCCTGCGTCAGTGAATAAAATGCTGATTGCGATGCGAATGAATAAGGCGATGACGCGGATGCTTGATTGAGTGGAATAATACTTCCGAGTCAATTTTCTCAACAGTCATGCGTACGTGGTATTATCCTTACTTTTAATCCAAACATTAAAATGTATTTATTGAATTAGTTTTATTTGTGGTACAATTCATGGAAACTAGCACATGATAATAATGAATATCATTTTTAAACTTCATAATCACTTTCAAATACATACGATCGAATGCTTTGAAAACAGTGATTTGTATCACCTCAAAAGAGTTCAATGAAGAAAAATCGGTTATCGCCGAGAGGGACGTAAAAGAGACCCCCGAAGGCCAACCCGGAGGTCACGCGTTCGAATGCCTTCATTAATTTTGCCTTTCCAAATGACACAAAAGATCTGAACTTAATAAAATACTGGGGCACTCCACCATATTTTAAATAAACAAATTCAAATTTCAATGTCACATACAGCAAGAAAAGAAATTTAGTTAATCCTTAAGAGGCAAATTGAATCGTTCTCGGAGAATCATACAAAATTCACGTAGATCTTAATTTACACATCATAATATGATTTTATATAATGTTTGGAAATCAAACGCAAGCTAACAAAACATCGAATAAAACCGTGCAATTTTTTATAGACACGGACCAAAACTGTTTGGTTGTGAAATGATTCTAAATATTTCCAAGAGCATCTCAAATTAAAAGTTAAAGCAGAGGGAGTCAGAGATTGGTCGAATCGTTTTTATTTTTGGCAGAATGTGAACCGATCACAAATCGCTGCTGGCCCCGAGTAAACGGTTCCGGGATCTCCACGCGGCTGTCCGCCGATCATTCGCAAACAGAAGGATGGATTGCCCGCATACGGTGGACGGCAAGCGAAAGGGGCGGTGGACGGGGGAGGAGAGATAGGGGGGGGGGGAGATGTGATAAGGGGGGTACGAAGGGCGAGAAAGGAAATGGCGTGTATGGGACAACCATTTATGGATAAATAAACAAATAAAAGGAGGAGGGGGAGAGGGAAAGAGACGAGAAAGACACGGCTGCCCTTATTTCCAGCACAAGCATTTGCGAGAGGGAGGGAAACATGTGTGAGGGCGAATAGTTTCGATAGTGGTTCAAAGAAAGGGAAGGGGAGAGAGTGGGGGGGAGGGGGGGGGACGAAAAAGAATATCGCCTTTAGGGGTTTATCGCCGGCGGAGAGAGAATGTTGCGAGGGGGAGGGGAACTGGAATGAATGGCTGAGTTGGCCCCTCGGTCGCAGTGGGCGTGGGGCAAAAGAGGGGGCAAGGGAGGGCGGGGGCGGGTCGAGTAAGGAACACTGACAAAGAGACTGAGGGGCGACAGATACGTGAGGGGAGAGTGGCATCGGGGGGGGGGGGAAGAACAAAACACAATCGCGGGCAAAGAGGGAAACAAGGAGCGACGGACACGTGGCGGCGTCGGGGAGAGGCGACGACAGGCGGTGGCCTGGCGAGTGAGTGAGTGACGGGCCGGCGGGAAATTGGTCGAGGGAGGTTGGGAGGATTCTCGAGGGGGGTGGGGACAGGAGTGACGGGTCGGGGGGAATATTCAGCTCGGAAGATGGACGCGACGGGGCCGGAGAAAAACAGGAGGGGAATCAAATGCGCCGCTCCGAGCTCTCTCTGCCGTGTGTTGCTAGGGAGATTACCAATGCGTCGGGTACCTTACGAATGCACACAGTGCTTAGGATGGGTCGTGCAAGCCAAGTCAGCGGAGGTCAATGATGACACCAAAGCGAAAGCACCAAAGCACCGACAAAGGACGGAATACCTCTCCCACAACAAGCAGCTGTGGGCACGATCGAGTTCTTTAGAAGAAAATGGTGAAGATAAAAAATAATTGTTATTGTTCCTCTTCCGATCAAGGAAGATCTGGCGTGGGCGCATTCCGTACAACGGTATAACAATACATTTACTTGACTGTCCTCACAAAGCACTATCCTGATATCCGACATTACAGTATATCGCTCTTCATCTCCGAGCACTGCCTTACTCCCTTCACTCCTGCTACACAACATCCCTATCTATCCTATTCTTGCCCCTACTTTCTCGTTTGTCTAACAGTCTCCCCTCTATCACAGACTTCAATATTCCACTACTAATCAATATGCTTCACACCCATTCTTCCTGCCTTCTTATAATGCGAATGCAGAGTTTCCTCTTCTTGCTTATTATTTCTAATTTCCACGTTATTGGATGGAGTTTTACTTAATTTGTGTATTTATTTTATGTAGGTTGATGGTAAATGTATTTGTATGGTTAGTGGGCTGAGAAGAATTTTGCATGAATATATACGCCTCTTTGGGTGTAGGTTGGCAAGTATAGGTTGGTTTTGCATGTGACTTTGTTCTCTTTTACGGGTGGTAACCTTGCACCCCCCGCGACACGCCCCCGCGGCGGCTTTGGGGGATATTATTTAGGTATAGACGATTTCTTCCAGCAATCCCTTCTCCACCCCCACAATGCATAGTTTCCACACAATGCATAGTTTCCATCCCTTCTTCCACCCCCACCTCATTTGTTTTCCATTCGGTCCATTTCGCCTTCTCCATTCTTCTCCTCGCCCACATTTCAAAAGCCTCCAATCTACGTCCTGCTTCAATGACCACGTTTCCGCGCTGTACATAGCTATGCTCCATATCAAAGTTTTGATGATCCTTTTCTTAACAATCCTACTCAAGTCCTGTCATCAAATCCCTCCTCCTTGTGAAAGCCTCTTTGCCTAATGTAATTCTTCTGCTCTTTTTCTACCACCTGGCCATTCTCAAATTTGATCATTGAAACATTCAAAGTCAAATAAACTGTTCCGCCTCCTCCAATTTTTTGCCCTCCTACTATTTCAACACTTCGCTTAGCTTTTATCTTTTTCGAAAATCGCATAGCCATGGCTTCCCTCTCATTTATTTTCATCGCACACCCGTCATACCAATGATATTCCAAAGCACTCAGCAATACTTGGAACTCCTTGTTAGACTGCCAATCTGAAACTTGTATAATAATAACAGCATTAATTTAAATTGAGTAAAAACTATTAAATATTGAAATAATGTGAATTAAATTTAGGCGATTGAATTTTTTTTCGAAAATTTTGCATCTATTTAATTTCTTTATTCGAATACCTTTCTTTGTATCGAATGAAATACTAAGTATTCTCCGCAGAAATGATTTTGACCCAGGCAAGAGACAGTAATCCTCCACTGCACTGAAAGGCGCATTTGATGAAGGATAAGAGCGCCAAATAGCGCCAAGGGTGCAAATACATAATGCAGAGTGGCTTGGAGTGTGCGTGGTGCGAGGGCAGCGGGGGTTGGTGGCAGGGGTCAAGGTGTCACGTGTGAAGTCATGCTCGGTGCCAGAGGGCGGAGATGGGAGTCTGGAAGAGGGCGCACCATCGAGGGGTTTAATGCGGACCCGATGGTCACCCATATCATGCGCGCTACTCAATGCAACGGCTCTACAGAGGTCAAGGTCATGTCAAATGGAGCCACCGAGCCACAACAAGCACTTGGGAAAATGTTATGTCCGAGCTATCCCAGTAATTTCTCTACTCAGTCCTTACACTTATTTCAATCCACCTGCTTTTATAAAACTGCATTTGTTCTATTTAATCCGCGCTAATTTAATCTATTTAATAATTATTTACTTTTCTCCTTTTTGTTTGCATCCACACTTCCCACTTGAAACATTTTGATAAAAATCTACTCAATAAAAATGATACATTAAAAAATTGTCAACATATAAGTTGTTAAATGATAGAGTTTCAATTATTAATTTCCACTGAATCTTCCATCGAATGTGAACGCCTCACCAGTCGTCTCCCAGGCTACGGAAAACTCGGATGACGAAACTGCAGGGCGCCGTCAAATTCGTGGAGAGCCTCCTTCGAACGGGATGTCGACATTTCATGGGCAGTAAACGGAGGCCGCTGAATTCATCCCCCCCCCCCGACGCCCCACCCCCCAACAGGCCGATTGACGGAGCATGACTCACTCCCCCGCCCCCCGCATACTGGCCAGGGGGCGGTGCTGAAGGAGAGGGGGAAGGAGGGGGTTACTACTCCCAGCGTCCGCGGTGAGGGCGCTTTCCTCTCCTCGCTTCCCTTCTCGCGACTCCACAAGTCCTCCCCGGAAGCCGCTTCGACCGAATTCCTCCCTCTCGCCCCGAATCCGCTCGCGCGCGACTTTCAATTATTCTGCCGCCCCTCCCCCGGTCTGCTTCCGCCTCTCCTTCCTTCCCCCCTCACCCCCCGCCCTGCATTCTCCTCCCTCCCCATCCGGAGTCAAGACGACCACCCCTCCACACGAGGGAGGCCGCGGAGGGTTTCGCCGACCCTTAAAGGGTCCCTGCTCTGACGCACCCCCGAGGAAACCGCTCCCGCTGCACCCAGCACCCTCAGCACCCGCCCCCCTGCCTCAACCTCCCCCGCCTTCTCTTCCTCGCCCTACTCCCCTCGGCCCTGAATCAAGGATCGAACCTAGTCCCTACGTCCACACGCCCAAAGAGCCCATGTAAATTTAACTTGACTGGATGATCGCTTGAGGCTCGTTGCAAAATAATTTAGGCAGTGCAAATCAGAGGGCAAGCAGTCTATCTCGTGTCAAAAATAGCCAAACATAACGGCAATACGACTATGATAGAATGGCGCGAGCACACCTCTCCACACGATCAGGACAACATTAAGGGAATCATTGGGCATTTTATTTTAATCCTGAGATTGGTAAATGAATTCATGGCAACTCGATGGTAAAAAAATGAGCAGGTGGTGGATTAGTGCTGGGCTAAGGAATCAGATAGCTATGCTTCAGTAGAACGAAACGAAAGTTAAACAAATGAGAATATATGAGAATAATAAGTTGCAAAAAAGTAAATACGACATACTTAGTCAAAGAATGGATAAAATAATCGTTGGAAAAGGTCAATTAGGCGTTGAATTTCAGAAATTTCACATATCTTGACCTTGCGAAATTTTTGTGTGATATATTTATATCTTAATCAGACGAATTATTTCTACGACATACGCTATATATATATGTATATATATATTTCTTCTCAAGAACAGGGCTACATATTTTTCACCAGCATCATGGTTATTTAAGATGAAGATCCAGTCAAACTATGAAATGCCCTGTGCTAAATAAAAATTACATTCAACCTATCTTTGCTGAATTATATAATTATCAACGATCTCTTTCTTCTTCAAATTTTTGAAGCTTCCAGCAACCATGGCCATACAAGGCTACATTTCAGTGATGCATAGACGAACGACTTTGAATATCGGGGTTGAAAATGAAAGTTCCTTACCATTGGACGGTAGAGCATACTACACATCGTTTGCGCCAAATACGAGTATTTACGTATTACGAGACGCGGAAAATATTTATACAAATACCTGGTAGCTCGTAGTTGCTACATTCTATCAAGGGTATTGGCCTGAAAACATTCCCAATAGTAATCCCCAACAAATGAAATATTACGTAGCGGGCCCAATTCTCGCTTCGACGACCAAAAAATCTCAATTTTAATCTCAATATAATACAGAAGCGGAATGTACCTGAATAAATCAATCTTCCAGAAATATTATCTTCTCAATGTTATATTCTTAAATAATATATTATCTTCTTAACGTAGATCGAGCGTATTTCACTTCATCAACCAGTGACACAACTCATTTTCACGAAACCGCAACTACCACAGTAATAGGGCATGCTCATCAAATCAATTGAATTCAAATCATCATGACTGCCACTCTTATTTTACGTCATTTGTGTGCGCTACAAGGAGTGAAATCGATGTTTTATAACGAAGAAATGAGATATTATTATCTGTCCCTTCCATAGCAAGCGATCAAAAAAATATATTTCCGTCTTATAAATGGTCGAGGTTGATTTTTATTCCCTTTTTTGCAAAGAAAATGACTAATTTCTTAGATGAATTAACCCTTGTTTTGCATTGAGTCTTCCACCACATTGTATACAAATTTGCACATTATTTGATAGTTTTGACTGCATAATTATCCCTTTTCCCTTCCTCTCCCATATCCTATCTCTTCACCTACACTACCCACCTGGTGCCTGCACCCCTTGCCACACACTTTTTGGTGGATCGAGGGGTATTTATGTCGATTACCCGCATCGCAGCCAACGTCCATTGCCCGAATGCCTAGTCTGGCTAGTCACGAATTCAAAGTCGTTAGCCAATCGATTAATAATGACACTATTCAAAATGAAAGCCGGAATCCCATACATCCTACGCAGGCCCTCAACTTCGTGCGTGCCGCTAAACGACCGCTCCGAGACAAGTTGGGTAAACCCAAATTCCCACCGCGCTGGAAGGGGGATTGGACCCGTCGGAGAGTGAATTACTGGCTCCTAAGACGCCGTGGCGCCCGAGTGTTGAGAAACCGTGGAGGGCAGGAACTAATGTCGGCAAGCACTCACCCCTCGTGAGCGCACGGGAAAACACAGGGCGTAATAAAAGCTTTTTACGTCAGGTTGGCAAAGCATTGTTTCCGGGCCATCCGCTCAAGATTAGGACGATCGTATAAAAAAGAAAAAGAAAACATTTTTTAAGAGATGTAAAATGGATACTAGTCACGAGAGTACGAAGCGGGCCCGAGAGGATGTAGGTTGGGTTTTTTTTCCTCACGGCTTTCTTTTCAGCGCACACACAAGATGAGAGTTGGAACCCACCTGAGCTCGGGCCTGGCCGACACGTCTCTTTGTTCGCCGTAGCCTAAAGGCATTCTGTCTGGTGACTGCGGAGTGGAAATAAAAAAATATATTACCCGTCGATAAAAAAGCCAGCGCATCAAGGCGGCCCAAAAGAAGCGTGCGTGTGTGGGAAAATGAATGCGAGTTTTCCCTCCGAGGGAAAATATCAGGTTTTAATCAACTGGCAATCGTGTGCGCGGAAAAGATTGAAAAATTCCTCCGAATTCCTACGGCGCAACAGCTGCGGCAGCGAAAAGACTTTTATTTGGATTCCGCCCTCGTTCTCCCGGATAGAAATTCCGCGTCAAGGCGAGAAGCGGCCCGGCGAAGAGAGAAGTGGGTGGGAGGGGCGTGGGTTAGGAAGAGGGCGCGTGCCCTTGGGCGAATGCTAAAACCAACACCGCCGAACCAGAGGTCCGACCACTCCCACTCCGAAAGAGATGTCCTGACTCACCCCGACTCGACAGCCCCCGCCAGTCACCGCCGAACAGGTAAAAACAAAACCACCCATCCAATCAATTTCATGTCTCGCCGAAGCGTTTGTAATTCGTGAGAGGTAATTATCGCAATACAAATTTAGAAAAAATATTATAAAAAATCACCAAAGATGACGGACGCCTTATTTTTTAAATACCTTTCTCCCTCGGCCGTCCAAGAAACGGCTCATTCCAATATCCTGAGAAATGAGGGCGAACTGAAGTAAAAGGCATATTTGCTGGAGAAGGCCACACTCGCACCCTCGCTTGCCTGAACACTAATGCACGAATCGGGACCGGGAAATGTTCGCCAAAAGAAGGAGAGGATGCGAGCGGCGAAATGCAAAGTGGGAGAGACGGCAGAGGGTGTGGGCTGCGCACCCGCCGGTGCACGCGAACGCGAGGCGCCGGGGGTGCGGACGCGGGGTTCCTCAGCAAACGAAGGCGGCCCCGGCGGATGCGGGCCCACGTGCGTCCTAAACCCTAGGCGACCGCGCGGAACGCATTTACCCTTTGCCCCGCGGCCCGCGATCGGGGGAGGAGAGGGGCCATGAAAACAACCGAACGAGAGGTCGGGTGGGGAGATCAGATCACGCGATAGTCGCATTCTAAAGAGATTTCCGGCGAGGGGGGGGTGCGAGGGGTTGAAGCGAGGGGGGGCGAATAGGGGGGGTGGGAGGGGGCTCTAAAGGGCCACCGGCCAACGACGAGACTCGACCCCACGGCCCCCCAGCGGGAAATGTTTTGCACTAGAACCCGGAAATCTACCTCGTAATTTGCTCAGCGAAGAAAGGATATGATCTCGATAATTTTAAAACGCGATTTGGCAAGCGGGCGCCCTGTGTGTCCTGACGGAGATTCCTTTCACTAGGGGGCATGACACCGCAAACCTCAACTGTCTAGTGTTCAATACGTGTAAAACATAAGACCCACATTTAGGAGTGCTGAAATAACAACCAGGAGGGAACTGGCATCTTACCTGTATATCTTAAAAATGAGTATAATATAGTAATTGAAGAGAGCGGTCATGCCAGCGAAAACGTAAATCAAAATCAATATTCTTCCCGACTTAAATTTCGTATGTATGCATACGTTAATCCATAAATAAATTTATATATTTATTTATAGAGATATATAAATATTGATTAAAACATTTAAGAACAGAAAATAAGGGCACTCATTTAAGTAGTTTAGACGTTTCGACGGTGCGACCGCAATCATTCACGGGTCCGATACCCGGGCAAGGCACTCAGCAGCTATGTAATTTTTCGGGTGCCAGATCATCCTGAGAATCCATAACCGGCACAGGGCAAGGACTGCCCCCCTACCCAAATGAGTGAATTTCACACGCCGTGTAGGGCTTAGTACCGGGTGAACTCTACCGTCACCTACCAAACCGACCTCCGGATTGATTACTGTGCTTATGGTATATATATATATATATATATATATATATATATATATATATGTGTGTATATATGTATATATATGTATATATATGTAGATATATGTATATGTATATTTACATATATGTATATATATGTAAATATATATATACATTAAAAATACATACACTTATATTATATATTATTATTCAATAATCTACCGGTTAAGGTAGGTTTTCGGATGGACAAAGCTACTAAATAAATATTTTGTGGCCCCTAGCTAAACACAACGTCCCACTCTACATCAGGTCCCTCTTCATATCTGAGTACTTTCTTCCTCCCTTCATCCCGTCCAACATCCTTATCCTGTTCCTTCCCTTTCCTCGTTTGCCTAACATTCTCCCTTCAATCACAGTCTTCAACATCCCACTGCCGGTCAACACCCCCTTCATCCACTTTTCCTGCCTCCATAGAATTTCTCCCAACAATCCCCTCTCTTCGCCCACCATACCAAGAACTTCCACATTCGTTTTCTTCTCTGTCCATTTCATCTTTTCCACTCTTCTCCAAACCCAGATTTCAAAAGCCTCCAGTCTACGTCTATCCTTCTGCTTCAATTAGCACGTTTCCGCGCCGTACATAGCTACGCTCCATATCAAAGATTTTACGAGTCTTTTCTTAATATCCTTACTCAACGTTTCAGAAAATCGCATGACCTTTGTTTTATTAATATTGATTCTCATTCCATACCTGTCGCACTGAATTTCTAATTCACTCAGTAATGCTTGCAACCCTTTGACTGACTGACAAACTAAAGCTTGGTCATCAGCAAACCTAACTGATTTTTACGAAATTTTTGAACCACTTCCATTCCTACCTCCAGTTCTTCCCATGCCTCTTTAATAATTTCCTCTACATACAGGTTGAACAGCAACGGTGATAATGGGCAACCCTGCCGTACACTTCTTCCTAGCACTGCCAATCCGGACTCCCGGTTTCCCGCTCGCACATGAGCAGCCTGAGATATGTACAGATGGCGGATTAGCCTCATTTCCCTCCAATTTATTCCTATTTTCTGCAATACACTCATTAGTTTTTCTCAATGCACTCCTATCAAATGCTTTTTCGAAATCTACGAAACAGACAAATACCTCCTGGTTGTGTTCAATATTCCTATCGATTAATAATCTCATTACTGCAATGGCATCGCGCGTACCTTTCCCTTCCTAAACGCAAACTGATCATCCCCTAAGTAATCATTTGCCCTACTCTCTATCCTTTTGTTTATGATCCTGAGAACAACTTAAGCCGCGTGGGATATCAAATTTATTGTTCTGTAGTCCTCACATGATGTAGCTTTTACCTTTTTCGGAATAGGAACTAAAACTGATCTGACAAAGTCTTCCGGCCAGATTCCTTCCTCATAAATACTACGAATCAGCCCATATAGCCTCTTCCTCCCACATTTTCCTAAGCATTTTTAAAGTTCCGCGGGAATGTTACCCACCCCCACGGCCTTATTTAGTTTCATCTCCCTTAATGCTCTTTCTATCTCATTTTCTCGTATGCCTGGACCTAATCTATCTTACGCCATGTTCCTTTTCTATGTCTAACATTGTTGGTCGAAGTTCTCTACTATACAGTTCTTCTATACACTCCTTCCATCTCTCTTGGATCTTTCCTGTGTAAAATATTACCTTACCCGCCTTATCTCTAACTGTTAGCATAGATCTCCCTTTCTTATTTCCCGATAAAGTTTTAACTTTGCTGTACAGCGCACCGATTTCACCCTTCCTCTGCAGACATTCCATATGCTCGCGCTGCATCTTCCACCATACTTCTGTTGCTTTATTTGTTGCCCGCCTAAATTTATTCTTTAAATCTTTGTACTACATTTTTCCATAACTCTGTATTTACATTCTTCCATTTTCCCCGCTCATCCCTTTGTAATCATCTCATCCATAATCCATGATTTCCCAGTGCTTTTCGCATAAACGGTTCTGATAGTGCCTTTTGCGGCTTTAGACAACCCTTCCTTGATAGTTTCCCATTTTTCTTCGATAGTACTCAGCTCTTTGCCATCCTCCATGATTTCCTCTTTCGACTGTTTCAACTACTTCATTTTCAAACCATTGTATGCTTTTACATTCCATTTCCTAACTCGCCGCCCCTGCCTTATCTTTTTGAAACTGACGCTATATTTCACAACAACTAAATTGTGGTCAGAGTCCGCATGCGCTCCCGGAAAGCTGTGGGGATTTATCACACTGTTCCTAAACCTGTGTCTAACCAGGATATAATCTAGCTGATACCTTTCCTAGTCACATGGCATTTTTCATGTATACCTGCGTCTTTTGTGGTGTCTAAATCAAGTGTTGGTGTTGACTAACCCCTGTCTCTTGCAGAACTCAACTGCTTTCTCCGCGCGGTCATTCCTCGTGTCTAATCCGTAGTCCCCCACCTCATCACCATCCCTTCCTTCTCCTACCGTCGCATTTCAATCTCCCATCACTATCAAATGTTTCCCTGCAGGAACACGCGCGATTGTGTCCTCTAATTCATCGTATATCCTATCGACCTTTTCTTCCTTATGGTTGCTCGGTAGCATGCATACTTGGATGATAACCAAGTTCGTCGGTTCTGCTTTTATCTCTGATAGTAATAATCTATCCGTTACCTGCTCTATGTTGACTACGCTTCTTCCTACCTCTTCATTTAATACTATGGCAACCCCTCGTTGGATCTCGTCCCCGCTGTCTTATATTACTCTATAATTATCATACCAGTAATCCCCGCTATCCTTCCATCTCACCTCGCATAGGCCCAAAATATCTATTTTTCCTCTTTCCATCTCTGACTTAACATTCGCCAATTTCCCTGTCCTCATTATTGTCCAAACATTCAACGTTCCTATTCTAACTAATGTGGTCTTTTTCTGCGTATTCTGTCCTGCTGTTGCCGGTGTATATATATATATATATATATATATATATATATATATATATATATATATATATATATATATATATATATATATATATACACGCATATGTATGTATGTGTGTGTATATATATACATATATATTTATACATACATATACATATATATGCATAGAGAACAAATGGTATCGGCCCAGCAAGCCGAAAAATCCATGGTTCATATCCCGGTCAAGGATCCGCTCCATTTCATCTTCCCCTATGCTTGTCATTTAAATATATGTATAAGCAGACATATATGTACGTATATACACACATAATTATACACATTTAACTAACCAAACATGTAAGTTAAGTTAAACTTGTAGATGATGTGGGTAACTAAGTGTACTTACGTTGTTGAATTATTTGGATTTCACTTTCGAATGACTCCTGCTAAAATAAATAATGCAGAGAATGTATTCAATACGGCTATTAGTCTGCAATACGCACACATTGTTTGGGCAAAGGGACAGAAGAAGGCCCGAATCCGAGAATAGAGTTGACGACTAGAGTGTTGCCCAGCTTAGGAGGGTTGACAAGGGTAGCAGGGGTGTAGTGGGAGTCAAGAGAGGGCAAGGGTGGGGAAGGGGGTGTGTGGTGTTGATATTAGAATGGTGGTGGCGCCTGGATACGCCCTGGTGGCTGGCCGTGGGGCGGAGGCGGGGCGGGGGAGGTTTTAGGCCATTAGGGCGCGCGCGAGGCCCCGGCTAGCAGGGGCTCGAGTGACGCGGCTATCGGAGCCATGGAGGTATTATTTGCGGATTAGACCAAGGAATGGGGTGTGGGGTCGTGGCGGGAGGGGCGTCTGGGGTTGGGGCGGGAGGGGGGGCGGTTCGCAGGAGGGAAGCACGTATCGCATTGCATGATGAATACGGATGCACGAACTCTTTCCGCTCCCAAAGATATCACGGCTGGTTACCCCACGAATAAATCCGGAAAATGAGACGTATATTAACTATACTTCTACATACCATTAAATACTTGGGCAATAAATAAAACTACATGATAATATACCATTTTTCTTGAATAATTCCAAACTGAAATGATTTGATCTTACAGGAAAATTATCATTTCATGCTTAACGAACATTGCCAGCCGTGAAAATAATAAGACGGGAGTTAAGTTTCAATCACTTTCATTTTACTGCAGTGTGACACTGAAATGAGCAGTTCTCCTCAGACAGGACTCGGAAGTAAGGGTTACTTATGAAAATAGCATAATTGCACAACTGCATGAATTAAGACTTGCAATGACTTTTACCTCAAAGATAACTAATTGATAACAATACATAATCCAAACTTCATGAAACTCCTGGATATAACTTCAAAATATGTATTTCAGTTGGAAGCAGAATTTGCAAGAGATTATTCACGGTGTATTTGACGCATTCTCAGAGGAAGTCCTCCCAAAATGCCTATGTAATTTCACTATGGAAAATTAATTTCTTACGCAGTGGGTTAAATTCAACTATGGTTGGATTTCAATCTGGGATAATTCACTTTTATAATTTCAAACCACTTCAGATTAACTAAATATCCATCCAGTTATAAATTAAGCACTTTTCTCCAAAGTTTGAGGGAAGATGCCTCACATGAATTATGACAACTTGAGTGGCTTCCCCAATTTTGAATCTTCCTCTGAATTACACAATGGTCTGAAAGGATTGATTTTAATTTAAGTGTAATTTAAGTGCCTCCGAGAAAGAAGTATTTCATTAAATTCAATATCCTGCCGAAGGATTAACACATTTTTAAAAAGGGTTAATGGTTTTAGCATTTGACATGCCATCACTAACCTAAGTTAACAAGGGAACGTATTCAGTGAGTGGTAACATAAAATATGCTCTGCCGTTCGTCGTTAAACAAGTAAGATTCCCGTCATGTGCCTAATTGAGGGAGTTATTACCATCATACAATTTATCATTTCGAGTCGTTTAAACAAGTTACATTGATTGAAATGAAATTGATGGACGATTGGGAGGCTGATTAAAGTATCTGTATAATTTTATTTTTTGCTTTCTCGGGAACACAGATTAATCGTAATTCTAGACGCATACCCGGCCATTCATTCAATCATCCGGCAGTTAGCTCCTCCCGGTCACACACTCGCGAATACCGCCTCGAGGATCGATATCGCTTGCATTTGAATATCATGAGGTAACTACCCTTTGGAGCGTGACACAACCACACCTCTTGGAATACTAAAAGCGATATTACTGCCAAAACCGCCCCCTCCGCGTGGGTATTCAGCAACGGACGCCCCGAGCCAAATTTAGTTGAAATACCCACTCATTGCATCATCCTTCCTATCGGCGTCAGTTTCACTTCCCAAGATGGCGATTGTGAAAAGCTATTTGAATAAAAACCTCATTCTTATTTGGGCTTGCCATTATCTAATCATTGCCTCATCGAATTCGATTCCTTCTCATTAAAGCCATATTATGCAAATTAATTCTACCGAAAACTTAGATAATGGCTTAGTTTATAATATGCATTTTGTATTTACACTGAATGCTATTGATTAACGTTTGATGCATAATACACAGTGTCACAATTGTAAAAACCGTCGCATTAGAATTAATAAATGAAAAGTTATTGAAGGCAATGAAACGTTAATAAGGGCCCTTAACCAAGATATTGAAAGTTTTCCTTGCAAAGACGAATTATATCCAGCGTGAAGCCCATTTCCTCTTAAAAATTTCGTTGTGAACAACTTAATAGGTTCTCATTTTAATTGGAAACACAGAATTTTCATGCCCAAAACTTATCGTTATATATATCTACACACACAATTGCATACACGAATATATATATATTATATATATATATATATATACATACATATATATGTATATATGCTTTCTTAGACGTAACAGTGAAGTGCCGAATAGTACAATACACAGTAACAAACAATAAGAGACACCAAAAAAAGGAACACTCACACGTTATTTCTTGATAATTTCGACGAAATTCTACTCCGTCTTCATCGGAAGATAGAGAATTAATGACTGCTCATTGTGGCAGTCAATGTACTATATATATATATGTGTATATGTATATATATATATATATATATATATATATATATATATATATATATATATATATATATATATATATATATATATATATAATTATATATACACATATATATATGTATGCACACACACATATATATATATATATACATATATATATATATATATATATATATATATATATATATATATATATATATATATATATATATCCCTCCCCGGAAGACAACGGGAAACCACGTCAATTATCATTCCCAAGATTTATATGATGGAAGCATAGAATAATATACAGCGGCGGGGACGAGAGTCAACGAGGGGTTGCCATAGTATTCAATGAAGAGGTAGGAAGAAGCGCAGTCAACATACAGCAGTAACGGATAACTAATGAGTATATTGAAGAAAATAGGAATAGATTGGAGGGAAAGGAGGCTAGTCCGCACCCTGTACATGTATCAGACTGCCAAGGTGCGAGTGGGGAACGGGGAGTCCGGATGGGCAGTGTTAGGAAGAGGTGTAAGGCAGGGTTGCCCATTATCACCGTTGCTGTTCAACCTGTATGCAGAGGGAATGATTAAAGAGGCATGGGAAGAACTGGAGCTGGAAACGAAAGTGGGCGGGGAATTCGTAAAATCAGTTAGGTTCGCTGATGACCAAGCTTTAGTCTGTCAGTCAGCCAAGGGGCTGCAAGCATTGCTAAGTGAATTGGAAATTCAGTGCGACAGGTATGGGATGTAAATCAACATTATTAAGACAAAGGTATTGCGATTTTCTAGAAAGAAAAAGGCTAAGCTAAACATTAAAATAGGAGGGCGAAAACTAGAGCAGGTAGAACAGTTTATGTATCTCGGAAGTGTTTTGGACCAACACGGTCAAAGTAGTAGGGACGTAAGGAGAAGAATTGCGCTAGGCAAAGAGGCTTTCACAAGGAGGAGGGAGTTGATGACAGGGACTTTGAGTAAGGATATTAAAAAAAGACTCGTTAAAACTTTGATATGGAGCGTAGCTCTATGTACGGCGCGGAAACGTGGTCATTAAAGCAGGAGGATAGACGTAGAGTTTCTTTCCTTTTATATGGTTTCTGTGTTTTTATCTTTGTTCAGTAGTAATAACTTCATATACATCACACACACACACACACACACACACACATATATATATATATATATATATATATATATATATATATATATATATATATATATATATATACATATATACACACTCACACACATATACATATGTATTTAGGCAAAAATCACTCAAGGTAAGGATCCTCAATAAATGCGTGTCTCTGTTCGCAGGTGGCGACCCCTATTTATTAACCGCCGCCGCCTTTCGAGAAGTGAGAATCGAGAGGGTGGCGGCGATTAGGGTGGCCGTCGGCTCACGACTCCATCCAGGGGTGACGGACGCCGGCAGACGGGACGCCGCCGCCGCAAATGAAGAACGAAAGTCGAGATAAAATACAGTGACGAATTAAAAGCCTGCAAAACATCAGTGGTTAGGTTGAATATATGACTAAAGTTGTGATAATAAAGTGATTGCCGAGCTAGATGAAGTACGCACCCGAAAACCTGAACCCAAGGGCACTTGCTTCCGGGGGCGTGAGATTGATTGGATATTCCGAAATTTGAATAACAGACAACTCATTATACTCAAGAGTAGCTAGAGCATAATTTACGAATTTGTGCATAGAAATTGAAAGATAAGAAAACCACTAGTATTTATTTTTAACAGCGATAATTCATGAACTCCTTGTTGAAGGGGAATTATGGGCAAGAGAAATTTACAATCGATCTATAACTTTCCCACATAGTCTCTGCCTTGAGTTCAATTTTTATTCTTATAATATATTTTTCAAAGTGGGAATTTATCTCGCACACTACCCAACAACCTATCTGAGACCTTCTGTGCATGGAGAGAAAGGAGGCGTGCATGATGGAAATGGGGGAAGGAGTTCCATGCAGCGTTAGTCATATCCCATTGTCTCGCGCGAGGGAGGGCGGGGAAAAAGGGGGGGAGGGAAGGCGTTGCGTGAAGAGTGGGCAAAGCGGAGGGGGGGGGGCTGGGGGAGGCAACGTCCTCCCTCGAAGGAATTGCCCAAGGGCTGTGGCAACGGGCGGGCAGAGAGTGATATCGGCGGCGTCCGAGTGCGTGTCGCCGGAGACACTTCCATCTGTGAATCCCTTGAGAGTATCCAATCCCTAAGGACCCCCATCACTTCTTTCATTAAGGATCTTTTGCTACCCTTCCTCCGAAAAATGTCCTAGGTGGATAATTCTCGGCCAAAATGTATCCGCAAATGGCGTATCTAAGAGCGGAGTGGATATTTTCGCGAAACATACTATCCTGACTTGGATGAGTTTCGTTAGATTCAAGAAACGAATGCTTTTATTTCAGAAATAGTCTTCCGAAGTGCTCTTTAATAAGATAACACATTAATTGAATTTAAATCCCTATGACCAAGGTCATCCAGTGATAAACCAACGTTTTGGCGCGATAGTGGAAGTTAGAGGTCAATCTCGTCCTAAGCCGTGCGACCTGTGGCAATCAAACAGTCAACAGAGTAACAAGGCCCCTGGTGGATTGCACGTGGTCACCGCAACATTTTCGAATGAACATTACGTCACTCGGTGATGATTAAGGAATCCTCTTACTGTATTCTATATAAGTTCAAACTTGTACTTCAATGAAATAATATTATTTAAATTGAGTGCTCTTACGTTTTCAGTTTCCATATACGTACCCTCCACTTAATTGCAGAATCATGGGAATGAGTCTTCCAGCGAGGTTCTAAGAAGTGACAAATGGATCAAGCTCTCGTGCCAAACGGTTAGTGCTTAATTGCTATCCACCGCGAGGGTACCAGGGCATCGAACATCGGCCGGCTCTCGATTAAATCTGAGCTACATGAGGCAAAGTGCTGCAACTACTATTACCACGTACACTAATGCTCAACAAAAGTCAATTAAAAAATCCATCTCACTAATTCCCTCGAGAATCTCTTTAGATTTTCTCGATAAACTCTCTCTCTCGGCATTTTCTTCACTCTTTTCACGGGACTCGATCTCTCAAGCCGCGCGTGAAAACCAACGATGGGTACCACAGGGAGGAGAAATATTTCTAAAGGGTTAAAATATATTCATTTTTTTCTTCATTTGCCAGAGCTGGATTCTCCATTTTTTCTCACCGAGAAGATTCGACAGCGGGGGCTGCAAACATTCCTTCGCGGAGAATCCGTGCGGAAAGAGGGGATGTCGGGTGGGGGTGGGGTGCCGGGGGTGGAGGTCGGGGAAGGGGGAGCGAGGCGCCCAGGGACAATATGGAGGACGCCTCTCCAGCGAATGAAGTCAAGGCCCAGACGTATTTCTCCCGTCGTCATTCGTCGACTCCACCGCGGCCGGGGAGGGAGAGAATGACCCCCGTGCCCCCCCCCCCAACCACAAATCACTCATTCCCAATCACTCTTCGACCCAAAGACTCTTCCAGCACGACTCCCGACCCTCCTGCATTGCCACACTCCCTACACCACAGCCCATTAATCCGTCTGATGACAAAATAACTCAAAATGCCACCCTGTTTAGAATTCGACATTTTTGGTTCACGGAAAGGACATAACTATACTGTGGATCATTAAGACGATTTGCCTTTTGACATTGAATTGAAAATATTTATACCAAACAGATTCATGAAGTCTAAATCCCTTCCGAGCACTGAGGAAATTCTTATCCTCTCGTGTTTTGGAGACCATTGGCTTCCAGAGTTTATCGCGGACAACACTCGCATGAAATGGAAAATATCTTTAATTATTCATCAGTATAAGGACCTTAATCATAGAAAGTAAGGGAAATAACAGTATGACTTATTATGATGCCATAACAGTAATTCAGTTTGATAAACTTTATTTAATATTGGCTCCAATTAGGGCGGCATTCGCTGCGGACGAACTTAGCATATTACTATTATTTTACTTAACTGGTATATAGTATTAAAGCATCAGCTAGGGAATATGGAATCCATTGATTTAACACCGACACACAGGTACATTTCCCTCACCTACTGTCCCTTTACGCTGATTCATAAACTTTTTGCTGTGCTATGTTCATTTTCGTATCAACAAAAATCTCCAAAGAGAATGGGCGATAAGAGAAGCCGTGAGGAGTGCTCACGACAGCGAAATTCACCAAGAGACAGGAGCCACGCGGATGCGCAATCCCCACCCACCAAAATCAGCTGGAAATTCTACGGCTACACCTGAATTTCAGATCACGTGGTTCAATCTCAGTTGTCCGAATGATACAGACTCCGAATCTTTCCAACACCGGATCTCTAAAGGGCGAAGTGATCGTAACATTCCAAATTATTTTCATGTGTCTGATTACAATTTTCTTAATCAAGAACTAAATTCTTCTTAGCTTTTAACACAATCTGGATTTGTCTGGTTATATTCGTTTGAAAATCACAGAAGTCGATCTCTTGAGGGAGGGGACGCTGACCTTTCAAGTAACATGACGGAGAGACGAAACAACCGCATTGCTTGGTGCGAACAGTTTCAGCAACAGGAACTTGACGTAATGGAATCGGGTAAGAGGGCACAGTTAGAGCACGGGCTCAATTAGCCCAAAGACCAAACAGTATGCAAAATACAGTCACCAAGCAGAGGTCAGGATCTTACGTGATTCCAATCTGCTTCGGAAAGGATCATTAACTCTTATTCCAATAATTACGATTTCACCCCCAGATTTATACATTTCCATACGATCGCTTTACGTTTGCTGACGGCTTCGTCACTTATATTTACCGATGCTGAATCTATGACCGTATTTCATTTTAGCGCACGTATTCGGCCGCACAGGGTCATGAGTTTCCTATGCAAATTTCGCGGCGAGTCCGCAGTGAAAGCCGCGGAATTTGTTCCTCGGAGGATGAATTCACGCGGAGCGGAAAGCGCTCTCGGCCACGCGGTGACCGAGAGCTCCGGAGAGTACGACCCCCCATCCCCCGGCGACTCCCCCTCCCCCGGGGAATAGAGAGAGCGGAGGTGGGGGATAGGGACTGCCTGAAACGAGAGAGATCGTGGCGCTGTGGTCCCCACTGCATGTTTGCGTCTCTGCGCTCACTCCGCCGATGTTGGTATCTTGATTCCGACGCGATAACGCAGAGAGGGGATGGAAAATATAAACAAGTGGAAGGCAAAGGGAAGCGATTGAATTCCGATCTCCAAAGCGTGGGGCGTAGGGAAACGCTCAACTTCGCCCAATAAAGGACTAAAGGGATTAAATTTCGATTGGTTTTCACCTCCACGAAGAGCCCGCGGCGGACTCGAGTCGTCCGCCTGCTCATTCCGTTTGCCCGTGGCCGGTCGGCGTGTTCTCGCCCCTCCCGACTCTGTCATGAAAATCGGAGCAGGACTCAAGGAGTCGTAAAATGAGCCATTTGTATCAAATTTTAGTTTTAATTCCATGTGATCATTCACTCATTTTCCTATATTAAAATATATTCCACAGTTAAAACGGCGGCTGTGCGCATTGGAATAAATCTGTAGATGAAATTATTTTGAACTGCCGAGCTGTGAAGTGAGACAGGAAAACAACTCATCCGTCATGGGAGAGTACTCGGGGAAATCAATCCACGTAAAAAAGGTAGTGATCAGCGAAACGTGATTTCAGCGGCGGCGTTGAAATTTAGATGGACATGACAAGATGCAGAGACAATCGTTTAAACGTGAGAAATAAGTTTTATTTTTATAATAAATCAGTTATTACTTATTTAAATCAAGTCATCCTAACTCATTGATTATTTTACTTGTCGCTCCTCAATACGAATGTGGAGGGACAAATATTTGTCGCAGTTAAAAATTTCCTTTAATTTTTGCTACGCATATTAGGGTATGTTTAAATTTATTCTTTCATCCAATTTAAAACTATATTATCATTTTCACTTTCCTTAAAACACATTTGCATTGATTTCCACTTCAAATAGCGATGAGAGACAAACTGAGGAATAAATGTACTAAAAATAGGATGAGGGCAAGGATTTTTGTAAATTAGACAAACTCCCAATCCACGTGAATACCCGTCATGTTGGCGTCCCTGGAAATTCGAACCAGTTAACTATATCCTCGATGTCTCACAGACGTTCCACGGATTCTCAAGTCTTTATACTCCATAGCTTACCTCTGATTTTTTATCGGGACGACCTTCTCGTACAAATGCATTGCCCACAAAACGGAAATAACTTTGCACGAACTGCCATTGAAGTACCTCCATGTTTGCGAGTGTACACGCAAATGCGGTGAATTTATTAGTACAGATCGCACCCATTCAACAAAATGAAACGCAGAGGTATTATTAAATATGGAAAACGAAAAAGCCGAGACCGTAAAATTTGGAACACCTAGTGTCAGTTTTATCCAGACAATTACCTTAGTATTTTTGTTTTCTTCTGCATTAAGTTAACGGTCACGTCTTTTTCATTTTCCAAAGTTTCACGAGCGTAGGCACGTTCATTTTAAATTTACATTAGAAAATATACTTACATTATCCCAAGTAAAAAAAATTAATTTAGCTTCACGAGGAATGAGTGAAAACATTTGCTTAACATTTTAATTATTTTCCTTTCCCCAGAACAATTAAAATTCAAAACGAATCGTATTCTTGTAATATTCAAAACCTTGGTCGTTGAGGCGGGGGGATAAGCGACGTCGGAGGCATTTGATGCGTGAGTCCGAAAGAAAATAATAAAATGGACGGAAAGGAAAATAAAGAAAAGTCTATGCATGGTAGAGAGACGACCGCCGGGAGAAATTCGGGGAAGGCAGGAGGAGTTGATGCAAGGGACACCAAAGAAGCAGCGAGTGATAGCAAGCCGAAGGCGGTGGGAGAGCGAGGTAGGGAATGGGAAAGACGTGGACTTTTCGACCGGATCAAGGGATGTAAAAATTATGCCGATGCAGAGAACAAATCAACGTAATGCGGAGTCCGAGGATATTTTACGCATATTAGTTGGGAGTTAGAAGTACAGACCAGAAGGTGTTTAGTCCCAGGATCCATAATATAACACATACACCAACCCTAGGAAACTATTGTCGATAATTAAATGTAGGTACGAATTTGCAACAATGTTGGCTGTGTAAATTTCTCAGAGTGTAAAAATGCGATTCACTTCCAGAAGAATAAAGCTTAAATTTTCTATCGAGTAGGATTTTCGAATGATATAAAGTAAGTTGGAAACATGAATCATAAGTTAATAAATTAGGGCCACGCGGCCATAATTACAAGTCTATACGACTAACCAATCAGGATACGAGTGACCGCTTCTCCCTATAAACATATTCGGGTGTGTGTGTGTGTGTATATATATATGCATACAGTCAAACACGAAATCCCGCCAAACGGCGAACAAATACTCATTTATATAGAAACAGATATAAGGAAAAGGGATAGGAACACACAAGAAGGACGAACACAAAGAGAGGTGGGGAAGACGGAATCCAGCAGATCACTAATTTTTACATTCCGCCTTCCCCACCTCTCCTGTGTTCGTCCTTTGTGTGTGTTCCTATCCCTTTTCCTTATATCTGTTTCTATATAAATGAGTATATATAATATATATATGCTATATATATAAATATATTATTTATAAACATATATATGACCATATGCATATATATATAAACAAAATGTACATATACATATACATATATATATATATATATATATATATATATATATATATATATATATATATATATATACATACATACATATATATATATACATACATATATATATATATATATATATATATATATATATATATATATATATATATATACATACATACATATATATATATACATACATATATATATATATAATATACACATATTAACTTTGACACATTCTAAACCTATACGTAGTTTTGTCAACTGGATCAGGTTTAGGCAAAAATGCTTCATGGTATCGGAAGTCGGTTGATACCTAGCTCTTGGAAAAGTGAAGTACCAACGGCTTAACTAATTTTTCAACATTATAATTTCACAAGGAGAGAGCTGCAGGATTTTATTTTATACCATGGCTGTTTTGAAACGTTCAACTAAGTACGACTATTGAGTTAAATGAAACTGATATAGTAGCTCTTATGAGAGCGCCGACTTCGGAAATCAAACCCCTGTCCTCTGCCCAGCCTAAGAAACATCTTCCTCGGCAAAGCGGGCTTTTAACTAACTGTCTGAATCATCGTTTTCTACGAAAAATGGAGATTGGAGCGCTTGATAAAGAGGAGCCGGCGGGAGGGACTGAAGAGAGGGTCGGGGAGGAGAGATTGAGAGGGAGGAGATAAGCAGGTGGTGATGCGGAGGCATTCGATTGAGACCCCCCCTCCTGCCCCGCCGCCGTCCAGAGACCCCCACGGATGCTCGCCTTGATCGCGGCGGCGGCGGAAAACATTTGAACTCCCCGAAAATAAAATAAAATATGATCATTCTTATTGCAGCGTACCATTAAAACAAATGGAATTTTTACATTTGATGCCATCATTACTGGAGATATAAATTATGCAAAAAAGGAAGCAAATTAATTATTTTGATATAAGTGAGGAAATATCACCCCTGCGATTGATTTTGAGCCAATTTTTCTAATAGGTTTCTTTTACGAAACCTATTTGAAACCTACAACTTTTTAACAGTTAAGCTAATCAATGTCTTCATGGAGTAATTCATATCATTAACATGTAATAAATACTATATTCGACTTCTATTTCCTACGAATGAAATGATAAAACGAGGACGTCCACGAGGACGTTACCCCGCCGGCCTCGGTGGCGCTCCATCTAAGGCTTGGGTGTTTGTAAATGTGACCATTGTTATCGTTGTTAATAGTTCGATGTAAAGGCCAAAATGTGCTGTTTTCGGACTTATACTGAATAAATAAATAAATAAATAAAACCTATTCCTATTCGAATGCATTAATTAAAATATCTGTGTGTCTATCTTGTTGCCGTTTTAAAACTAGTGAGACCCATAGGTCTTCTAACATGTCAGGGCCCAAAAATTGCACGAAATGATTTTTCGGCAGTGTTCTTGCAAATAGGTATGTGGCTGAACAGAAATGGCATACACAGACGTCAATGTCACTCCCGTGTATGTATACTCACCTCAAATAAGTTTTTGCGAGGATGGAGGAGGAAAAGAGAAACTCTTATGTTCGTAAAAGATGGAAACAAGCATAACTAAGCATCTTCAAAGATAGGACTTTGGTTTATCGTTCGATCACCAATTGATATAAAAGGGAGAATATAAATTACTCTCCTGAACTGCTCGGTATTGGTTGTTATTTTGGCGAAATGTATTTGTCAATTCACATATCACGGTTGATGGATATGCATCAACATATACTACCTTGATCAAAAAGTTCCCGGAATAACCACCGTGTGGCGCTCCCATCGTTCCGATTTGAGTTCTGTTTTTTTTGTTAAATTGGTACATCTGTTGTTGATATTCCCTTTAAATCTTAGTGTCATAACTTGACATTTGCAAAAGTTACGGTCGGTTTTCGGTATGTCCATCAGTGCTTCCTGCGGTTTTTCCATTACTTCCTCTCGGCTGCTAAAACGCGTTCCCCGTAATGGTTTTTTAACTCGATTGAACAGAAAGAAGTCACAGGGAGCCAAATCAGGTGAATTCGGTGGCTGTTGGATGGTATTTGTTGCATTTTTCGTCAAAAAATTACGAATAATGATAGCACTGTGCGACGGTGCGTTATCATGGTGCAAAATCCACGAGTTTTCTGCCCACATTTCTGGTCTCTTTCGGCGAATTGCTTCACGCAAACGTCTCATAACGCCCAAATAATACTCTTTGTTTACTGTCTGGCCTTCTAGCAAAAATTCATGATGCACTACACCGTTGAAATCCGTCAGCATTGCCTTCTTTTTTGACTGAAAACGACGGTTTTTTTGGTCTCGGCTCATTTGGTGAACGCCATTCACTTGCCTGATGTCTGGATTGCGTGTCGTACTCATAAACCCACATCTCGTCTCCAGTAATGATCCTTTTGATGAACGTGGGATCGGATTCAGCCTCGCAAATCATGTCTTTTGCGACGTCAACACGGTCTCTTTTTTGCATGAAATTGAGGTCTTTCGGCACCAACTTTGCTACTACACGACGGAAACCCAAATCATTAACCACAATGTCTTGGGCGGATCCATAGGCAATGTTCAAGTCCTCCGCTATTTCTCTGATGGTTAATTTGCGGTTATTGACCAACATTTCTTTTACTTTATCAATTTTTTCACCGACTTTCGATGTCGATGGTCTGCCACTGCGTTCATCATCTTCGATTGACTCACGACCACTTCTGAACCGCTCGTGCCACTGGTAAACGACCGTTTTTTTTAGAGAATCGTTGCCGAAACACTTTTCCAACATTTCCAACGTCCGTGCGCCACTAAATCCGTTTTTTACGCAAAATTTAATACAAGTTCGTTGTTGCAAATTTAAATCCATTTCTGCAATTGTAAAAAATCGCCAACACACACAGAGATAGATGTACTCTTGGCTACGTAACTTTTGCAAATGTCAAGTGATGACACTAAGATTTAAAGGAAATATCAACAACAGATGTACCAATTTAACACAAAAAACCGAACTCAAATCGGAACGATGGGAGCGCCACACGGTGGTTATTCCGGGAACTTTTTGATCAAGGTAGTATTTACATCCAGCATTCGTTCTTCCTCTCCCCGGAGACCTCGGTTAATTTTTAAGCCATCATTATCTGACAATTGGTTCAATCTCACATCAATTTACCTCGATAGAAGATTTTTTCGTTATTTTTTGTCGTTTGCTGAATATTCTGGCAATAGATGTTTCTAATACTGGATTCACGTCTCAGCATCCCATTCACTCGCCGATAAAGAATTCTTGAGCGACAATAAGTCCGAGTTGATGGCATTAGGGCCGGGACGTTTTGGTTCAGCGAGTGTACTTCATATCTGCTTAAGTTAACTCTATCATCCACCTCATTCAACCTCATTGTATACAGCTCAGCCGTACTATAAATTCCGCCATCATTACAAATACACTCCGCCAATTCCAAGCACCCGCTCCTCCGCCTCATCCTTCAATCCCGTCCCTAGCTCTTCTTTTACCAAGCGGCGCCATTTAAGCGGAAAACCCCAACCCGTCCCCTCCCCGTCTCTCTCTCCTACTCCAGTCTCTCTCTCCGTCTTGGCAACCATTTTCATTTTCTTCGGAATTTCGCCCTCGACCGCAGAAACCACCCTTGCCTTCCGCCTCCAGGGCGCGCGCTCGGGGAAACCCCCCCTCCTCGACCCGTCTAAACACTCTCAAGCCCCCCCCCTTCCACGCCCCCGGGGCATCCCCTTTCCCGATCGCAGGCTAAAACCCTCCTCCCCCGCGCCCGCCACAGGCAAGTGCGGGGTGAGGATGTTTTCACGGCGGGGGCGAAGATGGCCTTCTCCCCGCCACGATAATAACCCGCGCCACCACATCACCTCCATCCCACACGGGCACCCCGAGCGCCCGTTCGCCCCGGTGCAAACGAGCACTCCGCAGGGGAAGGGGTTGGTTCCATCGGGAGGGGGGGGAGAGTAGTGTTGACAATCATTGCCCCGGAGACGAATGGCTCCCTCCTCCCACTGCCTGCGGTGGTCTCCATGGGCGGTTGAAGAATGGACGGGGCGAAGGGGCGGGGAAGCACCTTGTTGCCGTCTGAGGAACAAGGGCCGTCCTTCCCCCCTTAAGCGGTTCCCTCCAGCACGTGTGCGTGACGGCGGAGAAATATATGTGTCCACAAATAAACCCGTGTATGAGCCGACGACGGCTGGCGGCAATCGAGGGAGAGGTGAGCCGCGAAACCATCAAGTCCCTTTAAGGAGATTGTGTTCCCGTGGGCTGCAGCGGATGCTGGGGAACTTATCCCGGATGCCACACGGGCCATGGGCTGCTTTGTGAAGAGGTGCAGAGCGCTGACAAATCACTCTGTCCCCCCGGAGAAATCTATCGCTGAACGCATGTTGGATTCAACTATGTAATCCCCTAGATACGATATATTGCCCTCCATTCAGGAAGATTATCGGTGAAAAAGTAGAATGGAGGTCCAAGGTCATTGGTTGGGAAATTCTGGACGAAGGAAGGAGGGAAATAAAACCTGCTTCTGCTTTATCTTAATCTAACATTTTAAGATATAAAAGTCCACGGTCTGCAGTGGCCGCTCATGATCGCTAAAGTTGGAGCTCAATGTGAAAATCGTAAACTTAACCACATTTAGCACCAAATTCAGCGATGACATCACAGCAGAGCCAGTTAGTTGACCGTGTACTTCAAAACGGTGCGCAGATAATCATTGGGACAAACCATACGGATTTGCGGTGGCATTTTGAACACTACACACTGACGTGTAAAATTTTAGCCGCACTGTTTTCAATAAATTTGTATTAAATATTAATAATCTCATTGAAATCAATGAAGTAGGAATGAACCACGTTTACGCCAAGCCGTTTTGTCCAATCATCGTCTCTCTTAACCTTTCGTCAATACAATTAGCATAACTCGACATCAGTTAAATCAGCATAAACAGTGGAGCTTGAAGGTACTCAGGAGAACTAAATGAAAACGAAAATGGAACAAGTCATACAACACTTAAACAGCTGACAATGAGTGAGTTCATTGAAACCAGAAGGAGCATAATATCTTCCATCGCACCGGCCAACATGAAATGACTCTTCCCATGACGCCATTGCATGATTTGTCGAAGCTTAAGCTGACAGAGAGACGTTGATGCATGACTCACATTTGCATACAACAGGATAGGGACATCTAAATACCTCAGTGTACAGGGGAAAATTGAATTGACGAAAAATATAGAAAACTCAATCGCACTCTGCAACAGAAATGCTATTTTGTAACTTGTAACACCCGGTGAGAACACTATTTTTCTACAGGTTTTACGGAATACCAGGCTCGTGGTCGTCGATCCGGAAGAGTTAATAAATAAGCCAAAATATTTTTTAAAATTTTTAACTATTTTACAAGGAAAATCCAACCAGTATTTGAGATAACAGCATCAGTAAAGCCTGCCCACGCCTATTGTTTGCGAGCAAGAGACGGATCTTGAATCTTTGTAATCATTCCTTTCGTGTTCTTCGTGGAACTCCTCCCCCATCTGCACCGGTGAGCACATAAGGCCCCCGGGTCGCAACATTCGTTCCCCCGCCTCCCCCGCATGCACTCCGGCCCCCGCTTCGCCCCGCCCCCAGTCTCCTTCGCTCGGCTTGCTTCGCCCCACCGACATGACCCCATGCGCTTACGTCGGGCGCACGTGGAGCGTCAAATGTTTTGTCGCAGCACTAGCCGTGCGCTCGTATGCGCGCTACCGCCGATCGGGAGACGATGGAAACACCGGAAGCCACACCAGTCCCCCTACTCTCGTATTTGGATTCTCACGAGCCCCTCCCCACCCTCTCCATGGACATTACAAGTTACCCAAACAGTGGCGAAGGAGTGAGATTCAAGAGGCGACCGCGTCCATATGCATTCATTCCCCGTAGACTCACTCACTCAGCAGCTGTCACAATTGGCCGACCCACCACTGCCGCAGAGTTTCAATGCATTCATTTAAATTTCGATGGATTAAAAAAAATCAACATTTTAGCTAGCCTTTATTTCAGTCAATAACAAGGAAACATTTCAGTCCAAATTTTAGAAATAGTTATTGCCATACCAAAAAACCTTAATAAAAACGCCTTCAAATTGACGTGTAAATGAGGAGATAAAGGCGAATATGCTGACGATCGTTGGAGAGCAGACGCTTTAAAAAAATTAATAATGATAATATATAATAAAAACCTAATGATGAATAACAGTTTAATAGTAAGTAATAAAATTTAAGTAATCATTTCATTTAATGTATTTTCAACACAATATATATCAGTACTACATACAATTTTACTTAAACGAACTAATTTTTCACGTTTGGAAGTAACATTGATAAATTACCTACATTTAGGTGCGAAGCCTATAGAGCCGAGCCATTAATTGTTGGACAGCATATCTGACATGCATCTTATCCGAATAATTAGTCCTGGACTACGAAATTTCTCGATACTATTTCATTTCACTTACTTCATCTAATATAATGCACTTCTATTTGTCACTATCAAATCGGAGAAAAAGAGGACTTACAATGGTTGCGTCTCAATTTTCCAAATTAATATACTTATATTAAACGTAGTAAAACATGTTATTGGATTGTGACTACCGATCTTGAGACCTGTACAACAAGCGTTGCGACAGCCAAAATGTTTCTCCCGCTTACGACCTCTTTCGTGCATTTCGATATTCATATTGAACGTTTCCTGAATTCCGAAATTCTGATGCGTGTACATGAACACGCGCACACAAATATATACAAATATATGCAAATGCACGTAGGATTTCTTTCACACACCTCTTCCTCGACATTCTGGTGCTCGAATATCCATGACAAGGTTTGACGTTCACTTGTTTCAATATTTTAGTTTCGCCCTTAAATAATATATGCATTCCTCGAATGAAATATTTTCCCCTGCATCTGCGCACACCACGGTAAAATAGAAACAAGAAGCATAGAAGATGCCGTTTGAGAGTGGCTATTCATTCACCGACGTGGTTACTTGAATTTCCATATTACGCCAGGTTTTCAACAGATTCCTTGAAGTCGAACATGAGTGGACCGGAAATCACGACGCTCCCAGGCACTCCCACAAAATCAAAATGAATGAAATAAAGCTGTAAAGGCGAAAAGGCAAATTTTTATGCGGGCAGCACCCATCCATCCTGAGTTCGAGTGGGGGTATATTGCCAACAATTCCTGGTTTAAACGAACGGAATGAGAGGATGAATACCGTTCCCTTGGCGCCGCCAAATTCCAATATCGCTACACTTTTTATTCGAAGACCGCCGATTTTAATCAAACTCTGCTCCCCAAAAATATGCTGGATTTGTTTTGCTTTTTGGCAAGGGAATGGAATATGAACGATGCAGTTGGGTTTTCGCAGGCGGGGAAGGGGGGGCAGAGGGGAGGGGAGGGGGTTTGGGCGGGTAGGGGTGGGTGCGGCTGGGAATTAAGAGGGGAGAGGAGACGGAGGAATAGAAATCAATCGACAACCGTGCTAGAAACGAAGCAGCTACGTGAACAAGGAAGGAAATTGAAAATGAAAATTCGTGGTGCACAGGAAGCAGCCTTTCGACAAATATTGGACAACCGCTTGGAGCACGCCCTCTTCCGAGCACCCCATCGGTATCCCTCGAACTCGCCCCCCGTCCCCCCGCCCAGCGGAGTACAATGTGCATTGCAACGACTCAGACCGCTTGCGGCTCGTTGGACAATCGAAGAAGCAACTGATTCTCAGTACAATGGACGAATGAACTCGCTCATGTCCCGTAACTGGGGCTGGGGGAGGGATCCTGGCTACTCATTCCATCCTTTCGTTAGTCATTATGACTTAAAACACTTTTGTCAGAGTTAACAGTATCATACGGTGATGGCGTAGCTTATGAAAAGAAGGCATGATTTAAAGGACGATAGTTCAATTGAGAAATGATTGGTGCTTATGACATAGAAGAGAGAGTGGTCGAGCACTTCAATGATATCCACGAATAGGGAAATCAAGGATAAACTGGATACATCCGGATTTAGCCGGCTTACTATACGATACAAAATTCCAACAAATATTTCCGTAACAGGAGCTTGTAAGGAGAGGATAGTATTACCCCATCTATGTTGATGATTTTCACACTTGGGAAAACCAATTTTTAAATATCATATGACTTCCTTGCGACAGTAAAATAGTGAATTAGTTTTCAGGTGTATCTTAAGCCGCGATCTTGTGACATCATTTAGATAATCTTTGAAAACGTTTGCTATGGAGAAAAGAAGCAAACTCAGCCTTAAAATATCACCGAATGTACAAAGAAGGTTTATCATTAGGATTATACGAGTATGAACGTAAATTCAATGCGTGCCGTAAAGCTATCAGGCAAAGAACGCAGACGTATTAAATTACTTACGCCATTTATGCCTTATGCCAATTTGGACGGGATGAAGGGAGGAAGAAGGTACTCCTAGATGAAGAGGGACCTGATGTAGAGTAGGATGTTGTGTTTTCATAGGAATCACCAAATATTTATTTAGGATTTGTGTCCATCCAAAAACCTAACTGAACCGGTAGATTACCTAAACATAAATACTGCCATTTATGTGATAAAAATATAAATAAATAGTAAATACAATTAATGGTCAGCATCTATGTTATAAATAGATTTTTCTCTTTTGTTTCGTCATATTTTAATATAAGTCATCATGCTAAACCATACTATTCAACCAGAAGGTTGGTTAAGAATTCCAACGGCGTGCGAAATTCATACGAGAGCGGGTAATAAGGGCTCTAAGTTCATTTCCCTGTACCACCTGTGGTTTCCTGAGAATATCAAGTACCTGTAAAATGACACAAAATATGTCAACCAGCTGTTAGGGCAGTATCCCAGGTTTCTAACCCATGGACTACCACGCCACCATTATTACATACGGGAAATTTAATTATATTTACAAATAAAAGGGATACTGTTTCACTGTAATCTCACCCAGTAGCCTTGAATAAATTTTTAAGTCCATCCCCAATAAAGGGAGCTTAAAAGTTTTACGTATTTTATGGTAAACGGTCAAATTCAACTTTAAAATATTGAATTTCACGTGACCAATATATCCGACACATGCGTGCATTGTACGAGAAGGACCTACATATAAAGAAATACTCTGAAAAGTCAAATAAAAACGTAGAAGTACACAAATGTAATGCGGTTTGGTGATATCTTTCCTCAATAACCAAATAACATTTTAAAAAAGCTTTACACCAAACGCAAAGGATGACAGGTGATACTAATTTCAACAAACCTTTGATCTCGGTTTAAATTATCTTTGAAATTTGTCGAGATTTTCAGTGAAAATCCATACAGAAGAAATTCTAACCGTAAATTGACCAAAGGGTATACCATTTTAGATACTGAAAGATTCCTTCAAGTTTGAAAATAATGAAGGGTAGAGGCAATAAAGGAAAGGACCCATAAATTCATGATATGGACTTGTAATGCATAGTGCAATGTCAAGGTGGATTGCTAAAATATCCGCGACCAGCAATCAATTGAGCCTATAAATTTAAAATGGGACGAAAAATAAACAAAATAGAAACAAAATGAGTAAACGATGCTTTGAATTTTCGAGGAATCCCTTAGGAATGCGGATGAACTCCATGACGAGATGATGTAAAAGTCGCAGATGAGGAAGAAAGAGGGTGCGGGAGGGAGCGGTAGAGGCCAAGAGGAGGAGCGGGAAGTCCTGCGCGGACGCCCTTTAAGGCCCCCCCCCCACCCGCCCCGCGGAAGCGGGAGTGGGCAATCGAGAGAAATAAGGAGCCTACCCTCTTCTTTCCGAACGACTCAGAGATCGACTGGGAGATTAGTGCGATAATCGAACCGAGTGAGGGAGGCAAGACAGTAAGTGAGTCGGACCGTGCGATTAATCGCGCTAACCTTGCCAGAAAACGAGATTTAACATTTAGAAGAATATTATAAACTCATATAAATTGAAAAATTATAATAAAAAAATTACACTGATTATTAAATAATTCATTTTATATTTTCAAAAATGTGCGCCAATTGCCACAGAGGTTAATTTTATCGGGAAATAATCTTTATTAAATCTGGAACTCTAGTGTAAAAATGTTCAAAAACACATCATACGAAGTTTCAAAGAAGAATTTAGCAAATTTGTTATATAACGACTCCTGTTCATTTGAACTATTTCGGAATTGGTGGTGCTTATGCCCTCTTTAAAATTCTGCAAATAAAAAATTTCTATCAATTTTTCATGAATATTGAGCAACCTTTGGAAGTATTTAGAAAATGTGGAAATCGGATAGCAAAAAATAGCTGCCAAAACTACCTAATAATTAAAAAATAAGGTTTGTATAAGAACACAAATTTAAACACAAATATTTGCTCGAGACTGTGATTTGTGTATTACCCTGGTTCGTGTAATTTCGCAGGCTAGCATCATCATGCCTAGAATCGTGAATCTAGTGATTAATTTTAAAATTTTTACTACTATAATAAGGATATAAAATGTATGAATGTTTTTCCAGACGCAGTATAACTTTAATTTTACATGTGATATGGAGAGTAACGTCATCGTAAAATTAAAAGTTTATTATTGCCGCATTGATAAAAGCCTTTCGCTCGTTGGGGAACTATAGTATTTATTTTTTGAAAAATGACAATAATAATCCCTCCTTTCCGCGTACATTTATTCATATATGTTCCATTAATCAATTTCATACGGCATAATTCTTTTTGAACGAATATATTCCTTTCAGATCAAATAAAAAGCCTCTCCTTTTCCAACCTCTCCCTCTCCCTTATTCATCATCTTCTCTTCGTCGCCCGTCTTCCTCGGCCCTTCCCTCCCCGGCTTTCCATCTCCGGCTTTCCCTCCCCGGCCCTTACCGTTCCGGCCCTCGGGGTTCTTCCGCTTTTAAAAATAAATTCCCTCTCGAAAACACATCGGCGCTCAGGGAGAGCAAGCCAAAAGCGATTCCAGCCCGCGGGGGGAGGTGGATGGGGGGTGCGGAACTAGCCTCGGGGGTTGGACGAAGGGGGAGGATCGCGGGATAAACTAAACTCCTCTCGCCGCCATTTAATAGCGATAGCAGAGCGTTAATGGGGCACTCCTTTCAGCGCCGAACGGGAATGGCCGAAAAATGTCCCTCTCAATCTCCGCGCGCTCCGCCGCGACCCCCTTCCTCCCTCCCGCCGCAACTCGCGCCGTGGGGAAGGGGGTGGAAATACCTATAATGATTTCGGACGAGCGGTGCAACCATAAATTCGTTCCTTTCAGTGCGGTTTAATCACAGGAAATTGGTTATTTCGGACGGCTATTATTTGCACGACGACGTCCTCCAAATCTCCGGACGGATGGCTCGTCAACGTTTGTTCAAACGTTACAGTGCAACCCTTTTTTCAGTTCGACTATAACGCGCGGTCATCGGCTGTGGTGCATTAAAAATTTCGTTCGCCCTCAGTTCCACGGCTGTGTTTCCATTCTGTGGGAAAATCCTAGCATTCTCTTACGTGAAATGAAAATCCTCTTTGCAGTCCGCCGTAAGTTTTACTAATGTAAAAAAACACAGGCGGTGGCAAGGGTGGGGACATATCACAATACTATCGCACGATACATTTGCAAATTGTCCAGAATGCGAGTGGCGCTTTGATAAACACAGAATAAGAGTAGTCGAACTTTACAAAACACCGGCGCATTTTCTTTCGGGAATAAGACCTGGAATATTTGACTCAATCAATACCGTAAATTGAACATTGGCAGTATTTCTACATGATAACTTTCGCAATCAATTGATGATCACTGCATGTTCTGAATAAAAATCAGTTCACAGTGAAACATGTTTCACTTTCAATTCGTAAATGCCATTCAAATACCTATGCGTCTCCAGAAAAAGGAACGGCCGTGAGAGGTGTGGGCGCTCTACTATGCATTGCTAGATAATTATATCTTCGAAGAGAGAAATAAAGAGGAAGAGAATAAGATTATTACAATTCTTATTTTTCTACTTTTATATCTTCTGCAATGACACGTTTTGAATTTGCAAACGAGGCAATGTCGACCCAAAAAATTAATTCGATAGTTAAACGATGATTATGATAAGTAGAGTGGATCATAGTTTTCATCACTGGCATACGATCTTGAGAAATGGTGGCTGTGTTGGCTTGAAAATAAAATTTTTTTACCATAATCTAATGCAATTAAGCTCCGAATCCAAAATCACCTATTAAACATTGCGTAGTGTTTGATTCAATATTAAATATCAAATAAGATGGTGGCTACATTGGTTTTTTGAATAAAGAAAAACATGGAAATAACAGCTATCATTTAAATGATAAAAGACAACAGAATTAAAAATACCTCGGAAGATAAACCTAATAATTCATTTGATACACTATTTGAGCAAAATTCACACCATATGGAGGAGACATAAAAAAATTTAGCTTGGATAGTAAGATGGAGAACGCGAATATGAGATAAAATAATTGTAAAAACTTTATTTTTTAGTGATAGCTAACCATTTTCAAGGGCGACAGTAGCTCCAATATTCCTAAGCGATTGTTTCTATGATTTCAAAAATATCAAACAAAAATGCACAACACGAAAACGATAAGATTTCAATAAGATGCCATAAGCCTGGAAAGAATATGCGAGTACAGTCTCATTATCTTGGCTAAAGCAGCAACGAATACCACTTTTAATTGCTTCACTTCGTGATGAGGACCCTCGTGGATTGCATTAAAGGAGGTTACAGACCCAAACGCACTCGAGCTAAGTTGGGTGACTCAAATCGTCACCTCGGTGATGCATGTCGTGAAGGGCGCCAAAGAGATCCTTTTATCATTTGAAAAACGATGCAATAATACCAAGCTATTCGTTCAATTTCAAAAACCGAATCATTAAATTTGGCACAACAAGCCTTAATTTGATTTCAATTAATGATGGTTTGATTTGAATTAAAGATGAGATAATTAAACCTTCCCATAATTCGTTGCGGGAGAAAAGCAAAACGAGGTTGGGATAGCGCCCACATTTTAAACGGCATGGGTGCAAAACACACAGCGCATTGTGTAAACTGCCCCCAAAGGAACATTTTGGCAAACCCCATTCGTAGCCGCGCGCACCCGCGACTCATCCCCCGGATCCTAATTTCAATTAAACTTAAGTATCACAGCTAGTGTGGCGTCCCGAGTGGGTGCTCGTCTCTCTAACACATCGCAACTCTCGACTCAGACCTATTATAGCCTTCCTTTGCGCACAAAATTCACCTCCGCTGCACACAAAACCAACGCACCCACCAAATCCTGAAGACCGCGTGAACAAACACCATATCGTCTTACCTGTCCCTTTATTGCCGCCCAACGTACAACAGAAACACCCTCCAAGTAATTAACACCCGCTCTACCTCCCTCCTCTCTCTCCTTTCACACGAATCTTTCGCTGGCGCACTCCAGCCACTCATCGCATTGCGCTCCTTTGCCCGATTTCCCTAATTCTTTTTGTCAGAAAATATTTCCCCATCGACTCTTCTCTTCATTCCCTTCCCTGTTCTCGGTCCTTCCTCTCCCATCTAGTTTATAACACCAATTCTCCACAATTTTCAATTGCGCTTCAGAAACAAACTTCATTTTCGTTTTTTCCTCTCCCATCATAAAAACCCATTTTTATCTAAATTAATTCATACGTGAAACCTGTAACGGAGAAAAGACTGGAATTATCTCTTTGGTCGTGATCACATCAATAGACGCAGAGAAACGGCTGGCCTTACATATTGATTCTGGATTTCTAAGAAAATATGAGAACAATATACAAAGATATAGGGTTTCAAAATGGAAGAGGTGTTTGGAGATAAAAATGTCAGTGACTGATGTCATGTCTTTGGAGAAGAGGTGAGTAACAGACAGACGTCTGCAGGCATTTCACTTTCCGTGGTATATGAACGTTTGTACCTAAGTAGTCCTTAGTATTAAATATGCGTTATTTATGAATTTAACATTGTCCGATGGCACCACTTATCATTTCATACAACGCTAATAAATGAATTATTCATCGGAATAAAGTACAGAAAGATCTAACTCACGAGTTATTCAAAATGCAGAGAATACTGAAAACCTTGTTAGAATGACTTCGATCAAGATGGCTTTATATTCAACCTATTTTACATTCAACCTTTGAGCAAATTGAACCAAATTTTTATCTAAATAAAGTGATATTACAAGCAAATATCCAACTATAAGTTCGATATAATTATTAGTTTTATTATTATATTAGTTTTTAGGACATTAATAATTTGCAACGTGTTCCAGTATGAGAAATGAAGACGTATGAGACAATTTGAACCACCAGCAAATACATTACTGCAATATTAAACAATGTTTTTGAGAGTTTGCATTGGAGAAAACATTTTGCACAGAAACAATTAACCTAGAGATGTTATTTGAATGCTTCCTTCGATAATTTTAAAGTTATAATTATGTTACATAACAACCAACGTGAATTATAATAGAAAGTAGAGTAAGTATTATTAGAAATAATAACGATCGATGTGTAAGACATTGCACGATAGAGAGTACCTACACTCCATCACTTATTAATCAGGACTGATCCCGAGAAGATGTTCTCGATGTTATTCACGGTTCGGTACGTATATATAATTCAATTTTTCTTTCTAAGTTTAGTTCATACCCCAACAATTTACATCCATGAAATTAGAATAATTTTTCAAAGTAGGAGGCGTTACAAAGTTTTGATAAACTCAACAGTTGAATGTTTAAGGGAATAAAGTAAATATATTTTATTTATATTTCAGCAATTTAAATGTTCTGAAGTTGCTATTTTAGTTTTTAATATATCGTATATTATGATACCTTAATCGTCATGAAAATTCACCCGTATTGATATCTATGACTGTGCATGTATTTGCGTGTGACTAAGCCATTGTTCTCAACCATTTCCACATTTTTCTTGCCTTTTACAGGTTAAATTAAGCTAAAAAGCTTACAATATGCTTTAACGCCCAAGCCATTTTCAAGTTTTAATCGTACAACCAATTTAAATGAAAATATATTTTAACTTTCCTGTAGATTTTGGAGACAAATGAAGCAGAATTGTAATAAAATTAATATTTTGCCTACGCACTGATATCTATCATGGAAGTTGAATTGCTCATGATGTTTACTCGTTTTGATTTAATCACTCGGTAAAATCATTAGAAATTTAATAAGACAGGTGGTATTTCATAATTTTTCTTAAGAGAAAGGTTATTTTTAGATTTCCCCAAGTAGTCTTCAGTCCAGCACCGATTTCCCACTTGCAGTATTTTCTCCTCGATTTACAAGCCTTGCCCATGTATTTTCCACTTTCCTCTATGCTCACTTTAGTCTGTAGCCAACTCATTTGTTCTGAGCCTTACCCCACTTTTTCTTTCATCGACACCCTCAAAACTCCCTTAATTCGCCTCTTTCAACGTCTTCTTTCCCTTCTAAGTTCACTTTAGATTCATCTCTCACTTCTGCACGGGCACTCTCTGCATCTCAGCATCGCCTTCGCCGTCTCCTCGCTCACCATTCCCATCGCGACCCCTTCCCCACCCTCCCAGCTCCTCCCCTTTCTCGCTCCTTTCATCTTTCCTCCTCAAACCCAGACGTCCTCTCATGCAAATTTCGCCTCTCCCACCCCACCCCCTTCCCCTCCCCCCCCGCCCTTCCCACCTATCTCCTGCTGACCCGCTCCCTTCCTTGTTTCGCGCCACGATTTCATGGCTCGCCATTCAACCAATGGACTGCTTCACTTTCCTCCGACCCATTCAACGCCATATTTCTTCCCGAATCTTCCCTACGGTCTCTCTTTCCTTATTCTTCTCCAAAATATTATGCGGCCGCCCCTATTCGCACCCTCCCTCCCTGTCGTCACCCTTCGCCCCTTCCTCTCCCCCCCCCCTACCCCCCCCCTCTCCATCCACCCGCCCACCCTCCCTCTCCACGGAAACATTCCTCCCTGCATGCGAATGGACACATTGTTATGCATTCGTGCTAATCCCATCTCCGCCACGCTCATCCCTCCCGTAAGCCCAAACTCATTCTGACGCCCCTCATTCCGCTACCCCTTATAATTCTTCGCCCTCCCTCGGCATTGTGCACACATCTTTCTATTTTGCGCTCTTATTCTCCATAGAAACATACATATACGTACCGTCAATACATATATTTTCACCCGATACAGCACGCTTTTTTGTCGTCATCCTCCAAGTAATTTCACACAATTTTTCAGAATAAATCAATAGAGCCGAGAAATAAGAATAATTTTACAAAGAGCTATGGTTCCACTTGTATTTCACTATCGACTGGACCATTTCATGAGACGTATAGTGAGTGGTCTTTCGGTCATTGCCGTGTAAATACAATTCGCTTTCGCTACACAATTGAATATTAGGGCATTGACTAAAAATGCCCACCTGGGGAAGGCCCAGGGAACAGCGACCCAACGCCACTAACAGATACACGCAAGAGGTCTCTCCCATTCCAACCATTTTTTCACCGGTTGATGGCGACAATACGAAAATCCAGTCGTGTTCGGCGAGAAAGTTGCGAATTTGAAGAAATACACTGTTATTAGAAAGACCTTTAGAGTTCAATCCCCCAAGCATATGCTTCACAATTTAATCCGGTGATTATAATTCAATACAGGGACACTCGAGTTTCCTGCGCGGAGTACACAAATGTTTGCAATATCAATTAAATTTCCCTCTGGCGCGAGTTAGTTACATCTCACCGAATTACATTAATTCTTGAAAGAAAATACATGCTTTCATCTTGGAAATGAAACACATTGCCTCGCTGCTTATGTTCTATTTTTTAACTATTTCTCTTTCATCGACAAAAAATACACACATTTTTGGGTTTTTATTTTTTCCATATGTTCTTCGTATTTACTGCGGGGCTCCCACGAGGAAGATGGAGACCCCTGAGCAGCGCAATATATGTCGATGCTCAGAATCGAAATTCCAATTATTCACTGTTTACCAACTGTGACTACGTCTCCATGCATGAAAAATTGTTTGGTCTCTAGAAACTTTTTATCTAACGGGTGTCTTGTGAAATGTATTTTAATTTGCTTCCCCTTCCTATTAATTCGCATTTTTCTTTGCCATTATTGTTCCTACACATTTCAACAGTTTAATAAGTTTAGTTAATACTTTTCAGCCCCTAACCGAAATTCCATATATGTGCGTGCATGTATATATATATATACATATATACATGGCGGTTAGGATAATAGTTGACGCAGGAAAGATCCAAGAGAGATGAAAAGGAATATAAAGGAGAACTGTATAGTAAAGAATTTAGACCAACAAAGTTAGACATAGAAAAGGAACACGACGTAGAGGGTGATATCTTAGGTCCAGGCATACTCGACGATGAGATGGAACGGGCCTTAAAGGAGATGAAACTAAATCAGGCCGTGGGGGTGGATAATATTCCTGCGGAACTATTGAAATGTTTAGCAAAATGTGGGAGAAAGGGGCTATATGGGCTGATTAGTAGTATTTATGAGCAAGGAATCTGGCTGGAAGACTTTGTGAGATCAATTTTAGTTCCTATTCCGAAAAGGGTAAAGGCTACATCATGTGAGGACTATAGGACAATTAGTATGATATCCCACGCAGCTGAAGTAGTTCTCAGGATCATTAACAAAAGGATAGAGAGTAGGGCAAGTGATCACTTAGGGGATGATCAGTTTGGGTTTAGGATGGGGAGAGGTACGCCTGAGGACATTGTAGTAATGAGATTATTAATCGAGAGGAATATAGAATACAACCAGGAGGTATTTGCCTGTTTCGTAGATTTCGAAAAAGCGCTGGATAGAGTGAATTGGGAAACTCTAATGAGAATATTACAGAAAATAGGAATAGATTGGAGGGAAAGGAGGCTAATCCGCAACCTGTACATGTCTCAGACTGCTCAGGTGCGAGTGGGGAACGGGGAGTCCGGATGGGCAGTGTTAGGAAGGGGTGTACGGCAGGGTTGCCCATTATCACCGTTGCTGTTCAACCTGTATGCAGAGGAAATGATTAAAGAGGCATGGGGAGAACTGGAGGTAGGAATGAAAGTGGGCTGGGAATTCGTAAAATCAGTTACGTTTGCTGATGATCAAGCTTTAGTTTGTCAGTCAGCCAAAGGGTTGCAAAGCATTGCTGAGTGAATTGGAAATTCAGTGCGACAGGTATGGGATGAGAATCAATATTAATAAAACAAAGGTTACGCGATTTTCTAGAAAGAAAAAGGCTAAGCTGAACATTAAAATAGGAGGGCGAAAACTAGAGCAGGTAGAACAGTTTACTTACCTCGGAAGTGTTTTGGACCAACAAGGTCAAAGTAGTAGGGACATAAGTAGAAGAATTGCGCTAGGCAAAGAGGCTTTCACAAGGAGGAGGGAGTTGATGACGGGGACTTTGAGTAAGGATGTTAAGAAATTACTCGTAAAAACTTTGATATGGAGCGTAGCTATGTACGGCGCGGAAACGTGGTCATTGAAGAAGGAGGATAGACGTAGACTGGAGGCTTTTGAAATGTGGGTGTGGAGAAGAATGGAGAAGGTGAAATGGACAGAGAAGAAAACAAATGAGGAAGTACTTGGTATGGTGGGCAAAGAGAGGGGTTTGTTGGGAGAAATCCTATAGAGGCAGGAAAAGTGGATGAAGGGGGTGTTGACCGGCAGTGGGATGTTGAAGACTGTGATAGAGGGGAGAATGTTAGGCAAACGAGGAAAGGGATGGAACAGGATAGGGATATTGGACGGGGTGAAGGGAGGAAGAAAGTACTCAAGAGATGAAGCGGGACCTGATATAGAGTAGGATGATGGATTTAGTGTTTTGTTCGGAGTCACAAAGTATTTATTTAGTAGCCTTGTCCATCCAAAAAAACCTACCTTAAATGGTAGATTACCTAATAAAAAAACTTATAAATATAGCCATATAAAGCTTTCCTCCCAATTTCCCCTTAACAATCGGGAAAATATATTTTTTAAACACATTTCCTGAACTGTAGCAACTTAAACAGCTACTCTAATGCAATGTCACATGGGTACAATGAACATTATTGATTCCTTTCTTTTTAACATAATTTCTTGATCGACAAAAATCAAATGACACAAAGGATTGAAATGTAAGTTAAGAAATTTTATAAATTATCAGAACTACTCCAAACTATCAGCACAGCATCAAGCCTGGTCATTCATCGCACGCTGCCATTGGCGCTTGAGGCGGCACAAAGGGTAACCTCTCTGGGGGAGAGAGACCGCACCGGTCGGCGGGAACGGTCGCGGCTTGGTCACCTCGCGCCCGGAAGAGGTCGTGAAATCGGACGTGACGGTGCTGCGAAACGACCACCGGGGCGCCGGCACCACATGGGGGTGGTGTGGGTGTGGGGTGGGAGAGGGGATGGTTCCCTTGTGCTCCCACCCTGGTCCTCACGTCGGCTCGAGGCGCCACCTCGCAATGGCGTCTCGAACCGCGTGCGCGACGCGTGCCTCATTTACTGCGGCGATGGCGGGGTGGCTGGGACTGAGAACTGCTTTCCGCCTCCGGCGGAGACGTCCCCAGTTGGAGGCGGGGCGCGACACTTTCTCCCTCCTTCAGGGAGGCTGTGAGGAGCAGTTCCAGGAATTCACTGAACATCGATTGTAAGCGAGGGCATCTTAGCACGGATATGCAATATTGAATCTTGGGCCAGGGATCGCAGTTTAATTTTTGGATTTAATGTCTAATGACATGCATAAAGACTATTCTACGGTCACACAGCGTCCCAGATTCTTATTAAATAAATTGGAGATACGTGTCAACTGGGGAACATTATTCAATTTCAACTTATCACTGCTTTCTAATGAACGTTCTCATAACATTTTCCATGGTCGCCATTGAAATTTCCTCTTACTATTAATTTATCAAGACGAGTTGAGTCAAATTTTAAGTTAAAACATAACCAACGTTTTCGCAGTGTCTCAATGAATCGCTGTTGCCCCGTTTTAATGGAGCAATGAGTCTTTTTTGCAGGGATTATTGAGGAATATTTATCCGGGAGGTGCTGAATGTTCAGAGGTGCAATCAGTATGTGAAATACGTCGAGATGAATTCAAATCAGGAGAGTAAATACCCATCCATTTCATATAGAACACAATCTATCACACTATTAAAATTGTTCAGAAGTTAGCAAATTGAAAAAGTGCTTGTTGGTTGATTCATGTATTCTCTTCCAAGAATATGACCTAATGTTTTTCATCATGTTGACGAAATTCTCAATTTATTCAGGAACGTATCACAATAAAAAAATGGTATCGCATAATTAATCGTAATATTTTTATTTCCCAGATACAACGACCACTTTATTTTCCCCAATAATTTGCATTGATATGCGACAGTACGTATATGGCTTTATTACAGGGGAACCACCACATCAAAACTTCAAAGAACAGTGGGAGATCAGGCGCCAAAAAATTTGACGAATTCATCCGCTAAAGTGCATTGAAATGCATCAGTTTCAAAGTGTGAAAATCGTTCGTCTTGACCGGGCTGATATTACTGGAGATAATTACATCCCAAGTAGAATAAATGCAACTCTCTTCGAATGCATCCACCATCGAGTGAAATCTTGGAAAGAGTCCGATCTTTCGCAACAGCTTATCTCGCTGAATCGAAACAGGGCCATCTGTATACTACACGTGTACCCCATGCTACAACAATCCCTCTAATTCCATCTCCCTTGACTAAAAGATACCAAGTAACAGCGACACACTCTTGCCCGTCCCTTTCCCTCCATTGCCCACCCCTCCCAGGCATCACATTCCTTTCCCTTTCTCCATTCGCAACTAATACCTCATCGCTCTAATTTTAGTTAAGTGTTTGAATTAGAATATGAAACCCCAAATTATTACGACTGCGTTCGGTACTTAAACGCCCAACTATTTATGAGATTTTTGCATTCAAAATGTTATTTCAAGAAATAAGACCACTAGATTTGTAGCCCAAAAGAGAATGAGGGATTTTGCTGATACTGCACATGCATTTCGATTGAAGCAGCAGCTCTTTCGACACTTGCGCCCAGCGGGTCTCCCCGTTGGGGGGGGGGGGGACTCCGCTTCTGACTTAGGGGGGAAGGGCGGGTGGGGACGGTGGGTGCGTGCCGTTTTATGGGCGCGGCAGTGCACCTACCTGCCTACGCTTGCACAGCCATTTGGCGACCCCATTCACTCTCCCTTTCTCCCCCCCTCCCCCCGGGCCATCCCGCCTCGCGCCGTCCGCCGAACTTGCAACTTATAGTGTTTAATCTCCGAGAAGATAAACATTTGCTCCGGTTACCCCATTGGGATCCCGACGGCGGCATACAGATGAGAGAGGCAGGCAATTTCCACCCCCCCCCCCTTGCTACGGCTTGGGGGTGTGCACACTCCTCCCTCTCGCTTCCGCCGAAACTAGGCGAAGGGGGGGGGGGTGACGTGGAAGTGCCGAATCGGTTCGCCGGGGTGAGGGTTGCGGAGGAGAAGGAGGGAGTCGGGAAACGATGCCGGGTAAGGGGAGGGGGCTCCAAAATTAAGGGCGCAAGAGTGTGGGAGGATTCATTTTACGCATTTCGCCGTCACCGCTCTTCCCGTCCCGTTCCGAAGGCGGAGGAGGCAAAGCCCTTCTTGAGGTGTACAGCCTCTCATTGTCTTGATGGAAGAAAATATATTTCTATGCCAATTGCAAATGGTTTTTTCTTGATTTCTTCGCTCAACTAGTGAATAACTGCGACGCATTATGCCCTTCATTTATTTTCTCTTTTTATTGGCTCTTTTTGCAAGTCATCTATTGAGATAATTCCGCGTGTACACCTGGAAAACAATGGTCACCACCATGTCGACCGATTTCACTATCTTTGCCTTCTTTGGAGGATCCCCATTAGAAACCCACTGTTTTGACTGTTCCTTTATTGAAATTCGTAGAAACATTCGTGGAAAGTAGTAGTCTTCGTGCCCATTAAGTTATGCATCGAGGCAGAAACTCGTGAGGATTACGAGAGAAAAGTGCCAAACCGGCCTCCAAATCGACCGCATGATTGAGTTCGTTCGCCACCGAGAGCAAAGGCACCCATCTTACCAAGATTTTTTCCACGCCCTATTTTCCAGTCAGAATTGAAAAACTTGTACCTTTTCTTATGCATTCTTATGACTTCGACTCGACTTCGACCTCTTTCAGCGTCAAGTCTTCTCAATAGAAGTGTTTGATCACCACTCGATACTCATTTTTTTAATTCTTCCAAACAAACTAAAGAAATAGAACCAAGTTAGAGACCTTGACAGCAGTTTCACCAGTGAGGCTAGGGCTTACTAAAAGCTAACTTTTTCTGATACTACGGACGCCATCTCTTGAATTTCACAAAGAACGACGATTGAATGAACCATGCATTTCCCTTTATTGCAAAGGTTCAGATGGCAGTCGTTACCTTTGTAAAATACAGAGAATTAGCTAAAAGGTTATTTTTTTGTTTCATAAATCGAACTTACCTCAATTGCTCTAAATCTGAAACAATTTCATAAAAAATAATGAAAAATATTGAAAACTACCCGAGCTCGACTGGGCTCGAGAAAAGCACTATAACTGCCAATTGTTCAAATCAGAATGGAAGCATTTCCATCTCCGTTAATTGTGACCTGTTTTAGTGCATCGCCACCATTTATCCTCTTGAAAATTTCATTCCAACTCCAGTGCCTCGTAAATCCAACTAGTGATTCACTGCATATCGGGGCTTCATTTGAATACAGAGTCACAGTGAATTATACGCGTGATACATCGAGTCCAACATGATGCGCCACGTTACTTTGACGGTCTAGAATTTCACATTTGTCGTAATACGCAAAACATAAATGAAGCAGAGCCCCCGTTTGCGTCAACGATAATTTTCAGCATCCACCTCGAACCACAAATACAGCAGTTGGCGTGGGACTCGGTAGATATTTTTTTGTTTACTAACATACTAATGTGCACTTACCTGCAATATCGTTTATCGATGATTAGCGCACATTAAGACACACACACACACACATTTAGCGTTGAAGCAATCAAGGGACAAAAGAGAAAAGCCGTATTTTACAAATGACAATCGCCACGCGGCAACGAAATGCAGATAACGAGATTCACGATAATCGAATTAAATGATCAGCTCCACGGCTAAGTTCGACCACGTTTAGTCATTAAGTCGTGCTAAGTTATCCGAGGAAACTCCAGCCAGCATTACATTTTTAATGTAGTATTAGAAGGGTCAGCATGATTGGTCAGCCACAAGGCGACATGTGATTTGCTTACACCCTCTCCATTGGATTTCCATATCCCTTTCCCTGAATGCTCTGTTTTTTTCATAATATGCGTGCAATAATTTTTCACCTGTTTTGCTATCAAAGGGGCGAATACAAGATGGGTCAGTCAAGAGAGAACTAATATGCTGGAAACGCACACTCATTTATGAGAGCAACAAGATACTAATGAACTACACACACACACACACACATATATATATATATATATATATATATATATATATATATATATATGAGCAAGTAATCTACCGGTTAAGGTAGGTTTTTGGATGGACAAAGCAACTAAATACAACATTTTTGAGACTCCTAACAAAACACAAAATCCAGCATCCTACTCTATATCAGGTCCCTCTTCATCTCTAAGTACTTTCTTCCTCCCTTCATCCCGTCCAGCATCCCTATCCTGTTCCTTCCCTTTCCCCGTTTGCCTAACATTCTCCCTTCAATTACAGTCTTCAACATCCCACTGCCGGTCAATACCCCCTTCATCCACTTTTCCTGCCTCCAAAGGATATCTCCCAACACACCCCTCTCTTCGCACACCATACCAAGTAGTTCCTCATTTGTTTTCTTCTCTGTCCATTTCACCTTCTCCATTCTTCTCCAAACCCACATTTCAAAAGTCTCCAATCTTCGTCTATCCTCCTGCTTCAATCCCCGCCGCTGTATAATATTCTATACTTATCACTCCAGTAATCCCCGCTATCTTTCCATCTCACCTCGCATAGACCTAAAACATCTATTTTTCCCCTTTCCATCTCTCGCTTAATATTCTTCCGTTTCCCTGTCCTCATTGTCCTACCATATCACGTTCCAATTCTAACTAATGTGGTCTTCTTCTTCTGCGTTTTCTGTCCAGCTGCTGCCGATTTTCCCTTGCAAGGGTTTCGTGGGATGACGACCGCGGAAGCCCTGCCTCCCCCGCTACCG